>NC_042628.1:48642971-48961023 GCF_901001135.1 Rhinatrema bivittatum | reverse complement strand
GTCCAGGTACGGATGGACCAATATCCCCTCCTTCTGAAGGAATGCTGCCGCCACCACCATCACTTTTGTAAACGTTCGAGGAGCTGTTGCTAGGCCAAAAGGAAGGGCTCAAAATTGGAAGGGTTGTCCCAACACCTTGAAATGCAGAAACCTCTGGTGACTCAACCGGATAGGGATATGAAGATACGTTTCCGTGAGGTCCAGGGACGCTAAAAACTCCCCTTTCTGACCCGCCGCCATCACCGTCCTCAAAGTTTCCATCCAAAAACAAGCAATCCAAAGGCATCGGTTCACTTTTTGCAGATCGAGGTTGGGATGAAATGTGCCCTCCTTTTTGGGTACCACAAAGTAAATCAAGTAACCTCCCCTTCCCTGCTGTGTCTCCGGAACTGGGACAATAGCTCTGAGGTCGAGAAGTCGTTGCAGGGTCACCCGGACCGCCTCGCGCTTGCTGTGTGAGGCCACTCGGGATTCCACAAACACCCCCCGGGGACCAGACGTGAGAATTCCAAGGCATAGCCGTCTCTGATTTCCTCTAAGACCCAACAGTCCGAGGTAATTCTTGCCCATTCTGTGTAAAAGTTGGATAATCTGCCTCAGACAGCTTCGACAACAGAATGGGTGCTCGTGGCTTCACTGGGGGGCTTTGCTGCTTCCTGCACCCAGATGCCCTGGGTCCCTACCAGGTCGGCAACCCCCCTGCAAAAGGACTGCTGGGCGCCCTGTAGCCGGCTGGTGCGGTATATCTGCTAGTCCTGTATCAACGGTTGTCCCGAAAACGAGGTCAAGGAAAGGCCTTCTTGGATGATCTATCTTCCGGCAACCAATTGCCCTTGGATTCTGCAAGCAGCTTCACCAACTGATCCAGGTCCTCTCCAAAAAAGAGCTTGCCCTTAAAAGGCAGGTTGCACAGCTGGGATTTAGAGGACAAATCCGCCGCCCAATTCCTCAACCAGAGGAGACGCCGTGCCGACACCATGGATACCATACTTCTCGCCGAGCTCCGCACCAGATCATACAGAGTAACTGTCACATATGCGATACCCGCTTCCAATCGAGCGGTCTGTAATGCCCCACCCTGCTGGTACCGGCACTGGCAGCCGCCTCCTGAACCCAACACAGACATGCTCTCTGCATCAGGCTGGCGCAGATCACCAATCGAAGACTCAGAGCTGTGACCTCAAATGCTCGCTTCAACTGGATTTCCAGCTTCCGGTCCTGCATGTCCTTCAGGGCGGCCGCCCCAGCGACTGGAATAGTGGGCTTCTTAGTGACTGCCGAGACCACAGCATCCACCTTAGGAATCTTCAACAGGTCTAAAACTTCTGTTGGTAGGGGATATAGTTTAGCCATCGCGCTGCCCACTTTCAGTCCTGCATCAGGAGCCTCCCACTCCCAGGTCACCAGTTTGCGTACGGCAGAGGAAAAGAAATAGTGGGACCCCTAATGCCATCGAGGACGGGATTAACCCCCTCATTGTCAGACTCCTCCTGTGACACCTTAAGGCCCAGGACCTGAGGAATAAGGGGATGCAGTTACTCCCTTTTAAATAAACGGACCACACTGGGATCGTCTCCCTCCGCAGGCGGTGTATCGGGGTCATCTGTATTGTCTGTAACCACGTCCGCCTGATCCGGGTCCGTCCCCACATTCGCTCCCGTAGGCAGAGTCGATCCTGACCCCGGCATCGGGCCTCGAGGGCCCTGAGCGCAATCCTCTCTCGGTCAAACCTGATCTATAGGGTGCTGCCTAGGTTCTGCGCCCCGATTTATTTTCCCAGGTGGATGACAGACATCTCCCAGGATTCCGGGTCTCTTTACCACCGAGGGTTTTCAAGCATGAGGAGGACAAATTCCGGGGAAAACCCCTCCAGGGCCCCCTCTCCCTCCAGGGAAACGACTGGAGGCGCAGCACTAGCTCCTCCCGTGGGGTCCTCCCCTACAGGAGCTAAAACGGGAGGGGAATCCTCCTCCCGCGATTCTAGGTTTGGGGCACCCGGTCCCTCCCCGATGGGGGGGGGGGGGTCTTCCGGTCCCAACGAGTCCTCTAACTCTGGATCACAATCGGGGCATAAAAAGGCCACATCCAGAGCCTGACCCCATGTGCCACACACGCGGCAGGCCAGCGATTTTGAGCACGGCCCCAACTGCGAAAGCGTGCCGCCTCGTGGATCTAAGGGGGAGAAGGCCGCGATTGCCACACCACCACTCACAGCCACAACGCGGGAAAAATTCAGTCAGGAAGGCCAAAACAAACAGTTTATTTATTTATTTTATTTATTTAAAATCTTTTCTATACCGTCATTCAGTATATTACCGTCACAACGGTTTACATAGAGGCACATATAGTAAATTGTACATGTTTCTGTTCCTAATATTAGGGTGGTGCCTTATAAGTTCTGTAACATAGTTTCATAATAAAGGCTATATGTTCAGTGTTGTTTAATCTGTCCTGTGATTACAATAAAATACTTATTTATACATTTCAATTAAGGGTGTAGTAAACAAACCATGACGTACATACATATACTGTGCTAGTGCTGTATAAAGATTTTGTGTGTACAGCTTTCAGCGTTTCTCTCTTTCGCTCTCCTTGTAAAAAGGCTTCTCTAAAGAGCCATGTTTTTAAGCTCTTTTTGAAAGTCTTGAAGTCTCTCTGTAATCTTACCTATGTGGGCATGGTGTTCCATAGTATCGGCCCGGCCAATGATAGTGCTCTTTCTCTGACTTGTGTTAGTTTTGCAGTTTTTACTGAGGGGATAGTTAGGAGGGCTTTGTTGGCAGATCTGAGGTTCCTGTGTGGGACATGGACTCTGAGATTAAAAAACCCATGTGCCACCGAGCCGCGGCCAGCCAAGAGAAAAATAGCCTGCCCCTGACTGAAAACGCCGCCGCGAAGTAGCAAAACCAACTGGCCTAAAAGAGAAACTCACCCCTTCCCTTCCACAGCAGCCCGGAGCTCTGGGAGCTGAGGGAACAACCAGCGAACAGCCTCCCCACACGGTCTCCGAAGGCCCGATCCCCCTGCACAGACTCCTTATCTCAGAGCCGACGGCATCCGGCCAGACGCTCAGACTGAGAAACTTTGCTCTTTTTTTTTTCTTTTGTTTGTAAACTTTACTGAGACAAAACAGGGAATGCTCTAGCAGGGATCGAGGGAGCAGCTGTGGCAGTGTCAGTGGTGAGTAACCAGGAGCCCCTGGCCTTCACATACCAACCCGTGGTGGGCGAGACCCTGACTGGGCTATCCAATCCCCTGGATGCCCGGCTTCCACTGAGGGATGGCTCACGAAGGTGCCTAACACCTCAGGAAGCGACCGCAACTAAAAGAAAAAAATTCTAACTAACTTTCATAGCTGCTAGGAAAAGGACACAGAATATCTGCTTCTTGAAAGTCTTGGCATGGAGTAACAGTGTGGTCTGTCTCAGGGTCCACAGAGGTGGGTAAAAGACAGTGTCTGGGTGTCAAACCAAAGGGCCTGATTTTTAGGAACGGTTTGTTTTGGCCTTCCTAACTGAATTTTTCCCGCGTCGTGGCTGTGAGCGGTGGTGCGGCAATCGAGGCCTTCTCCCCTATGAGGAAAGGCTGAAGAGTTTAGGGCTGTTCAGCTTGGAGAAGAGACGGCTGAGGGGGGATATGATAGAGGTCTTTAAGATCATGAGAGGTCTTGAACAAGTAGATGTGACTCGGTTATTTACACTTTTGAATAATAGAAGGACTAGGGGGCATTCCAAGAAGTTAGCAAGTAGCACATTTAAGACTAATCGGAGAAAATTCTTTCACTCAACGCACAGTAGAGCTCTAGAATTTGTTGTCAGAGGATGTGGTTAGTGCAGTTAGTGTAGCTGGGTTCAAAAAAGGTTTGGATAAGTTCTTGGAGGAGAAGTCCATTAACGGCTATTAATAAAGTTTACTTAGGGAATAGCCACTGCTATTAATTGCATCAGTAGCATGGGATCTTCTTAGTGTTTGGGTAATTGCCAGGTTCTTGTGGCCTGGTTTGGCCTCTGTTGGAAACAGGATGCTGGGCTTAATGGACCCTTGGTCTGACCCAGCATGGCAATTTCTTATGTTCGTACTGAAAAAATCAAACTAAAAACTGCAGGAGTGCATCTCTGCCATCTGCTGGAGTCAGAGAAATACTGAGGGACTGCAGGTGGCACTCTTGTATATATATAGCAGTGCCCAAAGCTTTGTTCTCTGACTCCATCTGCTGGTAGGGATACACAGCCACTTCTCTGGACTGATCTGGGTATGTTCAGGAAAACTCAGTTTAACATGTGTAAATGCTTTAAAAATCAGGCCCTTTGGTTTGACACCCAGACACTGTCTTTTACCCACCTCTGTGGACCCTGTTACTCCATGCCAAGACTTTCAAGAAGCAGATATTCTGTGTCCTTTTCCTAGCAGCTATGAAAGTTATACTGCTTCCTCCCCTGGAGCCTGCAAGAGTCAAGCTAAGCAGTAACAGCTAAACAAAAGGGGAGGCATCTTTCCAAGAGACAAAGATTAGTACCCTGCCATGGTGGCTAATGGCCCTCAGGCCACATCTGGAATAGGGGTTCAGTTTTGAGAACCTGTCCCCAAAACACCACCACATTTAGATTTGGGTTTTAGATTTAATTACTTACCTTTCCAAATCTGAGCTAAGGTGAGTTACAAATTCAGGTGCAATTGATAGGTTCCTTCCCTAGAAGACTTACAATCTAAGGGGCCTAAACGTTTTCTCCCATTCTGTGTCTATGGGAAAAACGCTTAGTAAATGACCCCCCCTAAGTTTGCACCTGAGGCAATGGAAGGTGAAGCGACTTGACCAAGCTCACACGCAGCTTCAATGGGACAAGCGGGTTTCAAATCCTGGCTTCCCTGGTTCTCAGCCCGGTGCTCTAACCATTACTCCTGCACTCTATTACATAAAAGTATTTAAAACAAACTGCTAGGCCAATAAAGATCAGCATGAGGGTTTATGCATGCAGAAAGACTGTCTAGTCTGGGGCTATATTCATTAGGAAAAATGATAGTGGAGGAGGGATTTAATTCCCCTGTACCAATATGTCAATGAGGCCATAGAGGAGAGGGTCTCTATGTACTCGGCAACTAAAAACAAAACAAGGGGCATCCTCCCAGGATAAGAGAAAATAGATTTCAGCACCAGTGTTTCACCAAAAAATGGTGAAACACTGGAATAGTTTGCCAACAGAAACAATGTCTCAACATCAAGGACCTGATTTTCAAAAGCATTTACATGCTTAAAAGTGGGCTTTACATGTATAAATGCACTTTACCCGTGTAAGTGGGCTTTTGGAAATTGCTGCATGTGCCACTGAATTGTTCATAGGATTTACCTGAGTCCACTGCATTTAAGTGGGTAAATGGCTTTTGAAAATTGCTATGATAGCATGTTTACATGTGTAACTTTTTAAAATTACCTCCTAAGGGTGTGCTTCACTCAGCATTTTTACCCCCCCCAGAAAGTACAAAATATCAAAAGGATCCTGGACATATTTCTGGAGGGAAAACACCCATCAGTCGGTGCAATGATATAGTCAGACTGAAGGCAGAAGTGGAGATCCAGGAATTTAAACAGATTACCGTATTTGGATTTAGGATGGACATTTTTTCCCCCAATGACACACATACCAAATTTGTTTTCAGATCTTCCTTTAGATTAACACACTCGGCTAACTGCTAGGCAATTAGTAGTTGGCATCATAGGCCTCAAGTCTTCTTTCAGTTTAATTAATAAGACAACAAAGATCAGTGACAAAAAAATATATTATACACACACTCCGAAGGAACTGCTCATACCTTTTTTCTGTTGTCCCCAACATTCACTTCAATGATGATACTCAAAGCCTTTCTTTTGTAATAACCAAGCGTGGGCTCACTAAACAGAGTAAGAACAGAGCGATGAAGGACATGAAAGTCATTGCAGAAAAAAAGTTATTCCAGATTTGATGATATATATATATATATATATATATTTGTCAGACAGTGTGGGTCTTGCTCTTTGAAGCAGCACCATGAAAAGGCAGTGAAAGCGCCATTCCTTGGTCATTCAACTGCAAGCAAGAAAAAAATACAGCTCCTTACATAGAAACAGAGCACATGACTATGGATAAGGGCCATCTAATCCGCTCAGATTAATTCCTATTGCATTGCCTAAGGGCCCCAGTTTAGTCTCAGTTTTCCACCTTACTCCTTTATAACTAAGGATCATCTGTGCTTGAATTCTGTTACTGATTTTATCTACACCACCTTTCACTGGGAGGCTGTTCTGTGCATCCACTACACTTTTTGCAAAGAAATATGTTCCGATATTACTCTCGAGTATCCCTTTATATCCTATTATTACCTCTCGCGCTAGAATTTTGTTTCCTCTGAGAAAGGTTTGCTCCTTGCGCATCACCTAGATCTCTGGAGGCTGCACACATATCGCTTCCATGTCTTTACGTCTCTCTTTCTTCATGTTGATGGAACTTGACAAAGATAGATTTCTTTCTTAGCTGACAGTTTTGTTTCTCCAAATTCTGCCACAATCTCACAGACTGATGGGCATGTTTCGCTTGCTTGCCCACATGAAGCAGAAAGGAAAAAGATCCAGAACCTATGACCTCAATAGTGACATCACCAGCTCTGCAGTTTCAGTTTAGTGACAATCCAAAGCTAAAACCCAATGCTGGTTAATGTAAAACTACTGTAAAGGTCTGACAACGGTTTGTGATACAGAAGTTGTACCGTAAACTTGGACACTACTGAAGATTTGACTATTTGTATTTATTTAATGCTAAAATGCTGCTGCTAATACAGTCTCTGATATAACATCTTCTAGCAAAAAGTACACATTATTATTATTATTATTATTATTATGGTACAGCAGCAGGGGCAGTGCAAGGGTATTAGGCACCCTAGGCAAACCTTCGGTCTTGCCATCACCCCACCCCCCTACCCCAGCCTCGACCCTAACCTCCTTCCTCCCAATAACAGCCAATAATAGTAAAACCAATATTTTGAAAAAGAATATTTCAAAATAGTTGACAAACAAAATAACTTTCAATAATTAAAAACTCATATTTTAAAAATTCAAAAAAATATTGCAAAACAGCATACACATCAAACATCATCCAATGATGTTTGATGTGTATGCAACACATCAAACAAGGATAGAAATCCACCAACACTCTATACCTGGGAACTTTGATTAACAGATGCCCTGATGGGGTGGGTTCTTGCGCACAAACATTTATCCTCTCTCTCTCACACACATACACGCACATATTCTTGCACACAGGCTCTCCTACACATACAGTCTCTCACTCTCACATATACACATTCCCTTTCTCTCTCACCCAAACCCTCACTCCCTTATATAGGCTCTCTCTGTTACACACACATACACACACACACACCCTTCACTTACAAGCTCCCTTTCTCTCTCATTCACACACACCTCAGGTTCCTTCTCTCACTCAGTCATTAATCCTCACTCTCTCACACACACACATACCATCTCTCTCTCAAACACACGCACACACACTCCCACTCACAAAGGCTCCATCTCTCTCTCATTCATGTTTTCCCATGAATTCCCATGTTTTCGCTCCCTGTTTAATGTAACTTTACCTTCTATATAGTTGTTAATTGGTTTCCCCCTGTTCTATTGTAAACCGGTACGATAAGACCTCGTCTTGAGTATCGGGTATTTGGGTATTTGCCAGGTTCTTATGGCCTAGATTGGCCACTGTTGGAAACAGGATGCTGGGCTTGATGGACCCTTGGTCTGACCCAGTATGGCATTTTCTTATGGTATAGTAAAAGAATTTAAATAAAATAAATTCACATATAGGTTCCTTCTCTTACTCATACACACACATGTTCACTCTCACACACTCCCATATGTTCCCTTTCTATAACACACACACCTTCACACCCTCACTGCTCACAGGTGCCCTCTTCTCCATCACACAGACACTGTCCCTCTTATACACACCACACTAATTCTCTCTCAGTCACATACAATGAAAGACCTCTTGGTTTTTCATTCTAGGCTTCTGTCTTTGGCCAGGATGGCTCCCCCCACAGTTCTCTTCGGCCTCTTCTCCTTCAGCAACGGGCAGGATGGGTTCTCTCTCAGGCCTCCCTCCCCTGACTCTTCAGCCATGGGTGGGATTGGCTCTGTCTGTAGCTCACAGCCCTTTCTTTTCTGCTATGTCAGTCGCAGGTGGGATGAGCTCCAGCCATGGCCTCACTGACTGGGCCTCTCCCCCCTGCTTGTTGGCTGCGATCCTGCTGGGCCTTTTTTCCCTGGGTCTTCAGCCATCAGGACAGGAGCTTGTCCTGGCAATTTTTAGCTCCCCAGACGACCCCTTAGTTTGCCTAATGGACACGGCCATGTACAGCAGAAATTCTTGAATTAAATGAAAAACACAGGAAGAGTGTGTGGTAATAAATAAGAATATTGAGAAACTATTAGCAGGCTAGAAAAATGTACCCTTCTCAGAGGTCACTAGAATATCACAGACTGAAGGTATGTACTTCAGCAGCAGCTAGATATCTTGTTTTATGTGATCCTGCTCCTGGCCCTTCCACAGTGAACACCAAACATTTTTTAAGCAATTTTGCTTTTTCTTTGTCAGCCTCTATATTCCTACCCTTCACTGCAGAGTCTCACAATACCACTTTGCACTTCCTCCTATCACTAACATATCTGAAAAAAAGTGATTTCCCCATTTTACCATATTTGCTATCTTTTCTGTTTTCAAGGTAAAAAAAAAAGCCTGCATAACCAGCATTAAGTAAATCACTTTTAATCCCTATCTACTCCAGCTGGGCTTCTCCCGTTAGCCGGTACAAATCTACTACTTCCTGGCTGTCTCTGCAACCAGGCCCACTCACAGTTTCCTCTCTACCTGAAACTTTTAAACTTTGGGAGTTTTTTTTCTTCAGTGCAGCTTCTGATCCACACCTTTTCACACAAGCTATCATGCTCTGTGCACCCTTGCACTCTGTTCTGTTTTATAGCCACAGGTCCCCTGTGTTCTGTACTACGCTTAGAACCACAGGTCCTCTTCACAACTTTTTCCATACTGCAAACAGTTTCTTGGAGGCTGGTGTTTCTCTGTGCAAAGTTTTAGAGAAAATCCCATGCATGACACCATATGTGGGATGAGCAGCGATTCCCACAGGCCTGGAAACAAAACTAGCCTGACTCCAGCCTTTCTTTAAAACAGAATCTTTATTCACAGCTTCAATCATATACACAACAGTAGACTGCTTTTACTTTTAGACAATGTACTCTCTCTTCTCACAGTTTGTACTGCTTTATCTCAGCTCAGTGTTTGGACAGTGTTACATTACAGGAGCTGCCTTCTTCCCAGAGACCTGGGCCTGGTCTGGGTATCCCCATCTGGATCCCAGCTCTTATTCCCCAGTCTCTGGTTATGCCCTTTGAGTCTACCTGCCCTGCAGGATCCCGCCCATAGAGCATATTCTCCTTAAGGCATTTAATGTGGACCAGGTGAATAACCTAGTCCTGCACAGGTAAATGGGGGAACACTAGGGGTACTGTCTCACAGGGAGGAATATGCAGAGGCTGATGAGGAAAAAGCAAAATTGCTTAACAAATATTTCTGTTTGGTGTTCACTGTGAAATGGCCTGGAGCAGGACCACCTGAAAGAAACAAAAATAAGATTGGAAGTGAGGTAAACTTCACACTATTTTCAGAACAGTGTGTTTGTGAGGAGCTAACTAAACTTAAAATAGATAAGGTGATGGGGCCTTATGGGATATAGCCTAGGTTACTAAGGGAAATTAGAGCTGTCCTGGCAGCTCTGCTAGCTGACCTTTTCAATCCTTCTTTAAAGTCTGGAGTAGTTCCGGAGGACTGGAAAAGAGTAGACATTCATATTCATAAAAGTGGAAGTAAGGAGAAGGCTAGGAACTACAAGCCAGTTAGTTTGACCTCTGCGGTGAGCAAGCTAATGGAATCACTGCTAAAACAGAGGATGTTACAATTTTTGACATTCAATGGATTGCAAGATCTGAGGCAGCATAGTTTTACCAGAGGTAAATCTTGTCAGATAAATCTGATCAATTTTTTTGACTGGGGACCAGAGAGTAGATCAAGGGAGAGTGCTGTTCGTAGTGTACTTGGAATTCAGCAAGGCCTTTGACATGGTTTTGCACAGACTTATAAATTGAATGCCCTTGGTATGGATCCTAGAGACTGGGTTAGAAACTGGCTGAGTGGAAGGCAATGAAGGTAAATTAAGGAGGGTTGTTTTTTTTTTTTTTTTTATTAACAGTGTGCCTCAGTAACTGGTCCTTTTCAACATTTTTGTGAGTGACATAACAGAAGGGTTGTTGGGAAAGGTTTGTTTTTTTGGCTGATGATACCAAAATCTGAAACAAGGTGGATAGCCAGGAAGGAGTGGAAAACATGAGAGATCTAGTGAAGCTCGAGGAATGGTCTGAAGTTTGGCAGCTAAGATTTAATGGCAAAAAATGCTGAGTAATTAATTAAGAATGCAAAAACCTAAGGGAAAGGTACAGTATTGGATGTGAAATTCTTCTAAGCACAAAGGAAGAGCAAGCTTTGGGAATAATTGTATCTGATGATCTTAAGGTGGCTAAACAAGTGGATAAAGCAATGGTAAAAGTCATAAAGATGCTTGGCTGCATAGAGAGAGCGCAGAAAAAGGGAGATGACTGCCCCTGTATAGGTCCACAGTGAAACCTCACTTGGAATACGGTGTACAATTCTGGAGATCACAACTTCAAAAGGATTTAAACAAGATGAAGTCGGTCCAGAGGGTGGCTACTAAAATGGTCAATGGTCTTCGTTGTAAAGCGTATGGGGATAGACTTAAAGACCTAAACATAGAGTAGAGTAGTCTAGTGGTTAGAGCAGTGGGCAATGAACCAGTGAAACTAGGGTTCAAATCCTACCACCACACCTTGTGACCTTGGGCAAGTCACTTTACCCTCTGTTGCCTCAGGTATAAACTTGGATTGTTGACCCTCTGGGGACACAGTGCCAGAATGTAATCTGTATGAGACAGAGACATTCGAATATCTCAAATATTTCCATACACAGGATGTGATCCTTTTTCAATGGAGGTCATGAGATGAGGTTGAAAGGGGGTAGACTCAGGAGTAATCTTAAGAAATATTTCTTTACAGAATGGTGGTGGATGTGTCAAATTCAAGGTTGAAGAGAATCTGCACTCTACAGTGTCCCATATAAGAATACAGGGGCTTTTGCATCAAAGTGATTTACTCTGACATTGATGGCACTTTGGCATGCTACATCAAGTAGCTTGAAATGCAAGCTCCGCACCAATCAAAGACATCGATGGCCTCAAGGCTGGGTAAAGTAGAGTTGTTTACCTTTAACAGGTATTCTCCGGGGACAGCAGGAGGTCAGTTTTTATACATGGCTGACATCTTCCGAAGGAGCCCAACACATAAAACTTATGTCAAAGTTTCTAGAACTTTGACTGTGCCTCACTGAGCATGCCCAGGGAAGCTATTATTCCACACATCCATGCAGGATCACTTCAGTCTTGATTTTAGCATTAAAAAAAAACAAAACAGAGAAACCAACTCCAAGGAGAGATGGGTGAATTTCATAAGGACAGACATCTTGCTATCATTGGAGAACATCTGTTATTGGTAAGCAACTCTGCTTTCTCCTCTGAGAATTTGGGAGTAATTATGGATTCTCAATTGACTTTGAAACCACACTTAAATAACATGATCAAGATAACAACTTTAGCTTGTAAAATGCTAAGACTTTTAAAGAATTATCTCAGGATCTTTTTGGATCTGTATTACAAACTCTGTTTGGTAATTTGGGAATCCTGCCTTGTAAAAATTAATGACCTGCTCGCCAGCCTAAACCTTGTCCTAAACACCACCAAAACTGAACTCATGCTAATCTCTCCAGAAATCAACCACAACGCCAACACCTCTCCAAGCAACTCACTCTCCCCCCCAAGTCAGAGACCTAGGAGCTTTAATTGACAACAAGATGAACATGAAAGCATTTGTCAACCATACTACCAAGGACTGCTTCCACAAACTCCAAGTGTTGAAAAGGATAAAACCGCTTTTCCATTTTCATGACTTTAGAACAATTCTTCAAGCAAATATCTTTGCAAAATTAGATTACTGTAACACTATACTACTAGGTCTCCCTTCGTCGTACACTAAACCGCTACAGATGGTCCAAAATGCGGCAGCAAGAATCCTCACCAACACCAGAAGAAGAGACCACATCTCCCCCATACTAAAAAATCTTCATTGGCTCCCCATCCATTTCAGAATCATCTATAAGTCCATCACCATCATATACAAAACCATCCACCACCTTACATCACTCGACCTTCAACACCCTCTCAGCCAACATAACTCCAAAAGACCGACCAGAGAAGCATACAGAGGAACCCTCCAGGTACCCAATACGAAATTCACACAGCATATAACCCTGAGAGAATGGGCCTTTTCGACAGCCGGACCATCTCTCTGGAACTCCATCTCCACGAATCTTCGCCACAAACCTTGCCTCCCTACATTCCGAAAAAGACTTAAAACCTGGCTATTTAAACAAGCCTTCCCAGAACACTCCTAAATCTCACGTCATCTACACAAAGAATGTATCCACGCCGGCTCTGTAAATAATTAATTATGATGTTAACTTATGTCTTTCTCTCTCTTCTCCTAGTTCCATTACCCTTGTTCATTGTAACTTCATTTCCTATGCACTAGTTTCAGTTTTATTGTTATCCTGCACTCCTTGTTCAAATGTAAACCGACATGATGTGAATTTATCATGAATGCCGGTATATAAAAAACCTAAATAAAATAAAATAAAATAAATTAGACTATTGTGATAGTCTGTATGTGGGCTTACCACAAAAATATATTTGGGTGCTTCAGCTGATTCAAAATGCAGCTGCAAGGATGCTCCTAGGTATTCAGACTACAAAGCATATTACCCCTAAATTGTCTGATTTTCATTGGCTACATGATTAAATGGAGGTCACAATTCAAAATGCTGGTTAATATTCATAAACTACTTTATGTTGATATTCCCTGTACTTTGGCTGACAAGATAAAGGTTCATGTACCTAACCAAGCTTTGAGATCTGCTAGTAAGTATTACTTTCTGTAACTATGCCACATTTATACAAACTTCAATTCACCTGCATGCAAATTTTTTCGTGCGCGGGCCTATTCTTTGGAATACTCCTTGTAGAGTTGCAGCTGGAAAATGATTTAAAAATTTTTAGGTAGAAACTTATGCTTCATTAAAATAGATAGCTTTATCAGTGATATTTTCATATAGCAAATGTTGCTTACCTGTAACAGGTGTTCTCATAGGACAGCAGGATGTTAGTCCTCACATATGGGTGACATCATCAGGATGGAGCCCAATCACGGAAAACTTCTGTCAAAGTTTCCAGAACTTTGACTGACCCCTACTGGGCATGCCCAGCATGGCACTAACCCTGCAGCCAGCAGGGGTCCCCCTTCAGTCTTATTTGAAAGCTACAGGCAGTGCCAAAAAATAAAACAAAACGTTACGAACCCAACACAGCAGGGTGGCGGGCGGGTTTCGTGAGGACTAACATCCTGCTTTCCTGTGAGAACACCTGTTACAGGTAAGCAACATTTGCTTTCTCACAGGACAAGCAGGATGGTAGTCCTCACATATGGGTGAGTACCGAGCTGAGGATGTCTGAACATGCACCAAATGTACCCAACGGCATGCAACAGGCACAACAACTGGGGTGAAATTTGGTAGAGGGCATCCTGAACCCCACCGGGCAGGCAGAAGGGTATAGGTACGTCACGTTGGAAATAAGTTACGCAGGACAGACTGGCCAAAGATGGAATCTTGTCTTCTGGCTTTGTCCAAGCAATAGTGGGCTGCGAAAGTGTGAAGAGAACTCCAGGTGGCAGCTCTGCAAATGTCAGGAAGTGGCACCGATCGTAGGTGTGCTACTGAAGTCTCCATGGCCCTCACAGTGTGCGCTTTAACATGGTCTTGAAAAGGAATGCCTGCTTGCTGATAGCAAAAAGATATGCAGTCCGCCAACCAAGAGGAGAGAGTCTGCTTACCCACCGGTTGCCCTAATTTGTTGGGATGGAAAGAGACGAATAAATGAGTGCTCTTCCTGTGGGCAGCTGTACGGTCTAGATAAAAAGCTAGAGCCCATTTACAGTCAAGGGTATGCAGAGCCTGTTCCCCTGGATAAGAAGGTATGTAGTATGATGGACTGATTAATGTGAAACTCCGAAACTACCTTAGGTAAAAACATAGGGTGAGTGTGGAGTACCGCCCGGTCCTGCAGGAGTTTAGTGTAAGGCGGATAGGTAACTAGGGCCTGTAACTCACTAACCCTGCGAGCTGAAGTGAAAGCTAAAAGGAAAATCACTTTCCATGTGAGATATTTCAGGTCACAGGAGTGAAGAGGCTCGAATGGTGGTTTCATGAGCCGACCGAGAACCAGATTAAGGTCCCAAGAAGGGGCCGGAGGACGTAAAGGTGGCTTGATATGGAGCAAGTCCTTTAAAAAGCGTGTTACGAGGGGTTGTACAGATATAGAACATCCCCAACACCTTTATGGAAGGCAGCTACCGCACTGACATGCATTCTGATGGAGATGGTCTTTAGACCTGATTCCGACAAATGCCAGAGATAGTCCAAAAACCTTGGGATTGGATAGGAAAACGGATCAAGGGACTGCGAGGTGCACCATGATGAGTACCTTTTCCATTTATAGGAATACATTTTCTTGTGGAAGGTTTCCGTGAAGCAATCAGGACACGAGAAACTGAATCTGAAAGGTTAAGTGGTCGAAGGATTAACCTTTCAACATCCATGCCATCAGAGACAAGGCCTGAAGATTGGGATGGCGTAGGCATCTGTTGTTTTGAGTGATCAGATGCGGGTCCGTTCCCAAGGGAATGTGCCTGCGGATGGAGAGATCCTGAAGTATGGAAAACCACACTTGGCGTGGCCAGTGAGGTGCTATCAGGATCATGGTTCCCTTGTCCTGACGCAGCTTCATGAGAGTCTTTGAGAGAAGAGGAAGTGGAGGAAATGCATAAAGCAGACCGGTTGCCCATGAGAGGGAGAATGCATCTCTGGGCTGAGAGTGTTTGCTGCGAATGAGGGAGCAGTAATTGTCCACTTTGTGGTTCTGAGGGGACGCAAAGAGGTCTGTCTGGGGGTATCCCCATTGTCGGAAGATTGAGGTCGCCACCGAGGGGTTGAGAGACCATTTGTGTGGTTGGAAGACGCGACTCAGTTTGTCTGCCAAGACATTGTTCACTCCCGGCAAGTAGGTGGCCCTGAGGTACATCGAGTGGGAGAGCGCTTCCGCCCAAATCTGCACAGCTTCCTGACACAGAAGGAAGGAGCCTGTGCCTCCCTGCTTGTTGATGTACCACATGGCCACCTGGTTGTCCGTCTGAATCAGGATGATGTGATTTGATAGGCGTTCCTGAAAAGCCCTGAGAGCATATCGCATTGCTCGAAGTTCCAGGAAGTTTATTTGATGTTTGGCTTCCCCTGGAGACCAAGACCCTTGTGTCTGTAGATTGTCCATGTGGGCTCCCCACCCGAGGTTGGAAGCGTTGGTGGTGAGAATGAGTTGAGGATCTGGCACTTGAAAGGGCAAACCCTGGAGGAGAGATTGTTCTGATCTTTCCACCAGGCGAGAGACAGACGGAGTGAGTCGGTGATGTGGACAATGGTCGACAGAGGCTGAACAGCTTGAATCCATTGTGACCTCAGAGTCCAATGCATGAGTCTCATGGCCAGATGGGCCATAGGTGTAACATGGACTGAGGACACCATGTGTCCTAGAAGGACGAGGAATTGGCGAGCTGTGGCTGTATGCTGAGACTGCAACTGGTAAGCGAGAGACAGGAGGGTTAGCGCTCATTGTTGGGGTAGAAAGGCTTTTGCCTGCAAGGTGTCCAAGTCTACCCCAATGAACGACAAGGTTTGAGATGGGACTAAATAGGATTTTTCGTAATTGACGAGAAATCCTAGAGAAATTAGAGTGTGTAGGGTCAAATCGAGGGACGACTGAGCGGCTTGATGGGTTGGAGCCCTGATTAACCAGTCGTCCAGATAGGGGTAGAAGTGAACACCTTCTTTCCTGAGGAAAGCTGCGACCACCACGAGACATTTGGTAAAGACTCGTGGTGCCGATGCCAAGCCGAACGGAAGCACTCGGTATTGATAGTGCTTTGGGCCTACTAAAAACCTGAGGTACTTGCGATGAGTTGGAGTTATCGCAATATGTGGACACGCATCCTGGAGGTCCAGAGAGCAAAGCCAGTCTCCTCTTTGTAGAAGAGGTAGAAGCGACCCCAAGGTAACCATCTTGAACTTTTCTCGCTGGAGGTACTTGTTGAGAGCACATAGGTCCAGAACTGGACGAAATCCCCCAGATTTTTTGGGGATCAGAAAGTACCGGGAATAGAACCCCAGGCCTTGCTGCGAGAGTGGGATCGGTTCTATTGCTTTTAAATGGAGAAGGAGGGAAACCTCCTGATCCAGAAGAATAAAGTGGTCGGATGTCTTCCACATCCACAGAGGTGGTGAGTCCGGTGGCAGAGTGAGAAAGTTCATGTGGTAACCCTGAGCAATGATTGCTAGCACCCAGTGGTCGGTTGTGATTGCCACATGTTGTGAAAGTGGCATAATCGACTTCCTACTGGTATGCTTGGCAGAGGAATAAGGCTGCTGCTCTCCAAGTGGAAGTCAAAAACCTGAAGCAGGCCCCGGCTGGGGAGCTGCTTGTGATTTTTGCTTTCGGGCTTGGCGAGGCTGAGACTTTTGATAAGGTCTCGCAGTTCGGGACCTTGCTGGAGGAGGATAGGCCTTCCTCGGGCGGTAGAACGACTTCTTAGAGTCCTTCCTGAAGGGCTGTCTTAAGGAGAAGTTGGAAGGTATTGATGAAAGCTGTTTAAGGGTCTCATGATGGTCCTTTAATTCAGCTACCATTTGCTGGATCTGTTCACCGAACAGATTGTCTCCTACACATGGTAGGTCAGATAGCCGGTCTTGTACTTCTGGGCGAAGGTCAGAAGATTTGAGCCAGGCCCATCGTCTTGCCGAAATAGCAGCTGCAGACACTCTAGTAGAGGTGTCGAAGATATCATAAGATGTCGTAATCTCATGTTTTCCTGCCTCAAAACCCTTGTTTACAAGGGTTTGAAGCTGGGCTTGGAATTGTCCAGGCAGGGTTTCAGAGAAGTCCTGTATCTGCTTGAAGATGACCCTATTATATTGGGTCATATAAAATTGGTAAGCCGCAATTCGGGAGATGAGCATGGTCCCTTGGAACACTCGTCGACCAATATTGTCTAGGAACTTGTGTTCCTTAACAGGTGGGGTAGATGAGTGAGGCTTCGACCTTTTTGCCTTCTTTTGAGCCGACTCTACCACAACTGAGTGGTGGTCGAGCTGAGATTTTTGAAAGCCAGGGGCTGACTGCACTAAATAGGTAGTGTCAGCCTTTCTGTGTACTGGAGCAATGGATCCAGGGTTCTCCCAGTTCTTTTTGAGGAGGGCAAGAAGAACTTGATGAATGGGAATGGAAATGATCACTTTGGGGGCATCCAGGAATTGGAGCAACTCCATCATCTGGTGCCTATAATCCTGTCCCTTCTGAAGTTGAAAAGGGACTAATTCAGACATTTTCTTCACAAAATTAATGAAAGAAAGGTCCTCTGGAGGAGAACGCTTTCTACTTTCAGTAGGAGAAGGAGGTGAAGGTAAGTCATCAGTGTCTGTGGAAGTATCATCACCCCAGGTGTCATAAGGATCAGCAGACTGACCTGTAGGACGAGAAGGGGGTTGGATACCTGAAGGACCCGGTCGAGGCTCTGAGAAAATCGAAGGAATCACCGGGGGCACCCAAGATGGCGCAGAAGGCATCGGTGCCGGCATTGATGGAGCCGATGGACGTATCGGTGGCGAGGGACGTATTGGCATCGATGGCTGAGGCAGAACTCCCAATGGAGGAATGCGAAACGGTGTTTCTCCTCCCGATGAAGTTGTCAATGGGGAGGGCACCAGAGCCATCGGAGACCCAGGAACCACCGGTGGGAGGGCTGTCATGAGCACCTCCATCCGGGATAGCAGCGGTGCCAACGCTGGTGCAATCAGGTCGGTGACCGGTTCCACTCTCTGTGCCGGAGGAACCTGGAGCCGTTGCATCGCCTTGTCGATGGCCTCCTGAACCAGCCGGTCCAGTTCTTCTCAGAGACCTGGAGCAAGCAGCCCCAGCTCCGGAACAGAAGAGGGAGGCAGAGGCACAGTCGGAGGGACCACCTTTACAGGCGGAATCGCGTCTCCCAAACCCCGATCAGGTGAGGGTGGCCTCGGTGACTCAGTCACAGGAATGGTCGGTGCCTTTCCTGGACGGGGCTTCTTCGACGGTGGCTCGGACGGTGGCGAGGTCGATGATTTCGCTCCCTCGACGGTCCGAGTCCTACGATGTCGATGTTTCTCCCTGCGATCCTGAGGGGGAGTAGCGGGCGTCGATGACAGTGAAGACGTCGATGGCGGACGGTCACCGGACGGTGGACGATGCTGTCTAGACGTCCACGGTGCCGGTTCAGATGACGTCGATGAGATGGACGGCGTAGGGGTCTGAGCACGAAAGAGGAGTTCCATCTTCTCCATTCTGGCTTTGCGACCTTTTGGTGTCATGAGGGCACATTTGGTGCAATCAGGACATCATGCTCACGGCCTAAACACATTACACAGACTCCATGAGGGTCTGTGATAGACATGGTGCGAGTATAGTCCGGGCACCGACGAAACCCCGACGCCATGGCCATAGAAAAAAATCTAGCTGCGGTACGGTCGACGGCCAGTAGGTCGCGAGGGCCAAACTCGATGGTAATAGACGGAAGACTGTCAAAAAACTTACTGGAGTACCGCGGCCTGAGAAAGTTAGAGGAGGGACCCCTGTGGGGCAATTTAAGTTAGGAATTTTCCTCACGGAATTAATTTGTCAGGAATCTCTTCAGAGCTCCTAAACCGTGAGGCTACTGTTGCGCGGAAAAAAGAAGACTGAAGGGGGACCCCTGCTGGCTGCAGGGTTAGTGCCATGCTGGGCATGCCCAGTAGGGACCAGTCAAAGTTCTGGAAACTTTGACAGAAGTTTTCCGTGTTTGGGCTCCATCCTGATGATGTCACCCATATGTGAGGACTACCATCCTGCTTGTCCTGTGAGAATATATGTTTTGTCCACTTAATTTTAAATAATAGTGTTTTATTTTGTCTCATAATCTGTTAGGATGTTTTACTGTATGTTATTTGTCATTTTATTTATGAATGTTTATTTGTATGATCTGTCTTGAAAATGGTTTTGGAAGTTGCAGAATAGAAAAATGCATAAATAAATTCTGAAGGACTGATTGGCCAAACCAAATTTCTTTATGCCAGTCTCCTTTTTGAAGAAAAAGGATTAAGGTGCTTAGGGAAACCATCTTGAACTTTTCCCTGATGAATTTTTTCAAGACTGGTCTAGGATGGGACCCAGCCCACCTGTTTCCTTGGAAACAGGAAATACTTTGAGTAGAATCCCTCCCCTCTTTGCCTTGGCTCCTGGACCCCACAATTGGGGTCCAGGAGCCAATTTGCTAAGAGACGAAAATTTAATCCGTACCCTCTCCTGATAACGAGGGGACACACATCCGAAGTTACACTGGGTCACTTGTTTACCTAAAACGGCAGCCTCTTCCCAATTGGAAGGTCCTCCAGCATGGTTACTGGGATACTGGTTGATGCAGTCAAAACTCCATCCCTGGTACAGAATGGATTGCTGTATGCTGCCTTCTTGGACAGGCACTGGAGCCTGCTGGGTACAGAATTAAGGAGTGGAGGATAGTGTCTTCTTGGCTGGAAAAAGTGCCTCCTCTGCCCTGGTCTTGAGTGCCACTGAAGAGCTGCTGGAACATTATACAGTGATCTCTGATCTGCGTGATAACGTCTTTCACTTTGTCTCCAATGATATCCCCTCTGTAAACAGCAAGTCAGCAAGTCTTTTCTGCACTTCTGGGTGGAGATCTAAGGCATGCAGACAGGTGAGTCTATGGGCTCCAATCCTGCAGAAAAAGATCAATCAGACTGTATGCTTTCCACACTCTAACTCCTTGTCCACTAGTGACTGGAGGGAATCTTGCTAATTTTGAAGTTGCTTGGCCAACCCCTGCATTTGCTTCAACAAGTCCCAAGCACCCATAAGGAATCAAGCAGAGGCTCGAGGATCGACAATACTTGCCTTGGTATTCTCGATGCTATAGCACAGAGGCCTTGTGGTACCTTTTCCAAGGCCTGCTGAATTTTTCTATCCAACTACTCCTCAAAGATAGCCTTTGCCAACATTGACTGGGAGGCAGGGGGGATAACCATGTGCTCTTTGGAACAAAGAGGTGGGATCAGTGGAGGACACTTGGACCAGTGGAAGGTGTTGAGAGTCTCTAGCCTTCTTAGAAGATGAGCACTCTTGCCATGGGACTGATTATGGGGGGGGGGAGTTCTCAGCATGGGGCACCACTGGAGACCGATGTCAATGCTTTTAGGCTTCCCTCGATGCTGGTGATGAAGAGGTGAAACCAGATGCCTTCTTTCATTAGAAAGAGTCAGATTAAGGCCTGTCTCTGGTTCCCTATCAGCTGACAGCACTACACAGCTCCAAGGTCCTTAGATGTCAATGCCTCCATTGCATTGGTCATCTAGTGCCCAAAATGCTTTTCCATGAGTTCCAGTTAGGATAGACATCCTTTCGGGGGTCACGGTTGCACATTTGTGACACCTGTGGGTTTCATGCTATACGCCTATCATGGTGGTCTGTGATAGCATATTAGCAGCATGGGATCCATTTACTGTTGGGTTCTTGTGACCTGGATTGGCCACTGGAGGAAACAGGATGCAGGGCTTGATGGACACATGGCCTGACCTAGAAGGCAATCTCTTCTGGTCTTATGTACTGGGGAGATTGCTGCAACCTGCTAGACATATTCAGCTGAAACAAAGGAAAGCAAAATCAAACTCAATGGCAGCGGTGACACGATGGCCAGCAGGTGCACACAGCACACTGCCGTGGAACAAAGGAAAGCTTAGAAAAATGACTGAAAAGTCTTACCTAGGGAAACTACAAAGAACAAAACTGCAGGACTCCCACACAAACAATCTGGCAAAAACCAAAAGGTACAGAAAGAAAAGTGTGATGCAACAAAAACAGAGACTCAAGTGTTCGCGGAAAAAGAAAGGCTAAAGGGATCCCACATGGATGCATGGGATAACATGCGGGAGGCATGCTTAATGAAGCACAGTCAAAGCTCTAGAAACTTTGACATAAGTCTTCCGTGCTGGATGATGTCACCTATGCATGAAGATTACCATCCTGAATGTCCTTGAAGAAAATAAATGGCTTAGTGCCCTGGGGATCTTCCACAGACAAAGATCAACAGACCTTGTGCTTTCCACACTCTAACTCCTTGTCCACTAATGACTGGAGGGAATCTTGCTAATTTTGAAGAAGTTGCTTGGCCAACCCCTGATTTGCTTCAGCAAGTCCTGAGCACCCACAAGGAATCAAGCAGAGGCTCGAAGATCGATGCTATAGCACCGAAGCCTTGCGGTGCCTTTTCCAAGGCCTGCTGGATTTTTCTATCCAACTCCTCCTCAAAAATAGCCTGTGCCAACATTGACTGGGATGATGGAAATGTGCCAATGAGAATAAGTCCACTAAGGCCAAAAAATCAAAACACTGTAAGTAGCATGTGCATTCAGAAACTCCTGAGCATGCTTAGTAAAATTTGAGAGCTAGATCCTCATCAGATTCATTGGATTATGTCACTCACAAGTTATGTGCCTGCTTGTCGATGGAGAATCTAATTTTGGTCTCTTACAGGAATCCTACCTTATAGGATACATTTCCAAAGATCAGTCAGAAACTACATGAATAAAATCAGAAATTACACAGGTAGAATGGCATTTATCTCCCTAAGTGGATTTTCAGCTACCTAAAAGTATGCACAGTATAAAGTTTGGACTGGGTTCCTCCTTTTTGACCTGGGTTAGAGCGCTCTATGATCACCAAAGCCTGGGTTAGGGTCAATGGGAGTTACTCGAGTTTATTTGATGTACGCAGGGGTACTCGCCAGGAGTGTCCATTGTCCCCCCTTTTATTTGCGCTATCTTTGAAACCCTTTGCATGGACAGTCAGGAACTCTGATCTTGTTAAAGGGGTAATGGTTACCAGGAAGTAATACAAAATGACAATTTATGGAGGACTTGCCGTTCACCTTGACAGATCCCAAACGAACCCTATTGACCCTCCTTGGTGACATGAGAGGTTTTGGCTCTGTGTCGGGGTTCAAGGTCAAGATTTTAAATCTTTCGTTAGATGGAATACAGGTGGAGTATTTACATAAGGCGCTCCCCTTTAGATGGGCTTCTGGTTCTGTGAAGTACTTAGGGGTTTGATTGGGGTCTGAACTGTCTACCTTGTTTTCCTTAAATTATATTCCAGTTTAGGGATTTGGAAAGGTGGGACAGATTTGTACTGACTTGGTTTGGTAGAATTTCTATGGTTAAGATGAATGTTCTCCCACCCCCATTATTTTTCTTAAACTTTACCAGTGGAAGTCTCTTCCTGGGTACTTAAAGATTGGCAGAAGGCTTTGATGCACTTTATTTGGAAAAGATGCCCACCCAGGGTCACGAGATCAGTGTTGCATAGACCCGAAAGTCAGGGAGGGTTGGGAGTCCCAAATTTGGTCATGAACTACTTCACTAAATGACTATGTCTAATGATATATTGTAACCGAACCTTTGACGGCACCTGTTAGAATGTACTATAGTACACTTTTACCTACATTAAATATATGCCTACATATAAACAGTTGCGATGGTATTTAACTTAGCGACGGTATAGAAAAGATTTTAAATAAACAAACAAATAAATTAGACACTGTTGTGTGGTGTGTGGGTATATTAGAGCGTAAATTCAGCAGGGGCTCACCTTTCACTGGTCATTCCCTGAGGGTCTGGCATCGGTACTGCACTCGACTAGTGGGGGATAAGGACTACTGGCATTCTACCTCTTTCCTATATAATAAAGATTTTCCACCAGGGGATTTACACAATGCTGCAGCTTCTTGGAAGCTTCGAGGCACTGAGAGACTGTAACATGTTTGGGGAGCAGGTTCAGACTTATCCTTTGAGGTACTGCGCCAGTCATATCCCCTGGAGGAAAAGTATCAGTTCTCTTATTTGCAATTAGCATCGTTTGTTCAACCTAACAGGATAGCTATAGACTTAGGCAGCAGTACATTGATGTTTGAAGTCTTGTATGATAGAGCAGATAAACTAGACAAGATGATTTCTAGACTATATACCTTACTCATTGGAGATCTTGATCATAAACCGAGACATGTTCTGCTTTGGGAGTCTGACCTTTCTGTTACCTTGGAAGATGTGGAGTGGGGTATGTGTTACCAGGTGTTGGGGAAAAGCTCTGTCTCATCACTGATTCTGGAAAATGGTTACAAATTATTATACAGGTGGTACCTTCACCGGAGAAGTTAGCCAAGATCTACCTGGGGATCTCTGCTCTCTGTTGGTGCAATTGTGGAGACTGTGGCACCTTCTTCCATGTTCGGTGGATCTGCCCTAAAGTTTGAGTGTTGGGGTATGGTTTTAGAATTGGTAGCTGACATCACCATTGCAACCGCGGGACTGCAGGTGCCGCCTTGATGGTTGATGTACGAGACTGTCGTTGCATTATCGGAGAAGACTCGCACCATCGCGCCCTGAATCCAGGGGAGAAAGGCTTGCAAGGCCAGATGCACCGCCCGCGTCTCGAGATGATTGATGGACCAGGAACTCTCCGTCTGTGACCAGAGACCTTGAGCTGATCTCCTCCTGCACACCGCCCCCCACCCGGAGAGATTGGCATCTGTGGAGATAATCAGCCAATTCAGAGTGTCCAAGTCCACCTCCCGCTCCAGATTGTCGTGCGACAGCCACCATGCCAGACTGAGTCTGGACGTCCGTAGGAGAGGCATTGGTAGATGATATTGTTCCGACACTGGACTCCACCGATCCAACAATGACTGCTGCAGTGGCCGCAAGTGAGCAAATGCCCAGGGAACTAACCCCAGGGTGGAAGCCATGGAGCCCAGGACCTGAAGATGATGCCACACTGTGGGAGACTGCCTCCTTAACAGGGAGAAAACCTGGGGCTTGCAACTTCAGTATTTGATCCGCCGACAGAAACACTTTGCCCTGCAAGGTATCAAATCGAGCTCCCAGATAAACCAGCTCCTGAGTGGGTTCCAAGTGACTTTTCTGGACGTTGACCACCCAACCTAATGATCTCAACGTGGTCAACGCCGTGGGGACTGACCGCTTGCATTCCTCTTGTGACTTCGCCCGAATCAACCAGTCGTCCAGGTATGGATGAACCAAGATGCCCTCCTTCCGAAGAAATGCTGCTACCACCACCACTTTCGTGAATGTGCGGGGGGCTGTGGCGAGACCAAAAGGAAGGGCTCGAAACTAAAAATGTTGACCCAAGACCTTGAAATGGAGGAACCTCTGGTGACACGGTCGGATTGGTATATGAAGATACGCCTCCGTGAGATCCAATGATGCCAGAAATTCTCCCGTCCACACCACTGCTATCACTGTGCGCAAGGTTTCCATCCGGAAATGCGGGATGCGAAGGCAACGATTCACCTGTTGGAGGTCGAAGATGGGACAAAATGTGCCCTCCTTTTTCGGAACTACAAAATAAATCTAATAATGGCCCTGGCCCCGTTGTGCTTCCGGCACCGGGACAATCGCTCAGAGGTCGAGAAGCCGCCGCAGAGTTACCCGGACCGCCTCGCACTTGAGGGATGAGGTCACCTGGGACTCCACAAAGACCTCCCGAACCGGCCGCGAAAATTCCAAGGCGTAGCCGTCCCTGATGACCTCCAAAACCCAGCAGTCTGATGTAATTCTTGCCCATTCCGTGTAATAGTTGGATAATCTGCCACCAACAGCTATGACGGCGGAATGAGCAGTCGTGGCTTCATTGGGTCGACTTGCTGCTTGGAGCCCCTTGTCGTCCGGCGTCTCTGCCGGGTCGCCGACCCCCACGAAAGGACTGTTGATGACCAGGAGGCGGCTTAGAAGAGGTTGCGGACGTGTACCGACTAGTCCTATAGCGACGGCTGTCCCGAAAACGAGAACGCGGTGGGAAGGACTTCTTTGATGATCTTCTGTCCTCCGGCAAACGATTGCCCTTGGATTCGCCAAAAACTTTACCAGTTGGTCCAGTTCCTCCCCGAAAAGAAGCTGACCCTTAAAGGGCAGATTGCACAGCCGGGATTTTGAGGACAAGTCCACCGCCCAATTCCTTAACCAGAGGAGTCGACGTGCTGAAACCAGGAACACCATAGTCCTCGCCGAGGTCCGCACCAGATCATAAAGAGCATCAGCCATGTAAGCAATACCGGCCTCCAAACGGGCGGACTGCAATGCCCCGCTGCTGTTGGTGTCCACACTGCCCCGAGTTTCCTGGACCCAACACAGGCACGCTCTCTGCATGAGACTCGCGCAGATCGCTGCTCGCAAACTCAGAACTGAAACCTCAAAGGCCCGCTTCAACTGGATCTCCAGCTTTCGATCCTGTACGTCCTTTAGCGCTGCCGCACCAGTCACCGGGATCGTTGTCTTCTTGGTTACCGCTGAAACCGCAGAGTCCACCTTAGGAATCTTGAGCAGATCCAACACGTCTGCCGACAGGGGATATAACTTCGCCATTGCCCTGCCGACCTTCAGATCCGCGTCGGGAGTTTCCCACCCCCTGTTCACCAACTTTCAAACTTTCTTCGGCAAAGGAAAGGCAGTAGTCGGGCCCCTAATACCATCTAGAATGGGGTTAACCCCTTCATTGTCCGATTCCTCTTGGGAAACCTTCAGCCCCAGCACTTCCAAAACTTGAGGAATAAGCGGACGGAGCTCATCCCGCTTAAACAGTTGTACCACACTGGGATCATCCCCTTCCGCCGCCAGGGCCTCCGGGTCATCGGAAACATCTGTATCGACATCTGCCTTGTCCGGGTCCGATCCCGGAGCCACCCCCATGGACGGGGCCTAAGGAGTCTGGATTTCCATGCCGCTTGGCCGGGTCTGGTCCCTGGAGGGATGAGAATAACTCATCCCCCAAGGTCGCTTCTCCGGTGGCTGTCCTGTGCTCCCTTGAGAGCAAGGTCGTTTGACAGGTGCTCGCTGACATGCCAAAAACGCCTCATGCATGAGGAGCACAAATTCCGGGTTAAATCCCTCCGGTTTCCCGTCCCCCCCCCCCCCCCCCAAGGGGGGAACTGTGATCAGCGTGTCAGCACTCCCGGTCCTTTTTTCTCCTCGATGTTTTGCGAACGAGGGAGGTGTTATTCTTGGAGACGATGTTGACGATGGGGTTTTCTCAAACAACTCTTCCATCTTGTCCAAACGGGCACGCCTGCCCTTTGGTGTCATCTGGGCACAAGTTGAACAAGCCCAGACATCATGGCCTGATCCCAGGCACAAAACACAAACATTGTGGGGGTCGGTAATCGAAATAGTCCAGTTACAATACGGACATTTCTTGAATCCGGAGGCCATGATAAAAAATTAGGCCGAGTAACGGTCGATGACCAGTGAATACCGATAGTGAGGGTGACCGGAATCGACCAAAAAATGATTTAAAAAATGTATTCACAGATACTATGTCAAAGGGAGACCTGATGACAATTATTTTGTGACTGAAAATATATTTTCTTCCCTGAGGAAAAAGTGAGGGAAAATTTTCCAGAGCTCCTAATCTGCTTTGCTTACAGCAATGCTCAGTGGGCTCAGTGTGCCAGCCAAAAGTTTCTAGAAACTTTTGACAGAAGCTTTTCCGTGTCAGGGCTCCATCTGATGATATTACCATATGTGAGGACTATCATCCTGCTTGTCCTGGGATAACCCGAATTTACCTGCTCATCAATAGTAGCCCAAGGGTCAAGGTACCATATCAACGGCAGTGGGAGTCGGATCTTGGGAGTGAATTATCTGATACTGAATGGGATAAGTGTCATATGTTAATGGGTTGGATTTCTATATCTGCTAATATTAAGGAGAATGGATACAAATAACTATACAGGTGGTATTTGGCGCCCGTTAGAAAACAGAATGAATCGACATGTTAGTGACTCCTGTTGGAGACAGTGTGGGAAGAAGGGCACGTTCTTTCACATGTGGTGGTCTTGCCCTAAGATAGTGGAAACTTGGGAATCAGTTGTGAGACATGTATCCAGTTGTCTTGGGGGTGAACATTCCTCTAGACCCCAAAGGATGTTTACTTAGCTTACTAGACGGGATATCAGGGGACAAGCATAGATTGCTGGCACTGCAGATTTTTATTGCAGCACGGTGTGAAATAGCTTTTCGATGGAAAAAGGCGGATGCACCCACTTTAATGAATATAATAACCCGAGTAGACAGAATTTATCAGATGAGTTACCTCACCGCTGTTAGGAACGATCGTGTCCATAAGTTCCATGACATCTGGGAGCCTTACTGTTACTTGAAACAACAGCAGGAGTAACAGGTTTATTGAAGTCCACATCGTGTGAGTTTCGGATAAGGGGAGAGGCAGATGGGGGGGGGAGGGAAGGGATCAAGGGGGATAATGTGAACAATAAATGGATGACGACATGAAAATGGTACCTTTGACATATCTTGTGTGTTGCATTACCAGTTATTTAGGTCAATTATGAGGTTTATTACTTGGTTAATCTGGTCGCTGAAAATGTTACTGCAGTTTTTTATCAAACTTCAGCAATGTTGTGAACATTTATATATCACAAATGTACTTTGTTTGCTTTATGAATAAATAAAAAAACTTACAAAAAAAAAAAAAAGGCGCTGAGCAAAGGGCAGTAAGGACTAAATTCAGACTCCACGACGTATAAGAATGCCGAATTGGAGGACGCAAGTGTTTTGCTCCCTTAAGAAAACGAACTACATCCGGATGTGCCGCTAACGCTACACCCTGGATGGAGCCACGCAAACAACCAAGCGCCGTCACCTGCACTCTGAGGGAACTACATGACAAACCCTTAGAAAGACAGGATTGTAGAAAACACAGAATATCCGACATAGAGGACCGGGTAGGCGCAACCTCTCAGTCCAAACATCAAGACTCAAAAACTTTCCATATCCTAACATATGTGAGATTGGTAGAAGTCTTATGCGATAGGAGAAGCGTAGCTACTACAGCCGGTGAATAGCCTTTGTGACTTAACCTCTGCCTTTCAAAAGCCATGCCGCTAGGCAGAAACAGTTCACTTCCTCCAAACAAACAGGCCCTTGATGCAGCAGGTCTGGGAGAACTGGAAACTGCAGCCGACCATACACAGTGAGATTGAGAAGGTCCGCAAACCAGGGACATCTCGGCCATTCTGGAGCTATCAGAATGACCTCTGTTGGATGGATATCTATCCGCCTGAGCACTTTGCCGAAAAATGGCCAGGGCGGGAAGACGTACAGCAGAACCCCGGTGGGCCAAGGCAGTACTGGGCATCTACCTCTTCTGCTCCTGTCTCTCTGCGACAAGCGTAGAACCGTGGCGCTTTGGCATTCTGAAAAGTTCCCATTAGGTCCATGCTGGGCGTGCCCCATGCATCGCATATGAGTTGAAAGGCAGTCTCCGCCAACACCCATTCTCCGGGATCTAGGCAGTGACGACTGAGAAAGTCTGCCTGCACATTGTCCATGTTGGCGATGTGAGACGCTGCTATGCTCACCAAGTTTTGTTCTGCCCAGCTGATCAATTGGCGAGCTTCCATAGCCACCAGTTGACTTCTGGTTCCTCCTTGGTGATTGATGTGAGCCACCATGGTCACTTTGAGAGAATTCTGAACGACTTGCCTTGGAGGAGAGGATGGAACGCTTGCAGCGCCAACCATACTGCCCTGGTTTCCAGTCGATTGATCAACCAGAGCGATTCAATGGGAGACCAAAGTCCTTGCACCGATTTCCCTCGGCATACTGCTCCCCAACCAGAGAGACTGGCATCCGGGATGACCACTGTCCAGTCGGGCACCTCCAGGGGAACTCCTCGGGTTAAACTGTCCATCACCAACCACCAATCGAGACTATCGTGCTGCCTCCGTAAGCGGCAAAGGTAGATGAAAAAGCTTGGAGACAGAGTTCCATCGGGAAAGCAAGGTGGACTGTAAAGGCCTCATGTGAGCAAAGGCCTAGGGTACCAGTTTTAATGTTGAAGTCATCGACCCGAGAACCTGTAAATAATCTCTGACTCTGGGTGGGTGCTTGAGCATTAAACCTCTTACTTGGACTTGTAGCTTTGAGATGCGTTCTGTGGTAAGAAAAACTCTGCCCTGCTGAGTGTCGAATAGAGCACCCAAATACTCCAACGACTGAGTGGGCTCCAGTCGGCTCTTGGCGAAATTGACCACCCAGCCCAGCGATTGCAGGAGCTGAAGTACTCTCTGAATCACCTCTTGGGCAAGCGCTTTCAATTTTGCACCAATCAGCCAATCATCCAAGTAAGGATGCACCAGCAACCCTTCCCTGCGGAGATGGGCTGCCACCACCACAATCACCTTGGTGAATGTCTTGGGTGCTGTGGCTAGACCGAAGGGCAGAGCCCGAAAATGAAAATGCTGATCCAGTACCGAAAACCGAAGAAACCTCTGGTGGTCTGACCGAATGCCTATATGAAGGTACGCTTCAGTGAGGTCTAAGGATGCTAGAAACCCTCCTTTGCGCACCGAGGTAATGACTGAGCGTCTCCATGTGAAACCGGGGGACCAGGAGACATCTGTTTACTCTTTTCAGATCCAGAATGGGCCGAAAGGATCCCTCTTTTTTTGGCACTATGAAGTAAATGGAGTAACGGCCTTTCCTTCTTGCCTCCGGAGGCACTGAGACGATGGCCCCTAGTTGCAGAAGTTGTTGCAAAGTGTCCTGCACTGCTCTTCGCTTGGTTTCGTAACTGCAGGGAGAAATTAGAAATCGGTCCCGAGGATGCCGTGCAAAATCTAAAGTATAGCCTTCTCTTATCATGGTAAGAACCCACTGGTCCATCGTTACTTTGCTCCAATTCCTCGAAAAAACAGGGACAGTCTGCCCCCTATCTCCGGCACCAAGGAAGGGACCTGTGCCCCTTTATTGTGATGATTTTGCACCGGAAGCAGACTGGGAGATACCAAGCCTGCCGAACCGGAGGCCCCGAAAGGACTGGGACCAGGTCTGTTGCCTGTTAAGAGCTTGCCGAAAAGGAGCCGCAGGTACTCTAGATGGGCGAAATCTTCGAATCCCTCTGAATCTGGCCCGGGAAGAAAAAGAGCCTCTGGATTTCGGTCTATCCTCTGGTAACCGATGAATCTTATTCTCCTCCAGAGATTGGATCATATCTTCCAGGTCTTTACTGTAAAGCAGTTTGTCTTTGAAAGGCAAGGACCCAAGCTGTGACTTGAAGGAGACATCCGTCGACCAGTTTCTCAACCAGAGGAGCCTGCGAGTTGAGACAGCTGAAACCATGGATCTGGCCGATGTATGCAATAGATCAAGTAGTGCATCCGCTCTGTACCCCCCCGAAGCTTCCAGACGACCTGCCTGGACCGCCTCTTCATCCAATAAGGCAGCATTAGCTTGCAACTGCTGAATCCAGTGGAGACCCGCTCGTAAGGAGAAACTGCTGCAAATAGCCGCACGTACTCCCAGTGCTGAAACCTCAAAAATCCTTTTAAGTTGCACTTCCAACTTCCTGTCTTGCCGGTCCTTGAGTGCTGTAGCTCCAGTAACCGGGATCGTGGTCTTCTTGGTAACAGTGGACACTGCCACATCTACCTTGGGTACTCGAAGCAGCTGTAAAGCATCCTCTGGCAGAGGATATAGCTTGTCCATGGCTTTTCTCACTTTCAATCCCAGGTCTGGGGTATCCCAATTCCCAGAAGAGCAAATCTGTAGCCGAGAAATGAAAGGGAAAGGAAGAAGCAGGGCCTCTCAGACCCAGCAACACCGGATCCAAAGCACCCAGTTTAGACTCCGCAGGGGGACCTTCAATGCCCAGTTCAGCTAAAATAGAAGGAATAAGGGAACCCAATTCCTCCTTTCTAAAGAGGCGCACCACCTTAGGGTCAACCCCTTCCGCAGCATGCGCCTCACACATTGTGCCTTGGTGCTGTAAATCAGGGTCTACATCCACCCCCTGTGGGGGCTTGGGCTGGAGGTGTGGGTCATCTGGATCAGAATCCTGACTAGAAGTATCCGAGTAATCTGGGGAACACCTGACTGACTGAGATGCTTAGGCAGAGCAGGCTCCACACCTCCCTTAGAGGTAGACCATTTCTTAGCAGAGGGCTTAGAACCTTGAGAAACGACCTTTTTACCAGATTGCAGCTTCACTAACTTCCTCTCCTTGTAAGCTTTATGAAGCAACAACACAAAATTGTGACGAAAAAGAGGAAGAGGAGGAGGAGGAGGCCCCCTCGGGGCTATCCTCCATTGTAGGGGAACGAGGCTGTAAAGGTTCCCTGTCCATTGGGAAACCTTGCTGGGGAGAAAAAGGAGGAGGTAAACCCCCCTCCCCTAGCGCTGCACTAGACACAACCCTGAATGACTGGAAAATGACCCCCGTTCCCGTGCTGAACGGGAACTGATCAGCCTCAGAGTGAAGTGCGGCAGACGCCCCGACCGGGACCCAGGCAGACTAACTATTTTTGCCATTGAATTTTATTTTTCTGCTCCCGACGATCCCTCCCCCCCCCCCCCGGGATGCAAGCCGAGCAAAGGCCCTCCCTGGAGATCCGCGAGCGGACCGACCTGCACGCGCAGCAAACGGACAAACGCAGCATCGAGTCGTGACAGGAAAATAAAGACAAAAGAAATTAAAGAAAATTCAATGAATAAATAGCAAAACGAAAGGCAAACCTCGTGCTGAGACAGGGAGTGAAGGAGAGAGAGCCAGTGCGGGAGAAAATGAAAGCAAAACTTTTTTTAAATTATAAAACTTGCCCGGCAGTGGGTCAAGGTGCTGATCCTTTCGGGTAATGTGAACCAGGCTCCCTGGTGTCACACCCAAGCTGCTAAGTAAATAAGTAGGGCCCTCGACTCTGTGAAGCAGCTGCCTCAGACCAGTGGGGGATGGTTCTCTCAGAACCAAACGACCTCCTGGGAGGCTACCGACCACTGTGCTGCCACAAGTTCCTTTCTTTTATTTATATATATATAAAATTTTAATTTTTTTTTTTTTTAAATAAAGCTGAAATAATCCAGAAACAAAAGAACTAAACACAAGATACCAACTAAGCACACAGCCCAGACTGTAGGATTTGCACCTCCACCATCTGCTGCAGACAGAGGAATACTGCTGGACTGTAGGTGGCACCAGCCTATTTATAGGCGGAGTTTGTTTTGATAACTGCTCTGTCTACATCTGTTTGGGGGGGGGCGGGGGGCAAAACCCAGGAGTCTGGACTGATCTGGGTACATACAGGGAACATAGAAATTCCCAGGCAATATAAAATAAAAACTGAAAATGAAGGTCCCTACAGATAAAGCATGGGACATAAGTCTCTGTGTACAGCCCATTAAACCTACCTTAGAACATTGGTTGTGTTTATAGTCCATAGGGAATGAAGGCTTTGTCCATCCAGCAGCTGAGATATGGTAGAAGTTACCACCAACAGATTTTCATACCCTTCTCCTGGCACCTTCATGAGATAACGAATATCTTCAGAACTGAAGTAAAACAAGAGTAATTTAATAATGTTTCTTATACTATGGTGCATCTTTAATTACAAGCAGAAGAGTCTAATAAATAACCATCACTACCAATGTGAAGTAAGAAATACATACTGTTATAACATCTGGATTCAACTGAAGACTGATATTTTTCCCCATCAATATATTATTTGGAAATTACAAATGGACTTTAAAAGTGTGTTCATTTTTCGCAAGCCACATTACTGAAACCTCTAAATGTAGTTTTCACTCTCTATCTTTCTTGCAAGAGTTTTTTCAGGACTGGCAAATTGCACCAGCATTTCATTAACCTTGCATCTCATATGTAATTACTGTCATTATATCTGGCACACTATTCAAGTGCTTGGAGAGAGCTGCTTCCCAGTCTAATTGATCCAGGCCCTTTTCTGCTTCTAGAATGCTCTCCTGAGCATGGGTAGTGAAAATAAACTTTTAAAAAACGTAAAAATATTTCAAGAAGTGGTCACAACCATCTCCTCCTACCAGCCTTCACATGTGCACACACTTCTATGGCAATTTCTGTTTGAGTCCTTACCAAAATATATTATTTAGTTTTTATAAGGTCTACAGACTCTTTGTGCAAACCTACAGTCTGGAATATCACAGGGAACACATTAAAAACAATATAATAGTCGGGGCAAAATACTCATTTTTATTAGATTTACGCATCCCACCCAAGAGATTGGTAAGTCCATCCATTTTTTGCACATTCTGGCGTATATCAGCCAATAGACTTTCATAGTAACGAGCCTGAGGTCTCGAGGAATATAAATACCCAAATAGGTGAACCCATCGCAGACCACCCTGAAATTCACCATGCTTACTGGGACAACATTATGGGGCCCTATATGGAAGATTTCCGATTTGTCATAATTGACTTTATAACTAGAAAGATTCCCAAAATTTATCTGGAGGTATAAACGTCCACACATTAAGCTTAGCCAGTTGTGGTTTCCTAAGAAACAAGGGGGGATGGTGCTTCCCAACCTAAGGGTTTATTACTGGGTAGCCCGCTCACTTCCACTTAAGGTATGGTTTAGGCATGTTGGTGCCGTTTGGCGGTCCCTAGAACAGTCTGATGAGATGGACCTTGCTTTACTCCCTTTTATGTCCCAATCTTCCTCAATTCGCAGGAGAATAACTAGGAGCAGATCTTTGTTAGCCCACATGTTGCAGGTCTGGGGACAAGTTGTGGGATATTTGGGGCTCACTAGGGAAGCTGTTTCTTTGATGGGGCCCATATGTGGCAACACTACGATATCGGGCCTTACCCTTTGCTCCAGGGTTGAAGACTTGGAGAGAGTGTGGCTTAATTAGGCTAGCCCAGCTTTCGGAAGACTGGAAGTTCCTTACTTTTGAAGCCCTCATCTCTGACTTTGATCTTCCCGCAAATTCCCATGCTATTTGCAATTTCATGCTGCCCTCTTTCAGTTGTTTGATTTAACGGTCTTCTCTACCGGAGTTAAGTGGGCTGCAGCGTTATATTTCTGACCCTGATGTTTTTGTAAAGGGCATAACACTAATCTATTGGGGGGGTGCTTCATGGAAAATTTGGCTCTGTTACTTCTGGTAGTTTGATTTGTCAATGGAACGAAGATTTGGCTACTTCTCTTTCCCCGCCTGAGTGGAAAATCATATGGTCAAATGCTCATCGTAGCTCTCTTTGTCAACGGCGAGTTGAATTAATGGTCCAGCAATTGCAGAGAACATATAGAATGCCTGTCTATTACTCTACTATATTTCCTGACTACAGCCCATACTGTTGGAGGGGCTGTGGGAAATGAGGTACTTATATACATATGTGATGGTACTGTGTGGGAGTCTGAGACTTCTGGCGTGAAGTGGCTGCTGTCATTGCTGATTATCATTGGTGTTCCCATATATTTAGCTCCCCTCATAGGCCTGCTTGGGAGGTGGGAAGGCTCTTTAGTCCTGAGGAAATTTCAATGTCTGCTGAGCCAATTACTTTTAGCGGCCCGATTTACTACTGCAACTTTTTGGAAGAGGAACCCAAGCTTTGAGTACTGGCAGCGCCAAGTCCGCCACATTGCTGATATCTAAAATCTTCAAAATGCACTCCGGTATGGGCAGTTTAAATATTGAGCTATTTGGGGTCCCTATTATTCTTATCTAGAGAATTCTGTTTCTACCTAATTGTATTCTCCTCCTTTTTTCTTTGATTCTTGGCTGTATCTGTGCAATCACCTCCCACTGAGTCATTCCTTTCTGGTGATAGATACTTTGGATTTAGTAATGCATTAGGTCCTGATGCTGAGAGTATTGTATTATATCCCTCTTATGCGTTTTCTTGCATGTTGGAAAAATTTATAAAGAGATATAAAACAAAAAAAAAAGTAAAATAGACAATAGAGGCAAGAACAGAAGAGGTCTTGGACATACCTGGATATAGGAATAGGTATATATCCTGCACTGTTCAACTTCTTCTCCCATTCAGGATCTTGCTTGATAGTTTTAGGTTTAGTTGATATGCCAGTTGCTAAAGTATAAAGATCCCCCAGGGCATAAGCATAAATAGAATGGCCTGTGGAAACAAGGAGCACATTTAAAAATAAATGTATATCTTTCTTACTTTTGTTCTAGCAGTTTCATTGTCAATGTTAGCTCAAAGGATTTCTGTATACATCCCCAAAAGGCATAACCTGGTTCAGTATTATTAAATGCCAGTGTGCAATACAACTTGTTCGAGAGGTAAGAATGATTTCTTTTTCTATTTACTATGTTAGATGAATTATATTTATGAAAATTAATTCCATTAATGTATTTGTAAGCTGCTTTGCGTGTTCACATTGGGTTCAATAAAGTGGGATAGAAGATCAAACAGAAGAAGCAAGTTTGCTTACCATAAACTGTGTTTTCCGTAGAATTAACCATGCTATTTCGGTGATGTCACCAATGGCACTCTCACGGACATTCTCTTCTCTGAGTTAAAGTCTTTGAACTACTGCGCCTGTGTGGCACTTCCTGCATGAAGCACGACACCAGTCTCTTCAGTTAGGGAGAAAGCTAGAAGATAGCATTATGATAGAAAGAGCAGAGACAAGAAACATGTCCAGGGAGGAGGGAGGGAACACATGGCTAATTCATTCTGCTATCTACAGAAAACACCGTTTTCCTGCAATGTGAGAGGCAGAGTTCAACTGCAGATGCCCATTCCATCAGCTGGTTTATTTCCTGCGACACTTGTTGGCTCTTGGTTCCTCCATAGCGATTGATATAAGCCACCATCGTCGCATTGTCTGACATTACGCGAACCGCTTGATTCCAGTCTGTGGCTGAACCGCAAGCATACCAGCCGTACCACTCAGGCCTCCAGGCATTTGATATTCCAGTGGGACTATTCAGCATTCCAGCGCTCCTGGGCTGTTAACGCCAGAGAGTGGGCCCCCAACCATGGAAGCTTGCATCAGTCGTGAGTATCAACCAGGCCAGAGAGGACAAGGGAACTCCCTCAGATGATCCTCCTGCAACCACCACTGGAGGCAAGAGCAGATTTCCATCGGCAAGTGGAGCTGAATCGCATAAGCCTGAGACTGGAGGTTCCAACGAGATAGCAGGGGCGCTGAAGAGGACGTATATGCACCCTTGCCCACGCACTACTTCCAGGGTAGCTGCCATCAAGCTGAGTACCTGTAAGTAGGAGCACATTGTCGGGCGTATGGTGTTCATCAACTGACGCACTTGAAACATCAATCTCTGGATCTGAACTTCCAGTAGGAAAACTCGGTCCTGTCCTTTGTCGAACCGGACCCCCAGATACTCCAACTGGGATGGTTGAAGATTGCTCTTGGTCAGGTTCACCACCCAACTGAGCTCCTGCAATAAGGAGATCACCTTGTGTGTCACTGAGACTTGGCTTGAATCAGCCAGTCGCCCAAATACAGGTGCACCAGGATACATTCTTTTCGCAGGGCTGCCGCCGCTACTACCATAATCTTGGAAAATGTTCAGAGAGCGGTGGTTAGACCAAAAGGCAGCGCCTGAAACCAATAACTGTGTCCCAACACCACAAAGCATAGAAAGCGTGTTCCAATCGGATGGGAATATGAAGGTAAGCCTCGGACATATCCAAAGAGGTCAGAAATTCCCCCGACTGCACCACCATTATTACAAAGCGTAAGGTTTCCATTCAAAAATGAGTCACCTTCAAGTGACAATTGACCCTCTTGAGATCCAAGATGGGACAAAAGGAGCTCTCCTTCTTGGGCACAACAAAATAAATGGAATTATCACCCCATACATTCTTGAGACGTGGGCACTGGAACCACAGCCTAAGGAGCTTCTGAAGCAAGAACTCCACTGCCTGTTTTTCTGCAGGTAGTGGCAAGGGGACACCATGAACACATCCCGAGGAATATTGCAAAATTCCAGTGCATACCCTTTGCGTATTACCTCCAGGACCACTGGTCCGAAAAAAGAGAGAAAGACATCCCCCTATTTCCTGTTCTGGAAGGTGGATTGGCAAACCTTCATTGGGAAGCTGTATCAGCTGACCAATTTCGCAACTAGAGTTGACACCTGGCCGCTATCACTGAAGCCACTTCTCTGGCTGAGGTCCGGACCAAATCACAGCCTGCGTCTGCTAAAAAGGCATAGCAGGCTCCATAACCGCTCTGGAATTCCCTCCACATTCAACCTCCTGAGAGAGAAGCAGACAAGATCTTGCCACTAGGGCACAACAAGAGGCAATCTGTAAATTCATCGCCACTGTCTCAAAGGCTTGTTTAAGAACAGCTTCAAGCCTTCTATCATGTACATCCTTCAAGGCCGCTCCTCCCTCTACAGGGATAGTCGTCCCCTTAGACATGGCACATACCAGAACATCCACTTTGGGAAAATGTAAATGCTCTCACACAGTCGGATCCGGGGGTACAGGCCTTCCAAAGTCCGCCCCCTTTAAAATATGCTTCTGGGGCATCCCACTCCATAGCAATCAATTCCTGGATGGCATCCATCACGGGGGGGGGGGGGGGGAAGAGGCTTTACATAAGGAAACCAAAATGGGATTCTTCCTCGGCTCTGCCATAGCATCCAAACCAGGAACACCCAGCTGTTGCAAGGTCTGGGAAATCAGGGCCAGCAGTTCATCTCTATGAAATAATCACAACATTGTTCGATACGGTTCCAGCCCTGGAGGAATTTTTCCATCTTGCAGGAAATCAGGATCAACCTCATCATCAGTGCCAACCGGATTCCTATCGGGAACACCCGCAGGGAGCAGAGTCGAGCCCCAGCGCTTAAGCATAGGACTGGAAGAGGGAGGAACCACCAGCTGAGGGTCCGACCAGATAGAAACGGGGGAAGCAGAGGGCTGCGTCTGAAGAAAAGCTTGTATGCCTTGAAAAAATTCCACCCAAGAAAAAGCAGCCAGGTCCAGACCAAGTCCAGAAGGAACTGGAGCTGCTCCACAGAAATGCCCTCGCCAGCAGAGAAGCCAGTCAAGGGAGAACCAAGATCTGGCGTCCCCCCCAGTCAAAGCTGTGACAAACCCATCATCAGAATGGGAAGAGCCAGGCTTAGCAAAATCCGAGAAAGCAACTCTCCCTGAGCATCTGAGCAGTGCCTACACAGGTTAGAAACCAGGTCAGGCTGAGAAGTCCTAATATGACAGGCAACACAAATAGGAAGACACTTAGGCTTCTTGCTTACTGGCACCATCGCTGCAGTAAATGTGCGTCGGAATGGTTCGCGCTCAAAAATGAAATGCATCCAAAAAATAAAGCACCTAAAAGAAAGCAAGCAAGGCGCATGCACAACCTGTGCAGCAAGCAAAGCGCGTAAAAAAAGTTTGTGCATGTATAAAGTGCGCCCAAAAACAGAGCGCACATGTGCGCAGAGTTGACACACTGCACATACTGATGGTCTATAGAGGGCAGCAGAACAGCATGCGAGAATGGCTGCCATGTCCTACCACACGACGTGCAAGAAAAAAGTCTAGCCCACTAGGGGCTGCTCAACCTGCCAGGCTACCTAGTTCCCCAACCCCAATGGGAGCGGGAATGAATGTTGGCACGGCGCGCGGAGAACGGAGACCATAGAAAGTCCTGAAACCCCTCTGTCTCCGATTCAGGGAAAACACTTTTTAAAATTTTTTTTAATGTATTTATTTATTTTTAAACCTTACCTGAGAGTTCACTTACCCAGCTGAGTACAGAGACAGTCTCCAGCTGCAGGGGGAGAGGGCATCTGCCGTCAGTACCATGCTCAGCCTCCTGCACCCGCTGCCTTTCAACTGAATTAGCAGCTAAGTCCACACTGGGAAACCCAGCTATAGGACCAAAGGCACAACTCTGAGGGACCACGGAAATCATCTCAGGAATTCTCAACTGGAACAGGGACTTTTAGGTATCACCGCAGAAGTGCGGGACTTTCTTTTTCTGAATTTAGAATTTCAAACTTCTCCTTTCAAAAAGCTCAAAGCAATCCCCATAGGGAGATGCATGTCCACCATCTGCTGAAGACAGAATACTGGCAGGCTGGGGTCATTGCAGCTTGCTCCATCTCCATCTGTTGGCAGAGGAGCATAAACCCACTGGTCCTGAGTCCATCTGTCTACAAACTAGGAAATTATGGTTGTCAGTGATGGACATTGTGTCTGCACTGACAATATTTAAAGCCGGGGTTTTTGGGGCCCGATATTGTGGCACTGAAAAGTGCTGTTTGGGGAAATCGCTAACGCAAAGAAGAAGAAATAAGGATAGAAAAACCTGAAGAGGCGCAGAGAAAAGAAACGTGTCCATGCCTGAGCATGGAAAAAAAAAACTAAACTGAAGAGACTGGTATCGAGCTTCGCTTGGGAAATGCTGCACAGGCGCAGTAACTCAAAGAGAATGCCTGTGAAAGCGCCAGTGACATCACCCGAAAAGCATGGCTAATTCAGCCTGTTTATCAACGGAAAAATAGAAATTATCTTGCCATTTATTCACATCTTTATTTCAATACCAGCATTACTGAAGTACTCAACAATAAAAACAGATGCTGCACACTACTGAACATTTCAAACTGGAATGGCAGCTGCTCAGACGGATAAGTTGAAAGACAATATATACACAATTGCCTTCTGAGAGAGAACAGATAGTGTGGCAAGTGGAATGGTCAACCTGTTTTTAGGCTATCCCCATTTAGCCACCAGTACAATATAAACAGTGCATAAATCAATGGAAAATTAATTAGAAGCAACACAGTTAGATACATTAATGAGACACTTAAAATGTAAGAGAAAAAACATAAGTTTGATCTCTCTAGATCAAGTGTACTTGCTACCTTACTTATTGTGAATTCACTCTGGGTCAAAAAGAAAAAAAAGAAGTTTCAGCATTACTAATTCAGTAACAAACACATTAGATTGCAGAGCAACAATTTCATCTTCTTCAGGCAGCTTTCTGGCAGTTCCCCTGTGGTGAGCCAGATAAAAGAACAAAAAGCAAAACGGTCCCAGAATTTCCTTCACGGTCCCAGAAAGGTAAGCTCCATAGATCAGCGCTTTGAAATCTAAAGAAAGGATGTCAACTTTTTGTCTTCCAGGAGCTCATCTAACTTCCTCTGAAACATGTACATGGATGCAGTCAGGTCCCGCTTCCTCTGGAAACATACCCAACAGCTTCACCACTCTCAGCATAAATTACCAATTCCTCCAGTATCACCTCTATTACTGCAGTAAGCCAGCTTTGTTTTCTTCCTTTCCCTGCTATGTTCACAGGCTGTGCAGCAAAAGGAAGAACCTACACTGTGCTCACCTGTGTGTCAGATTGCCAAAATAATGCAATGATGATGGCATCCAGAATAAATAGGGAACCCTTCATGACGGGATATTGCAGATGCTTCCTAAAACCTCAAGACCTAAGAAGAGCTTTCTCTACAGAATGAAGCAGTTCACTGTTGGTTAGATGGGATAGTGTGAAGGAATGGTTCAATTACCCTTGTAAAATAGAAGATAGCGAGTGCCAGACTTGGTGACATGCAACAAGTACCCAGTTGTTCCATTAAGGCTCAGGCTGCCATTCTGTCCTATAACATCTCCATTTCTTCCTGAATAGAAGTAGCCTTGAATCTACAAAAATCATGCAAAGAAAAAAATGCATTAAAATAATTTAGATAGGTTCTATCACATACTAATTATACTAGACAGTTTACCTATGGATTTGAAATATGTTAAGTTTTCAATTTAGAACAGATTGGCTCAAAATAAAATGTATGAATAATGAATAGAAGTGAGTTGCCCAATAAATGGAGCTCACGAGGAGGGGTATAGGGAGAAATAAAAAGAGGCGAGGTAGTGAGGCGTGAGTAAAAGGTGTTTGATCTTTATGTGGAAACAGGAAGCCAATGTAGTGACTTCAGAAGCAAATTATAAGAGGGTAGTGACTCTGGTGAAACATGTATTTGATTTATACTCTGCCTTTCAGGCACTTGAAAGTATTTCACACAACTAAATTCTGAATAGTGTAGTGGAGAGAGATGGTTCACTGGAGACTTATGAGAAGCAGGCTGCAGTAGTCTAAGCAGGAGATGAGGATTCTGGAATTGTGTTCAGAAAAAGAGGGGTGGATTGTGGTGATCCAGAAAAAGAAATGACAATTTAGCAGTGTTTTGGATATGTGTAGAGGAGGGAGAGCGAGCGAAAGAGAGGAGTCTAAGATGACCCCAAGAATGACTGTGTTATCCACAGAAATAGAGAAAGGGGAATGAGGACAAGTGAGTTTTGGGGCAAGATAAGGAGTTCTGACCTGAAAATGTTGAGTTTAAAGTGGCAGTGGGCTATCCAAGCAGTGATATCAGACATGCAGACAAATTTGTGACTGTATTCCTGATTAAATTTCTGATGTCGAGGTTGGCTCCAGCTTTTGATGCAGTGATTCGGAGACTGTGGAATGTTTTTGTTTTGTTTCACTTTGCTTGTCTGGCAGGGGGTAGGGTTAAAGAAAAGCAAATGTTGCTTACCTGTAACAGGTGTTCTCACAGGACAGCAGGATGTTAGTCCTCATATATGGGTGACATCACAGGATGGAGCCCAATCACGGAACACTTTTGTCAAAGTTTCTAGAACTTTGACTGGCACCTACTGGGCATGGCACTAAACCTGCAGCCAGCAGGAGTCCCCCTTCAGTCCTTTCAGCTGATTCTGGATCGCTGGGGTCTCCCAATCCTAGACCTGTGGTAACTTCTCAAAATGTGAAATTTGTACAATTCTTCAGTCGCAGGAGAGATCTGAAGTCAGTGGAGATCAATGCCCTAGTGCAGAAGTGTCCGGAAGACAATTTGTTGTATGCCTTTCCTCCAAGGTCCATGTTGGGCAGATTGATTTAAAAACAAAAAAAACAAAAAAAACTAAACACCAGAAAGGAATGGGGCTCTTGGTTACTCCAGATTGGCCTAGGACACTATGGTATGCAGATCTGCAGCAGCTTCTGGTGGTCTTGCCCCTTCAACTTATGGCGCACACAAAGATCTGACTATTATTGTCTTCCAGTATGGTCTTTGAAAGGGCTCTCTTGCTGCAATGTGGATTCTCAGCGGCAGTGTTTTCCACCTTGCTAAGAGCTAGAAAGTTATCCATTTTCTTGGTCTATGTAGGACAGTGCCGAAAAGTGAAATAAGAAAACGAACCCAACACAGCGGGGTGGTGGGCGGGTTTCATGAGGACTAACATCCTGCTGTCCTGTGAGAACACCTGTTACAGGTAAGTAACATTTGCTTTCTCACAGGACAAGCAGGACGGTAGTCCTCACATATAGGTGAGTACTGAGCTGAGGATGTCCGAGAAATGTACCAAATGTACCCAAGATATGCAATAGGCACAAGGATTAGGGAAGAATTTGGTAGAGGGCATCCTGAACCCTAATGGGCAGGCAGAAGGGTGTTGGTACATCAAGTTGTAAAATGGTTGCGCAAGACAGATTGGCAGAAGATGGAATCTTGTTTTCCGGCCCTGTCTAAGCAATAATGGGCTGTAAAGGTATGGAGGGAACTCCAGGTAGCAGCCCTGCAAATGTCAGGAAGTGGCACCGAGCGTAGGTGCGCTACTGAAGTCACCATGGCTTTCACAGAGTGTGCCTTAACACGGTCTTCAAGTGGAATGCCTGCTTGCTGATAGCAAAAGGATATGCAGTCCGCTAACCAGGAGGAGAGAGTCTGCTTACCCACAGGCTGCCCCAATTTGGTGGAGTGGAAAGAGACAAACAACTGAGTGCTTTTCCTGTGGGCAGCTGTACGGTCTAGATAGAAGGCTAGAGCATGTTTACAAACAAGTGTATGCAGAGCCTGTTCTCGCGGATTGGAGTGAGGCCTGGGAAAGGTAGGTAGGTAGTAAAAACATAAGAACATGCCTTACTGGGTCAGACCAAGGGTCCATCAAGCCCAGCATCCTGTTTCCAACAGTGGCCTATCCAGGCCATAAGAACCTGGCAAGTACCCAAAAACTAAGTCTATTCCATGTTACTGTTGCTAGTAAGAGCAGTGGCTATTTTCTAAGTCAACTTAATTAATAGCAGGTAATGGACTTCTCCTCCAAGAACTTTTCCAATCCTTTTTTAAACACAGCTATACTAATTGCACTAACCACATCCTCTGGCAACAAATTCCAGAGTTTAATTGTGCATTGAGTAAAAAAGAACTTTCTCCAATTAGTTTTAAATGCCACATGCTAACTTCATGGAGTGTCCCCTAGTCTATTATCCGAAAGAGTAAATAACCGATTCACATCTACCCGTTCTAGAACTCTCATGATTTTAAACACCTCTATCATATCCCCCCTCAGCCATCTCTTCTCCAATCTGAAAAGTCCTAACCTCTTTAGTCTTTCCTCATAGGGGAGCTGTTCAATTCCCCTTATTTTGGTAGCCCTTCTCTGTACCTTCTCCGTCGCAATTATATCTTTTTTGAGATGCGGCGACCAGAATTGTACACAGTATTCAAGGTGCGATAAAGAGGCATTATGACATTTTCCGTTTTATTCACCATTCCCTTTCTAATAATTCTGTTTGCTTTTTTGACTGCCGCAGCACACTGAACCGATTTCAATGTGTTATCCACTATGACGCCTAGATCTCTTTCTTGGGTTGTAGCACCTAATATGGAATCTAACATTGTGTAACTATAGCATGGGTTATTTTTCCCTATATGCATCACCTTGCACTTATCCACATTAAATTTCATCTGCCATTTTGATGCCCAATTTTCCAGTCTCACAAGGTCTTCCTGCAATTTATCACAATCTGCTTGTGATTTAACTACTCTGAACAATTTTGTATCATCTGCAAATTTGATCTCACTCGTCGTATTTCTTTCCAGATCATTTATAAATATATTGAAAAGTAAGGGTCCCAATACAGATCCCTGAGGCACTCCATTGCCCACTCCCTTCCACTGAGAAAATTGTCCATTTAATCCTACTCTGTTTCCTGTCTTTTAGCCAATTTGCAATCCACGAAAGGACATCGCCACCTATCCCATGACTTTTTACTTTTCCTAGAAGCCTCTCATGAGGAACTTTGTCAAACGCCTTCTGAAAATCCAAGTATACTACATCTACCCGTTCACCTTTATCCACATTTATTAACTCCTTCAAAAAAGTGAAGCAGATTGGTGAGGCAAGACTTGCCTTGGGTAAAGCCATGCTGACTTTGTTCCATTAAACCATGTCTTTCTATATGTTCTGTGATTTTGATGTTTAGAACACTTTCCACTATTTTTCCTGGTACTGAAGTCAGGGTAACCGGTCTGTAGTTTCCCGGATCGCCCCTGGAGCCCTTTTTAAATATTGGGGTTACATTTGCTATCCTCCAGTCTTCAGGTATAATGGATGATTTTAATGATAGGTTACAAATTTTTACTAATAGGTCTGAAATTTCATTTTTTAGTTCCTTCAGAACTCTGGGGTGTATACCATCCGGTCCAGATGATTTACTACTCTTCAGTTTGTCAATCAGGTCTACCACATCTTCTAGGTTCACCGTGATTTGGTTCAGTCCATCTGAATCATTACCCATGAAAACCTTCGCCAGTACGGGTACCTCCCCAACATCCTCTTCAGTATACACCAAAGCAAAGAAATCATTTAATCTTTCCGCGATGGCCTTATCTTCTTTAAGTGCCCCTTTCACCTCTCGATCATCTAACGGTCCAACTGACTCCCTCACAGGCTTTCTGCTTCGGATATATTTTAAAAAGTTTTTACTGTGCGTTTTTGCCTCTGCGGCCAACTTCTTTTCAAATTCTCTCTTAGTCTGTTATCAATGTCTTACATTTAACTTGCCAACGTTTATGCATTATCCTATTTTCTTCTGTTGGATCCTTCTTCCAATTTTTGAATGAAGATCTTTTGGCTAAAATAGCTTCTTTCGCCTCCCCTTTTAACCATGCTTTAGTCTATGTGCCTATTTGTAAACCGTTGCGATGGTATATAACTTAGCAACGGTATAGAAAAGTTTTTAAATAAATAAATAAATAAAATAATCGTTTTGCCTTCTTTCCACCTTTCTTAATGTGTGGAATACATCTGGACTGTACTTCTAGAATGGTATTTTTTAACCATGCCTCTTGCACATTTTTTACTTTTGTAGCTGCTCCTTTCAGTTTTTTCCCAACAATTTTTCTCATTTTATGAAAGTTTCCCTTTTGGAAGTTTAGCACGAGAGCTGTGGATTTGCATACTGTTCCTCTTCCAGTCATTAATTCAAATTTTATCATATTATGATCGCTATTGCCAAGCAGCCCCACCACCGTTACCTCTCTCACCAAGTCCCTATCATCAACAAGTCCCTATCATCAACAACCTCCGCATAAACCACTTAAAAAATACTACCTTTCCCACCATTCAACAAAAAAGATTGATTCCTATCATGATCTCTCCGCTTAAACAACTTCTGGGCCTCACCCTTTTCTCACTAACCCTAATTAATGCACAATCCCTCACGAAAAAACCCCACATCCTCTACGACTATTTTCTGGAGGCCAAACCAGACATCTGTGCAATCACCGAATCCTGGCTGAAGCCCGAGGACATGGCTTTAATCAACCAACTTCCGATACATACCTATGACGTTTTTTCAATCCCTAGACTTAAAAAAAAAAAGTGGCGGTCTTCTTTTAACTGCAAAAAAAGAGCTAGGATTTTCACTACTACATTCCAATTCATCTTCCACCCTCGAATTCTCAGTATTTAAATCCAAACATCTTCAAATATGTCTAACTTACGCCCCTCCAGGGCTTCTAGAATCAGACCTGTCCCCTTACTGAACTCATAGCTAAATATATCAACACGGACACTCCGGCTATAATCTTGGGAGACTTTAACCTTCACGTTGATTCGACCCCTCACTCTTCCAACTGCAACACGTTCCTTTCTACGCTTAGTTACATGGGTTTCAATCAAATCATTAACACCCCTACCCATAAAGCAGACACACCCTGGACCTAATCTTCTTAAATGAAGGTCTCACCCCTTCATCCACCCCCACAAGCTCTCCGGTCCCTTGGTCCGATCATAAGATGATCACCACAGTCCTGAAAATCAAGCAATCCACACCCCATTCTCCCCATAAATCCACTATCCAATTTAGGAAATTATGCAACACGGACAACCTCAGCTCCCTTCTATCCAAAGAACTAGATCATCTGGACCTCTCCGATGCAATCGCAGCTACCTCCTCCTGGTTCAAGATCACTAATAAAGTAGCAGACCTAATTTGCCCCATAACCACTAAAGTTCTACATCCTAACTCAGATAACAAGAAACCGTGGTACACACCTGAACTGAAAACCCTCAAGCAAGAACTAAGAAGTAGAGAACACATTTGGTGAAAAAACCCTTCTTCTATGACCCAGGCAGCATATAAATCCCTCATGCACCGCTACAGGTTCGCTATCCTCCGAACAAAGAGAGATTTCTTCGCCCAGAAAATCCATCACTTCATCTTTGACTCTAAAGCACTGTTTTCCTATGTCTCGGCCCTCACCAAACCATCTCCTCCAACTATTCCGGACGACCAAGCATCTAGCAAAGCCTCAGAGCTCACCTCCTACTTTGAGAAAAAAAATCAACAACTTCATATACCCGCTAATCATGAACAAGGTACAATCCCCTCCTCCTTACTCCGCCTCTCTACAACAAAACACAAGTCTCGAAGCTTTTGAGCTCATTTCTTCACTAGAGATAGAAACCTTGCTCAAGAAGTACAAACCCTCCTCACACCCATCAGACTCGATTCCTTCAAACGTACTCTCCTCCATCCCAAAAACCATTGCCAAGCCCATTGCGGCATAAACTGTTCTTTATCTCAAGGACTAGTTCCGGACACTCTAAAACTTGCTATTCTCAAATCGTTACTGAAAAAACCCAATTTGTCTCCTGCAGATCCGGCTAACGTCCGCCCAATAGCCAACCTACCATTCATCTCTTAGAAAAAATAGTCAATAAGCAACTTTCCGAATTTCTGGACGAAAACAAAATCCTAGCTCCAGCTCAGTTCGGGTTCCGCAAGTCTCTAAATACAGAATCTCTCTTAATTTCACTCTCAGACACCATACTCCTGAGCATGGAAAACAAACAACCTTGTCTTCTCGCTCTCCTTGACCTATCAGCTGCCTTCGACACTGTGAACCACTCAATTCTCGTGCAACGGCTAGCTGACATAGGCAAAGGATGTGGATGCCATGTGGATGCCCAACCTCAATCCTCTAACTGTAAAACTCTTCTCTCCTCCCTCAACCATATGGGTTTCAGACAAATAGTAAAAGATCCCACCCACAAAGCAGGTCACACCTTAGACCTCATCTTTATAAACGAAGGTCTCTCATCTCACTCCACCCCTACCTGTTCCACAGTACCTTGGTCTGACCACAGCATCATCACATCTACTTTAGAGATACCTGAACCTCCACCCCACACAACTCAAACTATCTCCATTTCGGTAAGAAAACAGTGCTCAGGAGATCACCTAAGCAAACATCTGACTAAGGAACTAAAGAATCTAGACCTCACAGACACCAACTCAGCTACATCTTCTTGGTTCAACATCACTAACAAGATCGCTGATCAAGTATGTCCCATGAAAACAAAGACCATCAACCCAGACAAAGACAACAAGAAGCCATAGTTCACTACAGAGCTGAAGTCTCGCAAACACGAGCTTAGAAGCAAAGAAAACCAATGGCGAAAAAACCCAACTAAAACATCCCTCCTCAACTACAAATCATGTCTTAACACATACAGAACCGAAATCAACAAAACCAAGAAAGAATTCTTTTCCAAAAAAATACACCACTTCTCATTTGATTCAAGAGCACTCTTCGCCTATGTTTCAGCCCTCACAAAACCACCTGGACCGTGCATCCCAGACGACCAAGCTCTTAAAAAAGCCGATGAGCTTGCCAACTACTTTGACAAAAAAATTACCACTCTCGTTGCCCCTCTCAAAGGGACACCCCCGCACACTAATGTCACCAGCTTCCATAGCTCGCAAGCATCTACAGCACCCGCTCCTCAACCTAACACTCACACACCAGAGCTCACATCCCTCGAACCCACGTCCACCTTGGAAATAGCAAACATTCTCAAGAAGATAAAACCATCTTCTCACCCTCTGGACCATATCCCATCAAACCTGCTTAGCTCCATCCCTGACATCGTAGCCAAGCCACTCGCAGACATCATTAACCGCTCTCTCGCCCAAGGCCAAGTTCCCAATCAACTCAAGTCTGCAAGGCTCAAACCGCTCCTCAAAAAACCCAACCTTCCCACAACAGATCCTGCTAACTACAGACCTATAGCAAACCTTCCTATGTTAGCCAAAATTATGGAGAAAGTGGTTAACAGACAACTTTCGGAATTCCTCGATGACAACAATATCCTCACCAATAACCAATTTGGATTCCGGAAGAATAAGAACACCGAATCACTATTAACTACTCTAGCTGACACCATCATCTTCAATCTTGAAAAAGGCCATCCTTGCCTTCTCGCACTCCTGGATCTGTCAGCGGCGTTCGACACCGTGAATCACACCAGCTTACTACAACGACTCACAGATATCGGCATCACAGGAGCAGCGTTCAACTGGTTTAAATCCTTCCTAGAGAACAGAACATACAGAGTCAAAATAAATAACAAGGAATCTCATCCCATCCAAGCCAATATGGGAGTACCACAGGGATCCTCACTCTCCCCCACCCTCTTCAACATTTATCTTCTCCCACTCTGTCACCTACTCTCCAACCTCAAGCTTACCCATTTCCTATACGCGGATGACATTCAAATTATCATCCCCATAAAGGACACCTTACACAAGACCATGGCCTACTGGAATAAATGCCTCTCATCCATCAACGAGCTGTTAAGCAGCCTCAACCTGGTTCTGAACACCAACAAAACAGAAATCCTGATAATAGCACCGGAAAAACATACCTCACAGACCTCAAGCAATTCTCCAGACACCTCAGGATACACCACCTCACCACAAGTCAGAGATCTGGGTGTGATATTAGACGACAGATTCAACCTCAATAAATTTGTCAACAACACCACCAAAGAATGCTTCTTTAAATTACAAGTTTTAAAGAAACTAAAGCCACTTCTACGCTACAGAGACTTCCGCATAGTACTCCAAGCCATCATTCTCCCGAAACTAGACTATTGCAATTCACTTCTGCTAGGACTTCCTGCCTGCTCTACAAAACCCCTCCAGATGGTGCTGAATGCCACAGCAAGAATTCTCACCAACACCAAAAAAAGAGACCACATCACCCCGATCCTCCAGCACCTTCACTGGCTCCCCATTAAATACAGGATACAGTTCAAAAGCAGCATGATGATGCATAAGGCCCTTCATAACATATCCCCACTCAACTTAACCTTCAAGCTGCAACTACATACTTCGGACAAGCCGACTAGAAGTGCATACCAAAACAGAATGATTACTCAGCCCGCAAAATCCTCACTGAGAAGACGCGCTATATCAACCGCGGGCCCGTCCCTCTGGAATTCCTTACCACCAGACCTCCGCCTGGAGCCGTGCCATACCACTTTTAAGGCGAAATTAAAGACTTGGCTCTTCCTGCAAGCATTCCCAGAGAGCTAAGAACAATCTGATATAACAACCCATAACAACGCTGGTCCTTTGGTTCTAATGTATTATTCTCTACACTATTTAGCTAAGATTTATATTGCCTTACTTATATGTTTAAAGTTGTAACTAGTTAGTTTCGCTTATGCTTATTAGATCAAGTTTCTGATTTGTTCCATGTAAACTGCTACACGGCAGTAGTTATTACCGTTTAACTGTGAACCGGAGTGATATGTATTGTATACAGGAACTCCCGGTATATAAAATCCATAAATAAATAAATAAATAAAGGCTCTGTGCTTAGTTGGTTCAAGTCTTTCCTTAGCAACAGGTTCTACAAGGTCAAAATCAATAACAAGGAATCCCATCCTGTCAGCTCCACCCTGGGAGTCCCCCAAGGCTCCTCTCTCTTCCCAACCCTCTTCAACATTTACCTTCTCCCGCTTTGCCAGCTCCTTACAAATCTAAATTTAAATCACTACATATACGCCGATGACGTTCAGATTCTCATCCCAATTACGGACTCACTCCCTAAAACGCTCCACTTCTGGAATAGGTGTCTTCAATCAATCAACCACCTTCTCACAAGCCTCAACTTAGTCCTTAACACCAACAAGACAGAACTCCTCTTCATCTCCCAGGACGTCAACAACACAGTAGCCAAACAACTCACTGCTCAACCAACCTTCTCCGCCCATGTGAGAAACCTTGGAGTCATTATGGACAACCAGCTAAACTTAGAAAAATTTGTTAACACCACAAAGGATTGCTTTTTCAAATTACAAATACTAAAAAGACTTAGACCTCTCCTACACTTCCAAGACTACCGCTCAGTTCTTCAAGCCATTATATTTTCAAAAATAGACTACTGCAACTCTCTTGTTCTCTGTCTCCCAGCAAACACCATCAAACCTTTGCAGATGTTACAGAACGCTACGGCTAGGATTCTGACCAAGACCAACAAAAGGGAGCACATTACACCTATATTGCGGCAATTTCATTGGCTCCCAATCAAATTTAGAATTCAGTATAAAGTCCTAAAGTCAATACACAAAGCCATGCACAATCTGACCCAGCTAGATCTAAAGATCCCTCTTTGATTCCACAACCCACTAGACCTGTTAGATCGGCTCATAGAGACACTCTCTACGCCCCACCTGCTAAATCTTCTTTCAGGAAACGAGCTCTTTCCACAGCTGGTCCTCCGCAATGGAATGCTCTCCCCCCGGATCTCCGGCAAGAAAGATGCCCGACAACTTTCAAAAAGAGTCTCAACACAGATGAAACATCTCTATCCCGAATACACATGAACCATTTCTTTCCCTACCAACTGGACTAGTTTATTTAATCAATTTTTTCGGTCTCTGATCTTGCATTTCCTGCTGGCAGGCTATGCATCCTTCTCTCCCCCTTGTTATTAAACCTGCTTTCATCCTCTGGCCTTTATTCCAACTCTCTCGTTTTTTACATATTTGTCCATTCCTCATCAGTTTCTCTTGTTATATTCCCCTCCTCTTTCATATTCTAATAATCCACATATTTGTCCATTCCTACCTAATTTCACATGCTCTGTCCCTCTCTTCTTCTTTTTCTAGTAAAGTTGACTATTTCCCCAGTTATGTACTTCCAGGAAATGTGATACTGTGCGTTTCTCAGTTTCTTGCTCGCAGGAAGAGCGAGGCTTTTTCCTGCAATGTTTGACCCCAGTTCTTGTATCCCTGTTTCGATGTAATGCATCCCAGTTCTTGCTTCCCTTGTTTGATGTAATGCATTCTTTCATGTGATTCATGTTTCGATGTAAAACCGATATGATATATATTTTGTATATGAATGTCGGTATATAAAAGTTCCAAATAAATAAATAAATAAGTCCTGTGCTCCACTAAGAATTAGATCTAAAATTGCTCCCTCTCTCGTCGGTTCCTGAACCAATTGCTCCATAAAGCTATCATTTATTCCATCCAGGAACGTTATTTCTCTAGCGTGTCCCGATGATACATTTACCCAGTCAATATTGGGGTAATTGAAGTCTCCCATTATTACCGCACTACCAATTTGGTTAGCTTCCCTAATTTCTCTTAGCATTTCACTGTCCATCTCACCATCTTGACCAGGTGGACGGTAGTATACTCCTATCACTATAGTCTTCCCCGACACACAAGGGATTTCTACCCATAAAGATTCAATTTTGCATTTAGTCTCATGCAGGATGTTTATCCTGTTGGACTCTATGCCATCTCGGACATAAAGCGCCACACCGCCTCCCGGGTGCTCCTCTCCGTCATTGCGATATAATTTGTACCCCGGTATAGCACTGTCCCATTGGTTATCCTCCTTCCAACATGTCTCCGAGATGCCAATTAAGTCTATGTCATCATTCACTGCTATACATTCTAATTCTCCCATCTTACTTCTTAGACTTCTGGCATTAGCATACAAACATTTCAAAGTTTGTTTTTTGTATTTTCATTCTGCTTTTTAATTGATAGGGATAAGTTAGAATTTTTTAGCTCAGGTGAGTTTTTAAGTACTGGCACTTGGACTACTTTTTTTTATTATTGGAACCTCACTGTCGGGATGCCCTAATTCTAATGCATCATTAGTATCCTTTGAAGATACCTCTCTGTGAACCATGTGCTGCTGAGTGACTGTCGGCTTTCCCCTTTGTTCTAGTTTAAAAGCTGCTCTCTCTCCTTTTTAAAGGTTAGTGCCAGCAGTCTGGTTCCACCCTGGTTAAGGTGGAGCCCATCCCTTCGGAAGAGACTCCCCCTTCCCCAAAAGGTTCCCCAGTTCCTAACAAAACTGAATTCCTCTTCCTTGCACCATCGTCTCATCCACGCATTGAGACTCCGGTGACCTGCGCATGGAACAGGGAGCATTTCAGAGAATGCTACCCTGGAGGTTCTGGATTTAAGTTTTCTACCTAAGAGCCTAAATTTGGCTTCCAGAACCTCCCTCCCACATTTTCCTATGTCGTTGGTGCCCACATGTACCATGATAGCCGGCTCCTCCCCAGCACTGTCTAAAATCCTATCTAGGTGACGCGTGAGGTCCGCCACCTTCGCACCAGGTAGACATGTTACCAGGCGATCCTCACTCCCACCAGCCACCCAGCTATCTACATTCCTAATAATCGAATCACCAACTATGACGGCCGACCTAACCCTTTCCTCCTGGGCAGAAGGCCTTGGGGAGATATCCTCAGTGCGAAAGGACAATGCATCACCTGGAGAGCAGGTCCTTGCTACAGGATCCTTTCCTGCTGCACCCGGTTGATGCTCTCCAATCATGAGATCTTCTTCCTCCAAGGCAGCACTAAGGCTGCCAGTCTAAAGTTGGGACTTGGCTTCTATGTCCCTGAAGGTCTCATCTATATACCTCTCTGTCTGCCTCAGCTCCTCCAGGTCTGCCACTCTAGCCTCCAGAGATCGGACTCATTCTCTGAGAGCCAGGAGCTCTTTGCATCGCATGCACATGTACAACTTCTCACCGGTGGGTAAAAATCATACATGTGACACTCGATTCAAAAGACTGGGAAGCCCCCCTCTTGCTGCTGGACTGCTGTTCATCTCAGTTTTGATCAGTTCCTAGTTAAATTTTAGGTTGCTATGGGAGGAGGAATGTGTCTAACGTCCTTTAAATGTATTAGTGAAGTCACTATATGTCTGGTAGTGGCCTACCGGGGTCTGATCAAACTTTCAATAAAGTTTTTGTTGTTGGGGGTTTTTTTTGGTGAAAGTGTCACCTGCCTATAAATTAAAGGATGAGCTAGGGGTGGGTAATATAAACAGTCTAACTTCAGTTAGTCAGCCAGAGTGACTCACTACTCTCTTGATTAACAAATGTTGGTACCTATTCAAACCAAATCACACTACCTCAACACTTTTCCAAGGTGAGTAGCTGAGCTGAACTTTTCAACCTTTTTACTTAGGTATACACTGCTCCTAGCTTATTTCTAGCTTCTGGCTACTTTTAGGGTGGGGTTTTTTTTTGTTTTTTTTTAATACAAACATTCAGTTCTTAAAAGTCTGCAGAACACTCAGTTCTGCAGACTTTTAAAAATAAACACACTACCTACTGCTTACTAGCTGCCTTATTGACTATTTAAAAATACAGTCTAACTTGTTTATTCACTGCCTTATTGACTATTAAAAGCACAAACACACAAAATAATATTCCCAAATAGTTAACTTTGCCCCAATACTTTTAAAAAAGACAATGTCCCAAGCAAAAACTTACTGATTCCTTTCAGCCACCAGCAAGGTGATCCTCTCCTCTCACTGAAACTCTGATACTACCTTAGGTAAGAACTTAGGGTGAGTGCGGAGTACTGCCCGGTCCTGCAGAGGTTTAGTGTAAAGCGGTTAAGAACATAAGAACATAAGAAAATGCCATACTGGGTCAGACCAAGGGTCCATCAAGCCCAGCATCCTGTTTCCAACAGTGGCCAATCCAGGCCATAAGAACCTGGCAAGTACCCAAAAACTAAGTCTATTCCATGTAACCATTGCTAATGGCAGTGGCTATTCTCTAAGTGAACTAAATAGCAGGTAATGGACTTCTCCTCCAAGAACTTATCCAATCCTTTTTTAAACACAGCTATACTAACTGCACTAACCACAACCTCTGGCAACAAATTCCAGAGTTTAATTGTGCGTTGAGTAAAAAAGAACTTTCTCCGATTAGTTTTAAATGTGCCCCATGCTAACTTCATGGAATGCCCCCTAGTCTTTCTACTATCCGAAAGAGTAAATAACCGATTCACATCTACCTGTTCTATACCTCTCATGATTTTAAACACCTCTATCATATCCCTCCTCAGTTGTCTCTTCTCCAAGCTGAAAAGTCCTAACCTCTAGTCTTTCCTCATAGGGGAGTTGTTCCATTCCCCTTATCATTTTGGTAGCCCTTTTCTGTACCTTCTCCATCGCAATTATATCTTTTTTGAGATGCGGCGACCAGAATTGTACACAGTATTCAAGGTGCAGTCTCACCATGGAGCGATACAGAGGCATTATGACATTTTCTGTTTTATTCACCATTCCCTTTCTAATAATTCCCAACATTCTGTTTGCTTTTTTGAATGCCGCAGCACACTGTACCGACGATTTCAATGTGTTATCCACTATGAACCCTAGATCTCTTTCTTGGGTTGTAGCACCTAATATGGAACCCAACATTGTGTAATTATAGCATGGGTTATTTTTCCCTATATGCATCACCTTGCACTTATCCACATTAAATTTCATCTGCCATTTGGATGCCCAATTTTCCAGTCTCACAAGGTCTTCCTGCAATTTATCACAATCTGCTTGTGATTTAACTACTCTGAACAATTTTGTGTCATCTGCAAATTTGATTATCTCACTCGTCGTATTTCTTTCCAGATCATTTATAAATATATTGAAAAGTAAGGGTCCCAATACAGATCCCTGAGGCACTCCACTGTCCACTCCCTTGGTGAGACCGCACCTTGAATATTGTGTACAATTCTGGTCACTGCATCTCAAAAAAGATATAATTACGATAGAGAAGGTACAGAGAAGGGCTACCAAAATAAGGGGAATTGAACAGCTCCCCTATGAGGAAAGACTAAAGAGGTTAGGACTTTTCAGCTTGGAGAAGAGACGGCTGAGGGGGGATATGATAGAGGTGTTTAAAATCATGAGAGGTCTAGAACGGGTAGATGTGAATCGGTTATTTACTCTTTCGGATAATAGAAAGACTAGGGGGCACTCCATGAAGTTAGCATGTGGCACATTTAAAACTAATCGGAGAAAGTTCTTTTTCACTCAACGCACAATTAAACTGGAATTTGTTGCCAGAGGATGTGGTTAGTGCAGTTAGTATAGCTGTGTTTAAAAAAGGATTGGATAAGTTCTTGGAGGAGAAGTCCATTACCTGCTATTAATTGAGTTGACTTAGAAAATAGCCACTGCTATTACTAGCAATGTTAACATGGAATAGACTTAGTTTTTGGGTACTTGCCAGGTTCTTATGGCCTGGATTGGCCACTGTTGGAAACAGGATGCTGGGCTTGATGGACCCTTGGTCTGACCCAGTATGGCATATTCTTATGTAGTACTGGAGGCAGCAATGAAGGCATCAAGGGCATCCATGGATGGATCTGTGGCACCCGATGGAGAAATGCGGAACGGTGTTTCCCCTCCCGATGACAGGGTAAGCGGGGTAGGCACCGGAGCCATCGGTGACCCAGGATCCATCGGTGGAAAAGCGGCTATGAGCTCTTACATCTTCGAGAGCAGCGGTGCCAATGCTGCCGGAATGGGATCGACGGTTGGTTCCGCGACCGGCACAGATTTCGGCGTCGGGGGACCTTGGAGTCTGTGCATCGCCTTATCGATGGCCTCCTGAACCATCCGGTTCAGTTCTTCAAGGAGACCTGGAGCAAGCAGCCCCAGCTCTGGAAGGGAAGGAGGCGACAGAGCCATAGCCGGAGGGACCACCGTTAAAGGCGGAGTCGCGACTCCCGATACCTGTCCGGGTGAGGGTTGCCTCGGTGACCTGGTCGCAGAAAGGGTCGGTGCCTTTTCTGGACAGGGTTTCTTCAATGGCAGCTCGGACGATGGCGAGGTCGATGATTTTCCTTCATCGATGGTCTGAGACTTCCGGTGTCGATGCTGGTTTCTCTCTACGATCCCCTCAGTCCTGAGGGGGAGTAGAGGTCAACAAAGGCCAAGAAGTCGTCAACACCGGACGGTCACCGGCCAGTGGCCAATACTGGCTCAAAGTGGACGGTACCGGTTCTGACGACTTCGATGCAATAGACGGTGTCAGAGTTTGAGAACGGAAGAGAAGTCCCATTTTCTCCATTCTGGCCTTGCGACCTTTTGGTGTCATTAAGGCACATTTGGTGCAAGTCAGGACATCATGCTCACACCCGAGACACATTACACAGACTTTATGCGGGTCTGTTATGGACATGATGCGAGTACAGTCCGGGCACTGACGGAATCCCGACGCCATGGCCTTTGAAAAATTTAGCCGCGGTACAGTCGAATGCCAGTGGGCCGCGAGGGCCAAACTTGACGGGAACAGACCGAAAATGGGTAAAAACGTACCGGAGTACCGCAGAGTCAAAAATTCAAAGAAGGGACCCCTGTGGGGTATGAAAGTTTTTAGTAATTCTGTGAGGAAAATTCATGTCAGGAATCTCTGTGGAGCTCCTTAACCCACGTGGCTACTGCTGTGCGGAAAAAAGAAGACTGAAAGGGGATCCCTGCTGGCTGCAGGTTTAGTGCCATGCTGGGCATGCCCAGTAGGTGCCAAAGTTCTAGAAACTTTGACAAAAGTATTCTGTGATTGTGCTCTATCCTGTGATGTCACCCATATGTGAGGACTACCATCCTACTTGTTCTGTGAGAAATACTATATTCATTGTTTCTTTTTCTTGTATGATGTCTTTATTGCAATTTCTGACTCAGTTACGTACAATTGAAAGGTTCTATAATCATTTAAATTTTAAAATAATTTCTGATGCGAAGGGGTAGATTTGGGAATCATCAGGAGAACAATGGTGTTAAAAGTCATGGGAGGCGATCAGAGTACCGAGGGAATTAGTATAAGGAGAAAAGAAAAGAGGACCCAGGGCAGAGCCTGAGGCACACCAGCTAGTAGTGAGATGGCAGTAGAGGAGTTCTCATCAGAGAACATGCTAAGAGTGCAAAAGAGAAGCAAGATAAGACAGACTCCCGAAATCCAAGTGAAGTCAGAGTATCAAGGAAGAGGTAGAGAGAGCAAGTGTCAAAAGCATCAGATATGTCAATGAGGATATGGCTAAAGGCCTTTGGTTTTAGCGATAAGCAGATCATTGGAGACTTTGGCAAGGGCAAAAACTAGGCTGGAATGAATCAAGAATGGCTCGAAAGAAAATCAAGACCGAGGGAGAGGGGATGAGGATTGGCAGGTTAGGTAGAGTCCAGTGAGAGTTTTTCTGAAGAGTGGTAGGATTACAGCATGTTTAAAGGCAGTAGGAACATTGCAGTTGAAAGTGAGATTGAGATGGAAGGGATGACTGTAGAGGAAATAGATGTGAGTTGGGTGGGAATGGGTCAGAGGAACAGGTACTGAATTTGGAGAAGATAATGTGGGCAGTTTCCTCCATTGTGATTTCAGAAAAAGAAGCCAGAAGACAGGGAAAGGTATGAAGTGGGGATGGGAGAGGGGACGTGATATTTACAAATGCTTTAAACAGTACCTATTTAAACCCTTGAGGAAAGGGCAGGCCGAATTTGTCCATAGGAAAGATCATTTTCAAAACAGCCCACATAGGTACAAAGTACTCATAGACTTTAGCCCTAAGATGCAAAACATGGAGCCTCTAATCTTCCCTTATTAACACCATCATGATCATCAGTTGCTGACACTCAGTTCAACTGCTCCATATATAAAATCTTTTGGAAAAGATTTTGAAGACTTAACAAATATCTACCTTGTCTTGGTCTGTAGTAAAAATCAGCAGATCCTGGATCTCATCCCCATCCACATCTGGGATTTTTAATAATGGAGTCATTAAAGAAGAATAAGCCCTAAAATGACTGGGCTTCTTCCATAAGGTTTTACCTGGAAAAGATGCATTTGTATTAGTTATGAACACATCTCATTCTGTCCTCCATCCCTCTCTGTCTCTACCCGCCAACATTACTTTTCAAGCATTTATTAAACCACCACCATTTGCTGGAAAATAATTTTTTTGGGGGGGGGGGGGGGGGCTAAAAAATCCATAGGATAATTTACAAGTTAAAATTCTAATAAATAACAATTTTAAAAAGTTTGTAGGATTGATGGCTGATGCTGGCCATGCTATGGAGATTATAGGGTTTTAATAATGCTATTTATTGGCACAGACATGATTTAAAACAATTTTTTTAATGGATTAAGAAATCCCCTTCATCAGGCTCTTTCAGCTGTACCCTGTTCTGGATACGCATGGTACCCCATCAGCCTTTCAATATGTACAAATCTTACTTTGATAAGCAGCGACATCCTATATGCTGTCATGCTCTATATCTGGCAGCTGGGATATATTCTTAGCAATGTAAACAGAATAACTGAACAGAAAGGATGGGCCAATTATTTTTTTGTCATTTACCTATGTTACTATGGGGCTGATGCGTTCCGTTTACCGCAGTGGTGAGTGCGCAGTTGGACGCACATTGTTTAAGCGCTAAAGAAATGCCAATGCAATATCTGTATCAGCACATCCATAACGTGTGCACAAAATCTGTGCGTAGGGAATAGAGCCAAAGGCATACTAATCTTACTTATATGTGACAATTATCTATTAGTACCCGATGCAGTAATACACGCCAAAATTTTGTGCATCCTTAGCGAGTATTTTATGTTCAAAGTTTTGCACCTGCCTTACCCTGGCATTATTGTACTGGAGCTAGTGGTAGCTGGCAGTTCCTGAAGGATTCCTGCTTTTCAATGGAAACTGTTTACTTCCTTATTGTGCTGACCTTCTTCTTGCGTCTGCAAGCAAGAATTAAGGCAGCCACAAAAGGGAGGGCGATAGCAAATAATCCTGCCAACGTCAGAAGACCAGAGAACCACCTAGCGGCGCAAGCACAGGTTAGCAAATGGCTTAAATCCTTTTAAATTCTTATTAAAAACTTGTCTATTGGACGTCCAGTTCCGAGGCCATGACAAGACGCCTTGGACTTCGGCATCAGTAACATTGTCAAAAGGACACTTAAAAGTTGAACGGCCATTATTAGAACAATGGATGCCAAATTCCAAGTCATCTGTGAAAGCCTCAGTTCTTGGGCGTCTTTAATTAACAAAGGCCTTTTATGAACCCTGTTAAGTTTTGGATCTGTTTAAACACATGTGCTTTGGATCCCACCTGCCACACAGCTGTGATAAGCTGAGGATGTGGTTGGTCTGTGTTTAAAAAACATGATGGGCCCTCGGTCTGACCCAGTATGGCATGTCTTATGTTATGTTTTCAGGTGCAGCCCAGAGCCAACCGTAGACCTTGCAGGCAGCGTCTTATTCAGCAACGCACAACTCTCCTTGGATTACCTGAGTCAGAAGTGGTGCAAACACACTGTCTCAGCTCTAGTGCAATTGAGACCCTGTATGAGGACCTGCGCAATGTTATTGATCCAATTGCCTCTCGAAACCATGTGGTCCCTGGGCTGGCAAAACTACTGTGCGCTTGCATTTTTTCACCACAGGAAGATTCCAGAATACATTAGAACTGGTTTGTGGGATGAATCAGTCCTCAGTCTCACGGCACTTTGGACAAGTCTTGAGGGCTATGATGAAACGTATGCAATAGTATATTCATTTCCCAGTGGACCCAGGGCAACTGCAGGAGATCCGGCATGGATTCTTTGACATAGCTGGGATGCCTAATGTATTAGGTGCAATAGACTGCACCCATATCGCACTTACCCCCAGCTCAGAACAGAAGAGTGCATTCCGTAATTGGAAGTCATTCCCATTCAATGAATGTGCAGATGGTAAGTGATGCGCATCAACAGATCCTGAATGTAGTATCGAGGTTTCCAGGGAACTGCCACGATTCCCACATCCTGGCTCGTTCATCACTTGGAACCAATTTTCCCGAAGGGAAATACGGTGATGGCTGGTTACTTGGTAAGTAACAGTAGCTATCGGAAGTCTTGTGCGACTCCTTACAGGATACATGAGTGGCCTTCTTAACATCTCCAACATTTGAAGCAGAGCCAGACTCACCATTGCAAGCATGCTCATATACTGTGTTATACAGAGGAAAGGCTTGATATTGTGGTACCATTCTATTGTATTAGATTATTCTGAGATACTTTTTGGCATTATTTTGTATAAGACTGCACAATAAGGCATCCTATCATATTTCCTGAAACCATCAAAATGAGGAATAACTTCTTTCCTCTATAATTTTCATTAGAGTAGAACATTACTAAAAATGCTTTACCTCCACAAATATTCTCCATTTAGAGATTATGTATGCACAAGAGCTGATAGCCACATGAGCTTTGAGCCAATGAAAAGCCCTTGCGCTGTGTTGAGAAAGGTGATTTGACAAAAAATAATTAACTAAGAGGTTACTGAAACACAAGGTGAAATTTAATCTTACTTGATAAATTTCCTCCTTTCCTTGAATCCAGCCAGACCAGTCCAGATGCCTGGATTTATTCCTCCTACCAGCAGATGAAGACAGAGAACAGGTTGCTGACATCACCCTATAATAGAGTCCCATGCTGCACTCAGCCTGCCAATACTCAATGTAACCAAGCTAACACATTTTTTTTTTTTTTGTAATGTAAAGTTTATTAGACAGTATTAACATCAACATAACCAGAGCAGCTGTGTATACAGACATTACTATGTAGAAAACAATTACGTATACAATTATATACCTTATATATATATAAGGAAGTTACTGATAATATCACACCAAACACCACTTAAGTACAATCCACTGTACATTGAGGAGAAAAGCTAAAACATCAGGGAAAAAGACAGGTACCGAGCACAGGGTGCACTGCCAATGTCCACACTCGTTATAGAAATTAGGAGATATGCAACTTGAGCAAATAAACAATTCTCATATGATACCGCAACTGAGTATGAGTGTCTTATTTGTCTAAGATTGGTTTAATAATAAAACTTAAAATGATCAAAGATATCATCTGAACAAGTCTGGGTGTCAATGATCTTCAGGAAGAGTCATGCTAACTAGCATGTGTAAGCATGTCATTTCGCCATGTAAGGTATGGCTGCCATATCCGTTGAAACTGCAATTGCTGATTCCGCTTTTGAGCCGTTATCTTGGACATGGAGCACATTACATCAAGTTTCTGGTAAAGAACTTCCTTATCCGGAACTCTGACCTGTTTCCAAGAAGCTGCCAAGATACAGCGAGCTGCGATACAGAATTGATTAACCAACCTACTCTCAGCTGTGGAACCATCAACGGGTACATTAAGTAATCCCTGTGCGGGAGTTAAAGTAACCTCTTTGTGTAGAGTGTAGAAAATTACAGCCATAACATCTTTCCACAGTCTCTGTACATGTATACACTCCCACCACAGATGAAGAAATGTTCCCTCCATACCACACCCTTTCCAACACAGAGCATTCGGTCTGAGGCCCGCTTTATACAGTCTAGAGGGAGTGAGGTGCCATCTAAATAACACTTTATATCCATTTTCAGTAAGAGAGGTTGCAATAGAACTACGCTTAGTATTTGAGAATATCTGATCCCACTCCTCATCTGCCATTGTCTGTCCCAACTCTGCCTCCCACTTATGAGTGTAGGCCGGTTTCCCCGGTAAGGATCCCTGCAATAACAAATATACCTTAGACAATCCCCCCTGAATGCGGTCCGCTAGGTCACACCAGCCCTCAAACTGGGATTTACCCTTCTGAAGTTCCACCAGAACTCGTTCGTGAATCAGGAAATGCCGAATTTGATGATAATAATATAGATTTGAGAATGGTATAGAGTATTTTTCCTGAATTTGTGAAAAGGACAACACAGTATCAGTATTACACATGTGACCCACAGTGTTAATCCCCTTCGTCTTCCAAGTTTGAGCATAAGTCGAGTCCCATCCCGGAAGGAAGCGAGTATGGTAATATAAGTGAGTGTGGAAAAAATATCGCCGGTTTCCTATTAACAAATGCTTCCATTTTTCCCCAGCACTGAAGAGTCGTATGTAGAGTAGGAGTTAGAAGTCCCCCTATTCTTAATGTCGACCTAGGTTGCCAGAGAAGAGCTTGGAGGGGTGTGGATCCCAATATAGTTTGTTCAATGACCACCCATCTAGGTCGCTCATTTTTTCTATACCAAGATAGTATACAACTAATTTGAGCGGCCGCATGGTACCATTGTAAATTCGGAACCCCCATCCCACCTCTCAATTTGTGTCGATATAATGTCGCTCGCGCTACGCGAGGGGGCCTCCGCTTCCAGAGGAATGCGAAAAAACGTCTCTGCCATTTTTTCAATAGTGCGGTCGGTATTGGGATTGGTAGCGATTGAAACAGGTAGTTGAATTTAGGTAAAACTGACATCTTTAAAATTGCTATGCGTCCTGTCCATGTAACAGGGAGATTGTCCCAAATATCTAAATCTCGAAACACTTTGGCCACTAGTGGGGTATAATTCAATCTAAATAGATCAGTCAATTTAGGCCCTATAATAATTCCTAAATACTTTATCTTTGCTCCCGCCCATTTAAAAGGAAATTGTTGCTGCAATATAGAGACCTGGTCTGGAGGTAGAGAAACATTCAGGACCTCTGATTTTTCAAGGTTCAAGCGAAAGCCGGACACGGAACTGAACTCCATAAGTTGCGTTACCACCCCTGGAAGGGACTGTCTAGGATTGGATAAAGTAAACAAAATGTCGTCCGCGAAGAGTGACAGCTTATAGTCTGTCTCTTCCACTTGGACGCCCAGGATTGTACCCGTTTCCCTAATTTTAGTGGTAAAAGGTTCCAAAAACAACGCAAATAATAATGGGGATAATGGGCAGCCCTGCTAGTTCCCCTCTCAATTGGAAAAGGATCAGAATATACGCCATTGACTTTCACCCTAGCCCTCGGCCGGTCATATAGTTTAAGAAGCCAATTGAGAAATTTGGGACCAAAGTTCATTTTTTCCAATGTTTTAAACAGAAATTGCCAATGGACCATGTCAAATGCTTTTTCAGCATCAACCGCCATCAAGATCGCTGGAGTTTCAGTCCGTGTCACTTGCCAAATAAGGTCCATAATTTTCCTCACATTGTCTGCTGCCTGTCTCCCTGGAATAAATCCAGCCTGATCTGGGTGCACCAATTTATTCATAACTGAATTGAGACGATTAGCTAGAATTTTTGCGAGTATTTTCAGGTCGATGTTTATCAAGGAAATTGGGCGGTACGACCCACACTCTGCAGGGTCCCTCCCGGGTTTGGCCAATATGGTTATACCTGCTACGTTTGCTTCAGAAGGTAAAACTGCCTCCCCCTGCAAGTCATTAAAAGCTGCTACTAAAAAAGGGGTAATCTGAGTGACAAACTTCTTGTAAAATGAACCTGTATACCCGTCCAACCCGGGAGCTTTATGTGGTTTAAGGTCTTTAATAGCGTGCAATATTTCCATGGGAGTAACAAGACTCTCAAATCGCAGCCTTTCAATCTCGGAAAGTTTTGGGAGATCAATGTTTGCAAGATAAGTATCAATACTAGCCTCAGTAATTTGGTTATCCGCTGAGTAGAGGGAACCATAAAACTGTCGAAATCTATGTTGAATAGCTTCAGCAGAGTCCAACATAGAACCATCTAACGCTTTGATCCGTGTAATTTGGCTTTGTGCGACTTGGCGCTTCAATTTCCGAGCTAGGAGGCGTCCCGCCTTATTACCCCATTCAAAGTGTTCCTGTCGCACAAGTTGTAGTTGGTGTGCTATATCCCCGGCTCTTAGTAAGCCTAAGGCATTACGAGCGCGTTGAAGTGTGGCATATACCCTAGAGGATAGAGTAGCTTTGTGTTGTTTTTCGAGGCGAGAGATATCAGACAATAGTGCCTCAATTTTTTCGCTTTTCACCCGTTTCTGATAAGAAGCTTGTGATATTAATCTACCTCTCAAGACCACTTTTAAACAGTCCCACAATATTGGCGAGGAATGGGTTTGTGTTGTATTAAATTCCTGATAATCTGCGATAGCTTCCTGTAAAGTTTGGCAGAATGACTCATCTAGCAGTGTGTCATTTAGGCGCCAAAAGCGGAGACCAGCCTTCTTATTGCTTAAATTCAATATTAAACCTATAGGGGCATGATCTGACCAAGTGATGGGGCCTATAGTTGGTCTTATAATCTGTAAACTTAACGTCTTGTCCACTAAGAAATAGTCTATACGGGAATAGGTATTATGCGGATGTGAATAGAAAGTGTAATCCCTCACATTAATATTGCGGTGCCTCCAAATGTCTAGCAAGTCTCTATCCTGAACAAACTTTCGGAGAAACTTGCGATCATTCGATGTTCCCCCTCCCCCTCCCGCTGAATTGTCTATATGGGGTTGTAAAGTTAGATTAAAGTCTCCCCCTATAATCAGATGCTCAGGGGCTATGCGATCCAACACAGCTCCTAGCTGAGTGATGAAAGTATGCTGATTTGTGTTAGGAGCATAAACATTAAGGAAAGTATAGGTAGTCGCCTCCACTAACAATTGTATGACCACATAACGCCCCAAAGGGTCAGCTATCATATTTGTTACAGTGCCCTGAATGTCTTTATGTAGTAAGATACTCACTCCCGTATATTTTGCTAGCTTAGAGGCCGCTGCATGAAATTGGTGTGGGTATTGGGCCCAAGATAATAAATGCTCATACCTTTTCTTAAGGTGCGTCTCCTGAAGAAACAATATATCGGCCCCACTGCGCTGTACATTATTGCGGAAAATCCGCCGCTTCTGGGTACTATTTAACCCTTTAACATTTAAAGATCATAAGGTGAGTTTCGCCATAAGGATAGTAAGAAGAATGTACGCGCTCAACTAGCGCTCCCATATAACCTTCTGACTGGAAGTCCCCGTACATCTTGAAACCTTCACTCTCCCCCCAATAGACTTGATAAAATAAAACAACAGTAGGACTTTGCTGTGGATAAGAAAATGAAGTAACAGTAACTCTCAGTAGTTCCGTATACACAGGTAACTGAAACTGTGCTGTAATGTCTGCTCCCATCCCCCCATTCCCCCCCCTCCCCACCAGATTCCCAGTGCTCTCCACAGACCCGTGCTAAATGCACCCCTGTGTAGGCTATAGAGGACGTGATCACCCGCAGAGCCCTTCCCTACCCACCCCTGAGCCCCATTTGTTACTATTCATACATAGAAACATAGAAACATAGAAACATAGAAATGACGGCAGAAGAAGACCAAATGGCCCATCTAGTCTGCCCAGCAAGCTTCACACATATTTTCTCTCATACTTATCTGTTTCTCTTAGCTCTTGGTTCTATTTCCCTTCCATCCCCACCTTTAATGTAGAGAGCAGTGATGGAGCTGCATCCAAGTGAAATATCTAGCTTGATTAGTTTGGGGTAGTAGCCGCCGCAATAAGCAAGCTGCACCCATGCTTATTTGTTTTACCCAGACTATGTTATTAGCCCTTATTGGTTGTTTTTCTTCTCCCCTGCCGTTGAAGCAGGGAGCTATGCTGGATATGCGTGACGTATAAGTCTTCTCCCATGCCGTTGAAGCAGAGAGCCATGCTGGATGTGCATCGAAAGTGAAGTATCAGGCCCATTTGGTTTGGGGTAGTAACCGCCGTAACAAGCCAGCTACTCCCCGCTTTGTGAGTGCGAACCCTCTTTTCTTCTCCCCTGCCATTGAATCAGAGAACTATGCTGTATATGCATTGAAAGTGAAGTATCAGGCTTATTTGATTTGGGGTAGTAACCGCCGTAACAAGCCAGCTACTCCCTCTTTGTGAGTGTGAATCCTTTTTTCCACATTTCCTCTTGCTGTTGAAGCTTAGAGCGATGTTGGAGTCAAGCCTGTGTATGTTTATTTAATAAGGGTATTGACTCCAGGCAGTAGCCATCATTCTGGCGAGTCACCCACTCTTCATTGGCAGCCTCTTGACTTTATGGATCCACAGTGTTTATCCCACGCCCCTTTGAAGTCCTTCACAGTTCTGGTCTTCACCACATCCTCCGGAAGGGCATTCCAGGCATCCACCACCCTCTCCGTGAAGAAATACTTCCTGACATTGGTTCTGAATCTTCCTCCCTGGAGCTTCAAATCGTGACCCCTGGTTCTGCTGATTTTTTTCCTTAGGAAAAGGTTTGTCGTTGTCTTTTGATCATTAACACCTTTCAAGTATCTGAAAGTCTGTATCATATCACCTCTGCTCCTCCTTTCCTCCAGGGTGTACATATTTAGATTCTTCAATCTCTCCTCGTACGTCATCCGATGAAGATCCTCCACCTTCCTGGTCGCCCTTCTCTGTACCGCCTCCATCTTGTCTTTGTCTTTTTGAAGGTACGGTCTCCAGAACTGAACACAGTACTCCAGGTGAGGCCTCACCAAGGACCTGTACAAGGGAATAATCACTTCCCTTTTCTTACTCGATATTCCTCTCTCTATGCAGCCCAGCATTCTTCTGGCTTTAGCTATCGCCTTGTCGCATTGTTTCGCCGACTTCAGATCATTAGACACCATCACCCCAAGGTCCCTCTCCTGCTCCGTGCACATCAGCCTTCCCCCCCCCATTAAATACAGTTCATTTGGATTTCCACTCCCCATATGCATGACTTTGCACTTCTTGGCATTGAATCTCAGCTGCCATATCTTCGACCACTCTTCCAGTTTCCTTAGATCCCGTCTCATTCTCTCCACTCCTTCCGGCGTGTCCACTCTGTTGCAGATCTTAGTGTCATCCGCAAAAAGACAAACCTTACCTTCTATCCCGTCCGCAATGTCGCTCACAAAGATATTGAACAGGACCGGTCCCAACACCGATCCTTGAGGTACACCACTTAAAACCGCTCTCTCTTCAGAGAAGGTTCCATTTACCATCACACATTGTCTTCTGTCCGTCAACCAATTTGCAATCCAGGTCACCACCTCGGCACTCACTCCCAAGCTTCTCGTTTTATTCACCAGTCTCCTGTGCGGAACCGTATCAAAAGCTTTGCTGAAATCCAAGTATATGATATCGAGCGCTCTTCCTCTATCCAATTCCTTGGTTACCCAGTCAAAAAAGTCAATCAGATTTGTCTGACAGGATCTTCCTCTGGTGAATCCATGCTGCCTCTGGTCCATCAATTCTCCGGACTGTAGATAGTTCACTATTCTCTCTTTCAACAGTGACTCCATTACTTTTCCCACCACTGAAGTGAGGCTAACCAGTCTGTAGTTACCAGCCTCCTCTCTGTTCCCACTCTTGTGAAGCGGGACCACCACCGCTCTTCTCCAATCACTCGGCACCACTCCCGTTTCTAGGGATCTATTGAACAGGTCGCACAGCGGTCCCGCCAGCATACCTGCATATAGAAAAATAACCAACAGTGAAACTGACAATAAACCTGACAAAACCAGTGCATTAAACTCAGTCCCGATAGGTGTGGCAATCTTGTGCCCCGGTCCATGAGACTGTGAAATATTGAGATCCCTCCAGCTGAAGAATACCTTTCACCCTTTCCCCTTGTCCTGGTCAGAGGCGGGATCTCCTGAGTGCCTCCGCAACCTTTTACCTCCGTTTCTCACCCTCTGCCACCTGGGAGTTTCCATCATAGAGGTAGATGTCTTCTTTGCTGTGATGGCATGCTGCACTTGGTGCCCTGCCGCTTTCAAGAGTGCCACTGCTCCATCCACGGTCTCAATTTTTGTCGTTGCGCCATCTATGGTAATCGCAATTCCAAAAGGAAATAACCAACGATAACGGAGACCTTCTTTGCGCATCACCGCAGTGACCTCTTTGAATTCCATCCGTTTTTTGAGAGTCATTGGTGATAAGTCAGCATATATCTGAATGTTATTATTCTCCCATGCCCATGAAGGCCGTTTTCTGGCAATTTGATATATGCTATCTTTGGTGGTATATCTAGTAAAGCATACTATAATGTCTCTAGGCTTACCGGGTAGTTTTGGGCCCAGAGAGCGATGGGCTCGGTCGAGTTCAATAGTGGCCGCTGGAGTTTCGTCAGACCCGGCGCCATTTTGTAGTTGTAAAAAGGAGCAGAATCTTTGAATAGTAGCCCCACAATCAGCATATTTCTCATCTTCTGGAATGCCTCTAAAGCGTAAATTATGGTGTCTCCCACGATTGTCCAGGTCCTCCAATTTTGCAGTTAAAGTTGTGTAATCAGCCTGCGTTTGGTCTGAGGTTTTTTGTAGCGTTTTGATCCGGATAGCATGCTCCTCCAGCCTCACGTCACATTCATCCGTTCTCCTCCCGATCTCTGCCATCTCCTCCCTAAGTTCATCCATGGCATGGAGCAAATCCTGTTTGTGTTCTTTGATTTCGCGACGCAGATCTCCAAACCAGCGTCGGAATTCCTCCCGTGTAGGAAGATCGGAGGTCGCATCTCCGAGCGCCCCCTGCTCCTACTCGTCAGCAAGATGGCGTCTGCTCAAATCTGGGGCTTCAAGATCTCCACTAGGCCCGCCGGCGGCGTCAGCATCGTTTGTATAGGCAAATTGCTTCAAATCAGGCCCCTTTTTTTTCTGTGCCATCTTTGGTATAATAGTCAGCGATCGCTGCTAGAATAAATCAGGTTCGTCAGGTTTATAACTGCAAAAATGCTGTTAGTAGGCTCGGGGTGGGCGGGAGCTCAAAGTTATGCGGCCATCTTGCTCTGCGGCGAGAGCACCCCACCAAGCTAACAAATTTAACAATTACAATCCTGAAACCATTCATTACCCATCTACTAACAAAGGGGCATTCAAGGGAGGACTTTGACTCCTGAACCCCTAACTGTGAAACCAATAGGTATTAACTAAGCCAACAGTGGATTTCCAAAGCTGTACATATTCTGCATTGTGGATTCGAAATTCACTCTAAACACCTGAAAGTCAAGGAGAGTCTTTCTTCTCTGGCTCAGATATCCAGATGATAATGCTTCACAAGGAGGTAAACATAGCAACTCTGCAAATCTCTACTGGAGACATCAAATGGAGCTCTGCCCACAACGAAGCCTGCACTCTAGTTGAATGCGCCCAAGTCCTTTGGACAATAACAGCTATGTAAGCCGAACTTACTGCCTCCTTAATCTACTACATACTCTCACAACATACTCCCACCCAGCCAATTCGGTTTCTGTAAATTCTTGAACACAAAAACCGTCCAGCTCTCTCTTACAGACACTATCCTCAAAGGTATAGACCATGGTCACTCCTACATCCCTGCCCTACTTGACATCTCCGCTGCCTTTGATACCGTCAACCATGAGACTCTAATCAGACGTCTCACAGAAATTGGTATCATTGGTTCAGCCCTCCTGTGGTTCACCTTATACCTGAAGAACAGGCAATATCTTGTCAAAATTGGAAACTCCGAATCCACCCCCACCCAACTTACTCAAGGTGTCCCCCAAGGATCCTCACTCTCATCCACCCTTTTTAACATCTACCTCCTTCCCCTCTGCCAGCTCCTCACAGATCTTGGCCTCCCACACTTCATCTACGCGGATGATGTTCAAATTCTCATTCCCATCCAAGATTCCCTATCAAGTCTATCAAAAATTGGGAGAACTGCCTTAGAAGATAAACCACCTCCTCACCAACCTCCACCTTGCCCTGAACACAGCAAAAACTGAAGTCATCATCATCTCGCAACATATCACCAAGCACCTGATAGACAAGAATCCATACACATCTACAACTTCCTTCCAGCCACATGCACAAAGCCTTGGAGTTACCATTGAAAGCCAACTGAATTTTTAAAAATTCATCAACGCAACTATAAAAGATTCCTTTTTCAAACTCCACATCCTTAAAAAACAAACCACTCTAACACTTTAATGACTTCCGCACCGTCCTCCAAGCTACGATTCTTACAAAAATTGACTACTGTAGAATACTAACCAACACACGTAAAACTGACCACATTACTCCAATCCTCGAGGAACTTCACTGGCTCCCAATCCCCACCTGCATCCTCTATAAGTACCTCTCCATCATACATAAATCCATTCACAACAGCAATATGAAGTGGCCTGACAATACCCTACACCTACACATCTCCAAGCGCCCCACCAGAACAGCACACAAAGGCACCCTACACATCCCCTCCCACAAGACCTATCGCCTGACATCCACAAAAGAGTGAGCCTTCTCTATAGCAGGACCCACCCATTGGAACTCAATGCCACCAGACCTTCACCTTGAGACATGTACTCAAAAAATTAAAAAAAAAAAAAAAAAAAAAAAAGCTAAAAACATGGCTTTTCAAACAAGCATTCCCTGAGTAACCTCTATGCCCATCGCAACTAATCCCCAAAGCTCAACCCCCTATCTAAATTCCCCCCCTAGCCCTCCCACTCCTCCCCCCTGCTCCCTATTATGTCATATTCCTATTTCCCGCAACTGAATCTCTCCTCCTCCTCCCTCCCCCCACCCCCCCTTTGCCAGCACCTTAGCTGTCTCTGCCACTTGTAAATAATACCTGCAATGCTCAATCTCAAGCGCTACTTCCCCGCCCCAAATCTCATTCGCCCTCCCAACGCACTCTCCTAATACAAGTAATGAGTAAGTGCATTCGCTTTCCCTTGATCTCCCCCCCCATCCCCCTTTTTCCAGCATTCATAGCTGCCTCTATTATTTGTAAATATTAACTACAATGTTTGGTATTAAGCTCTGCTTCCCCCTTCCATGTACTCTCCTGTTACAAGTTATATGTAAACCAATATGATGTTCCAACGAATACCGGTATAAAAAAAAACAAACCGTTAAATTTATTTATTTGAGTTTTATATAGCGTCATTCAGTGAAGCCATCATAACGGTTTACAAGATTCAAGTTGTAATTTTCTTAACAATTGTGAAAAGGTATAACAGGATGCATATAAAATAGAGGTTAAACATTACCAGTCTAGAAGAAAAAAAAATACGCAGGGCTTGTTTGGTGTTGGTTGGAGACAAGTTATTTTTGTGGTTATGGTTGAAGGTTCGATTGGGTGTTAGGATGACCAGAAGTATGAATGTCAGTGTAGACTTTGCGAAACAGACATGTTTTTAGGTCTTTTTTGAAGGTTTTGAGGCTATGTTGGGTTCTCGGATCTTTTGGGAGGGAGTTCCAAATTTTAGGGGAGGCGATGGAGAAAGCTCTTTCCCTGGTTGTTGTCAGATGAGCATCTCTGATGGGGGGGGGGGGGGGGGGATGTTTAAACGTCCTGAGTTGTTTGAGCGTAGGTTTCTTTGGGGAATACTACGCTATAAATGCCTTTGATGCCACCAAACAGCAAAAAAGATGATTATCTGACCCCCTAAAACCATTTGTGTCCTTCAGATAGCTAAGAGCGGCTCTGAGCTTGTCCAAACAATGTAGCCAGTCAAAGCCATATGGACAGGACTCCCTCTTAAAAGAAAGAAGCACTATTGACTGATTGATTGAAATAGAACTGTAAAACCACTTTAGGGAGAAGAGAAAGACCCATCCAAATCAACACTACCTCCTCTGAGAATCTCAAGAAAAGCTCCCTGAACAACAAGGCATGCAGTTCAGAAATCCATTGGGCTGGCAGAAATGGCCTGCACAGTTGGCCCCATTACTGAGGAATCCCCCGAAGCAGCAATTCCCAGCTATCACGCTGCTCCTCTTCTATCCTGCTTTGAGAGCACAGAGAACTGTTCCCGGTTCCTGCCCGATGACTACAGATTGCCATGTTTGCATTCTTGTATTGCAGCCATGCATTCCTCTCCAACATATACTATAAGGCACTCCATGGATTAGGCTGTCCACCACACCCTACAAGCACCTCTGCTTCTCTCTCAGTTGCAGATTAACTCACACTGCTGCTGCAGCTGTTCCTCTTCTTTTCTTTTTCTTTTATATTTTGTTTCAGGATTGTAGTTTGTTAATTTGTTAGCTTGTTCACATTGAATACTGGCGGGCTGAATGCAGTACAGGATCCTATTATAGGGTGATGTCAACAAACCTCTGTCTCCAACTACCTGTAGGGGAGCATAAACCTAGGTGTCTGGACTGGTCTGGTTGGATAAAAAAAGAAAATTCCTTCTGGCCACAGAGATGACAAACATCTTGTCAGTAAAGGAGCTAAACTGCAAAGGAAAAATATTAGAAAAAAATATACAAATCCTCAGCAAATGGAGAATGCTGCTGACAACTGAGCAGAAAATTCAACTGGCAATTGGAGTGAGTTGTGGGGAATTGCATCCATGCCTTCAGCTTGAGAAGTTTCTCTAGTGGTACATCATGGAAAACGTTTATCTTGGGAAAATACAGAATTATGTCTATTGCACTGACAAAGTTTTATCTTTTCTATCCCTATGAGCACTGTTACACCCTTGTGACCATATTATCCCCCTCTTCAAGGCTGCTCTCCTTACTTATTTCCACAAACTGATTATGGACAGTGTTCACAGCTTTCTCATGTACACAGCCATGAGTGCTATCCTTTGGATAAATGAACAGAAGTATCTCCTTTTGAGTGTTTTGCTCTGGTTAACAACTAGTTCTGTCTGAAGAATTCTTGATAATAAATGCTCGTTAAGGAACATGCTCATGCCTGCAGCTCCCATATTTGTTACTTGTGTGGTAGCAAAGTGCACTAACCATTGTGGTACCCCTCTCCATAACTAGGTCTGAGGTATTTCCACAGGTGTGAGAGCTTTACCCGTGGAAAGGGGCCATTTTGATTTTTGCCACCCTCTACGCAGGAAAAAATACACATATATGCCAACTACATGTACTTTATAGGCATCCCAGGGGAGAGGTTAGGGAAGTTCCCCTTCCCCATAATGCATGTAGTTTTAGATACTCAAAGCTGTGTGTGTTTTGCTTTAAAAAGAAAAACACCCACATAAAAAGCAGGTGGAAATTTGTGCAGGTGCTTTTGAGGGGGTCACAATTTTGCATTGGGTATTGTGGCAAACCCCTCAGAGTTGGCCAGACCACAGGTAATTCAATTATCTACTCTTGTGCGCTTTCAGTGCGCTATGAAACCAAGCGAGCAGCAGCGCTAAGAAACTAGAGAAATCCAACATGCACTCTGCTGAACAAAGTCCTCACCAGTGTGAGAATCAACTGCGATGAGGTCATTATCTTTTCCAATGACAAGACACCCAGGAAAATGCGCTTCACCAAGCCTCTCAATGCCGCACTCAATGAACATAATATCTTCAGTGACTGCCTCTTCCCACACCACACTGCCATTGGTACCCGACAGAGCAGTTACAAAGGCACATGGGGATGAAAAGCCTGCAAAAATGAAACAGGTATTTGATTAAAATATTGTCCTGGTGGCAGCACGTTGCCTGAAGCTTTGTGGATTGCCTCTCTTCACTTGATCTAGTATAGTGCTGCATACTCTACCCCCCTCTCTCCGACCCCTTGAGCAGTTTTCCCAGCTGAGTAAATAAAGATGAGCTTTCAGTCAAATTGCTCATATTTTTTTTATTACGTCACTTTGTCACAAATGCACACTACTAAATCTTATTAATCAAGCAGAGCAGGGTAGGCACATTTTCCCTCATTTAGAAGATTTTAATTGGAATCCCTTCTGTTCACCACCCGTACCCTGACTATTCTCCTCTCCGCAGTAATGGGGATATACAAAGTCATGGAAGTTTGGGGGGTTTTTAAATAATGTTTATTGACAATTTTCTATATTTTACAGATATCGAATGGGTCAGGAGAATAATGGACGATACATAAGCAGCAGCATCTGACACACAAAAACAATCTGAACAAAAGGGCAACATTAATCAAACTATTGATGCCACTTTGTATGATTCAACCTGAAAAGAGAGTCAACCAAACAATTACAAATAAGCAAAACCTCTTCATTGGTGTCATTAAGACAGGGATGGTAGCTTTTCCATTTCAATGACCCGCCAACAAATTCTAAACCAATTGAAAAAAAAAAAAAAAAGGAAGATATACAAGGATTTTTCAAGCTTCTAGCAATGGCCATGTCTTCTTACTGTAAGTAAAAATGTATCAGCTTAACAATTGGGAAATGGTAGATTGTTAGGATGTTCAATTGGAAGAACTTCTCTTTAGAACAATATGACCTGCTCATCAGATTGTTTTGAGGCCCTTAAGGGTCAGATGTGCAAACTGCTGATCTCTGGATATGTAAAGAGGATTGGAGTTGCTACTAGAACCCAGAAAACATGGCATGTACAATGATCTGCTTTGAGTTTAGATGTTGGTCCGGGGAGATAATGTTTTGAGGATCATGAAGCCATTTTCTCCAACTAGCTGTGAAAGACTGTTTTGTTTTACCCACCCCAGATGATCCAGAGACACTACCAAAGCAAGATCAGTTGCAATAAATAACCAGAAAAGGGTTGAATTAGACAAATCTTTAATTTTTTCAGTCTAAAAATTATATTGAGTACAAGTTACCTTCATCTGAGCAGGATTTATTGAAGCCGCTACTATTGGATGTTTTGAAAACGAAAATAATATCTTGGACTTTGTCCTCGTTCACATCTTCCATAGCCAAAAACCTGTATGTCACTGTCAAAATAAAATACAATTCCAACATACACATCTGATAGCATAAGTCAATAATACATTAACATCTGACTATATACAATACATCTGGAGTGAATGTAAATTTCCACACACGAAAGGAGATGCAAAAAATAAGTACAGTCCAAATATCAACAAAAATTAGAAAATAATTTTTAAATCATTTATTTCTTAAGCACTTAAAACGGCAACTCCATTGCTTATCTTCTGTAGACAGCGGTTATCAAACGGGTCCCCCGACACGGACCCCGTGTTTTGCTAGAAAGCTGCATCAGGAGGGACTGATTTGAGTCCATATTTGAGTCGCAAGGAGCGCAAACGTAAATTGCACCATAAGGAGGATAGGTATTATATCTTAAACACTTCTCTTTCTATTAATAAGACATCCACACATATCACTTCCTTTGCAAACAGACAACTTGACAGCAGAGGGCTATCTTTCTTCCCTCCTACTGTACACCACAAATCCTACTTGATCTCCGGTTTTATCTTTGCTTGCCTAACACTATGGATCCTGGACCAGCATAAGAGTTATCTAAAGATGATGTATTTGAGCTTCTGAGAAAATATAGGTCCCTTTGCCAACAACCTCCCCAAATTCCAGTTTTCTCCGGGACTATAACATGATTATTAGTACTCTGCATTACTTGAATTACTGGTTTTGCTCTTACTGTCCCTAAGATAAGGCTGTTCCAAGCATCTGCAGATAATTATTGCATAGTACTTAAAATATCCATTAACTAAATTACACACGAACCTAGAGAGCAATAATAGAGCCAAAGAGGGGAAAACAAAAAAGACAATGGGCAGACAGTGGAGGTAAAATTGGGTCAGGTTAGGTTATGTCCCTAACAGTAGCAGTATGGCTGCCGTAGGTATAACCCTTACAACAGCAATATGACTGCATCAGGCTTTGGAGCAGGCTGGGATAACTTTCAGAGAGCAACCATAGCTAAAAGCAAACATCAAGGAACATCAGGCGGCAGGATGTTTTGGTGGCTGTATGCATTGTTACAACTTGGTAGTCAGACCAAAAAAAAAAAAAAAAGGGGGGGGGGGGCGTCTTGGATTAAATATTGGTTTGATAAAAATCAAGAGAGGAAAATACAGTGAAGACAGTGGAGTCCAGAACTATAACAGAATATGGCTATGCTTGGGACATTTATTTATTAAAACATCTTAATTGTCTGCCAACTTATAAAGCAGTAGCCCAAAGCAATGTACAGTTAAAAAAAAAAAAACAAATAATGGACATTTGTAGGACACAGTTGAAAGTTCAATAAAAGACATGGGAGGTAGCTAGTGTTGATTTAAGCATGTGAACTAATATGCTCATCTATCCAAAGTTAGAGAGAACCAGAAAGAAGTAGTCTAAACTGTGCAGATTGAATGGACCACTTTGTCTTTCAAAATAATGTATTAACAGAGTCACGACACTACATAATGTGAAATGACAAACAATATAAGACATTTATTGCAGGACATTCCACACTGCTAGCTTTTACTGGCAAAACCTAAATGAGATACACCACCAAAAGGTTCAGAATTCTAAGTCAACCTGGAGCAAATACCCAAACTAAGTTGTTTTATGCACAAAAATAAAAGTATGTAGATTTCACAAATATATCCCAGGTAAAGTTTTATACCCCAGACAAAAAAACTTGCTTTGCTTACTTTCAACCAAGAATGCACATTTGACTATCACATGAAATTGATCCTAGGCAACTTTAGGTACCAACTAAAATCATGACTGTTTTCCCCATTGCTCTGTGTATTAGGTCCTCAGTTTAGGAATGGTGATCAAGGGCTGAATATTGCTTTGGCCTAACCTGTAGTGGTTTCTTGGAATGGCAATTTACTTTTCTGGAGCTTCAGCAGAGGTATTCGAGGAATGTTTAATACTTCTAAAAATGCTCCTAAGCTAAAACTGGAATCTGGGGTCTGATGAGTGACTAGAAGATGGATATGGCTGCTGTTTCTACTTTCATCTTATTTCTTTACAACTTTTTTATACCACCTATATGAACAAACATTTAAGCCTATTGTTGAGATGGCAATTTCCTTTGCTTGCCCAGCCTACAAGTTTAATAGTTGATGTCATAAGTGGTGGGCTCCTTTAAACAGCACTGAGAGATCATATGGGGTTGAATGTATTCCTTTTTGAAATTTTTATTGCCAACAATATCAAAAGAAAAACAATTCAGAGCAAATAGATTCTTCCAAATACAAAACCTGGCACCTATATCCCTGACCTTCTCAATACCCACCAAATGATTTCATAATAAGATTCACTTGCTGTATTGATTGTCAGTTGCCTCTGAGTTACCCTGTTTGCCCGAAAATAAGACAGTGTCTTATATTAATTTTTGCTACCAAAGATGCACTAGGCCTTATTTTCAGGGGATGTCTTATTTTTTCATGAAGAAGAATTCACATACCGGTATATTGTTGAACAAAAAAATGAACATTTATTATATTCTGGTTATGCTGGTTTGTGATGACAACTAACTGTGAATCCTATCAAGAATTTCTTGTTACTAACATTGCGGTAGTTCTATGTACCGTACAACAATCATTTACGGTACATTTACAGATCCCCATATTTTTAAACACAAACCAAGATTTATTCTATGACAGTCATGTCATCATCTTCTGGCACATCATCATAACAATCTAAACCCTGAATTTCCTGGTGAATTTCTTGTAACTGCATTTCTTTCAGAATTATTGGCCCAAATCTCTCATGTCTAGCAATAGCACTGTCCTTAAATGAATACTTTTTGTCAAGGTAGCCTGCTCGTGATTTTCTCCCATGAATTCTTCACCCAAGACACAACCTCTTGCAGTTTAGGCTTCACAAAGTTTCCACGCTGATTTCTCTCCATTCTATTTTCAATGTAGTCATTAATTTGCATGCGCAAATTGTCCTTGAATGGCTTGTTTATTGCAATATCAAGAGTCTGGAGATAGGCCGTCATTCCTGCGGGAATCATTATTGAATCTATTCTTCTTGCGTGAAGAAATGTCTTCATGTCTTTAGTGCGGTGTGTGCTGGCTGCGTCCCAGACTAGCAGACCTCTTTGGCTCCCTCACATAACAAGCGGAAGCATTAAATCGACCCACTTCCTTATAACTGCTTGTGTGGCCCAGGCTTTTTCAGTTTCAAGAATAAAAATGCCTGAAACACATTCAATCTTATCCTTCGTGCCCTTAGAAATGATTAAAGGTGGGACTTTAGTGCCATCCAGATGAATTGCCAAAATACAGGTAACACGTGCACTTTCGTAAGCAGTGGAGGGAATGTACACTGAGGAGGCACCACGCTGTTCAATTGTTGTTTGAGATGCTTGGCCCATAAAAACTGCAGTTTCATCCATAGCAATCATGTTGGAAAGATTGTATTTAGATAAGTCAGCGTCATCAATAAAGGACTTGAATGCAAATGCACGTTTAATAATTTCAGCATCTTCCAGCTTAAACAGTGTTGTGGATCTTCTTAAAGACAGTTCACTTCGCTGAAGGAAACTATCCAGCCAGTGTTGTGATGCTTTGAATTCTTTGGGGGCTATATCGAACTGTGGTGCCATTGCAAGGGCAACTTCTTGAATCTGAGCCCTATTCACAACCAAAGCCTTTGCTCTCCTGTCAACAACCCATTCACAGATCAGGTCTTCCAGCTCGGCAAATAATGGTTGCCGACCTGATCCACACTTGCGCTTTTTAGCATTTCCGTTGTCCACTTGTTGACTGAGGTTACCGTAATCTGCTCGCCATTTTCGGACCAATCGGATACTCAACATTTTCTCTTTGCAGAAAGCAGTAAGATTTTTGCCCTGAGAGTCTTCCACGATTCCTTTCTTGTACTCGACGGAATAGCTCTTTCTTTTTGCGCTCATGTCTAGGGGTAAAAATATAGTACCAGTACTGTTTATTTCTTGTACTTTAGACCTTTCAGCAGAGAAGCAGACACCCCCTAAAGAATCAAAATGGCACACTGGTTGCCTGACTCACACACAGGGCCACAAAAAAGGGCTGAAAAGTACCTGGCTCCCACAGACTGGAACGATTTCCCACAGCAGTTCCTGGACCACTTGTACAGCAGGGATGGTATTGCGGCTTCCGGCCACCAGGAGGACCTCAACACTCCTCTTCTCGGGTCACAGCGGCCCTGCTGCCGGGGCCTCTTCCTCTTCTCGGGTCACAGCGGCCCTGCTGCCGGGGCCTCTTCCTCTTCTCGGGTCACAGCGGCCCTGCTGCCGGGGCCTCTTCCTCTTCTCGGGCCACAGCGGCCCTGCTGCCGGGGCCTCTTCCTGGGCCGCTGCAATGATTTGCGGCGGCCCGTAAGCGCTTCTCTTCTGCACGTGCTGATGCTCCTTCTCCTTCCTGCCCACGCGTCTCCGGCAACGCTTATTTCCGGGGTCGCGCAGGCAGGAAGGAGGAGGAGCATCAGCGTGTTTGAACGCGATCATTTTCTTCGGGCCGTGGTGATGTGAGTTCCACCACGGCCCTGCCGATCTGCCTGCTACATGCGTGTCACTGACGGCCGCATGAGCCTCCCTGCGCCCGGGGGCATTGGCTCCCCTCGGGATACCACTGCTCGCGGCGCCCCCTACTGTAATACCATACTTTGGCTTGAAACTTTATACCGGTACAGTAATTTTAAAAAATGCAAGCTGCGTCTACGGTAAGAAGCATCCGTGAAGCATTAGGCCCGCGCAACCCATTTTACTGTATAGAGCGCTATACAGTATCCTGGGTGCGCTGGCCTAACGCTTCACAGACATGCTGGTACCGGTATCTGTCATTTCAAATGTCATTTGAAATGACAGGTACCAGGAAGTGGACGGTTCTCCTATGCTTGGGACTGCCAGTCCTCTCTCCTCTCCTCCCGAAGCAAGCAACGAAAGCGGAAAAAAATAAAAGTTGCAAGAGAGAGAGGGGAGAGAGGACGGGCGATCCTACCCGCGGGACTGCCAGTCCTCTCCCCTCCTCCCAAAGCAAGGCGCGAAAAGCAGCCTTGCTCCGGGAGGAGGGGAGAGGACTGGCAGTGTAAAGCAACGATGTGACTTACTTTTTTCACAGCCCTCCTCCAGAGACGGACTTCGATAGACACAGATCGCGGCTCTCCTGCCTCCCGGTGGCGAAGATGGATGCCTGCACCGGCGAAAGCGGCCCCTGTACATGCGATTGGGCCTCTCAATGCGTGACGTCACGACGTTTGGCGTCACGGCACGTGACATCACGCATTGAGCGGCCCAATCGCATGTACAGGGGCCGCTTTCGCCGGTGCAGGCATCCATCTTCGCCACCGGGAGGCAGGAGAGCCGCGATCTGTGTCTATCGAAGTCCGTCTCTGGAGGAGGGCTGTGAAAAAAGTAAGTCACATCGTTGCTTTACACTGCCAGTCCTCTCCCCTCCTCCCGGAGCAAGGCTGCTTTTCGCGCCTTGCTTTGGGAGGAGGGGAGAGGACTGGCAGTCCCGCGGGTAGGATCGCCCGTCCTCTTTCCCTTGCAACTTTTTTTTTTCGCTTTTTTATTTTTTTTTTGCTTTTTCGATTTTTTTGTGCTTTCATTGCTTCGGGAAGTGGGGAGAGCACTGGGGCTGCCCCGGAGACCAGGGCAGCCCCTGACGCAGCCAGGGCAGGTGAGCGGGGGCTGGGGGAAAGTTTGCCGCCTACCCTTACCCCTGCCTCTAACGCAGGGGTAAGGGTAGGCGGTAAGTTAGCAGGTTAAACGCGGGCAAAACGGCAGGGGCGAGGGAATACCGTAGCTAATTCGATCGTTTTATATGTACTATGTGCTAGGTCTTACTTTCGGGGAAGGCCTTATATTTAGCAATTTGGCAAAACCTCTACGAGGTCTTATTTTCGGGGGATGTCTTATTTTCGGGGAAACACGGTATGTTGTTATGCTCTCATTATTTGTATACTAGTTGGTATTAACATGTCACCCGCTGAGTTGCAGGCAACATTAGAGTGGCTCTCAGGTGCGATGGCTTTTCTGCAGGGATGTAGCCACTGTAGCTGAGCGCAGCAAAGTGAGGAGTCTGAACAGGGCACAGACATGTGGGCCTCTGTCCACGCGTCTCACAGTGGCTCCTGGCAGCCTGAACAGGAAGAGTGCAGCAAATGACTAGGCACAGACAGACATCAGATGGAGGCGTATTATATATATATAGAGAGATTTGTAACTGTATTTTTAAGTATACTTTGTAACTCATTTTAAGTCCTTTGAGTGAAGGACAAGAAAGAAAACTATAAATGAAAGCAACCAAACTGTTTTCTAAATAAAAAACAGTGGGAAATTACTACTTACCTGATAAATTTCCTTTTCTTAGACCAGATAGATGAATTCAGAACCAGTGGATCTATTGAGCGGACCCGCCAGCCCAACTCTGAACTCCCTCAGTATCCTGCGATGAACCTCATCCAGCCCCATGGCCTTGTCCACTTTCAGTTTTCCTAGCTTTTCCCATACATTCTCTTCTGTAAACTGAGTTTCATCCATCCCATCTCCACCAATGGTTTTGTCAACCAGCAAAGGTCCTTCTCCAGTGTCTTCTTTAGTGAACACCAAACTAAAGTATTTGTTTAATATTGCTGCCTTTTCTTCATCTCTCTTCACACACTGATCATTGTCACTTATGGACACCAGCACCATCAGTTCCTGAAAGTGAGCTCCACAACCCTGGAGGCTCACATCTGTCCAGAGATTTTAGGGAAACCCCTTTTCTTAGATGATTCACTTGTAATCACTACTGTAGTTAAGAGCAGATCTCCATCGTCTGTTGTAGCCAAATCGAATAGTCCTGAGACTGAGGGCTCCAACGAGACAGCAGGGAGCACTGAAGAGGGCACGTACGTGCTCTCGTCCACAGCACCACTTCCAGGGTCACCATCAGTCCAAGCACCTGTAGATAGGACCTCACTGTCTGGCATATTGTGTTCATGAATAGACGCACCTATGCCATCACTTCTGAATACAACTTTCCGGCAGGAAAACCCTGCCCTGCTTCATGCTGAACCAAACTCTGAGATACTCTAGCGACTAAGTTAGCTGAAGACAGCTCTTGGCCAGGTTCACCACTCAACCGAGCTCCTGCAACAGGGAGATCACCTTGGATGACTTGGCCCAAATCAGCCAGTCATCCAAGTATGGGTGTATCAGGATCTCATCCTCTGCCGCCACCACCACAACCTTGGAAAAGATTCTAGGCGCAGTGGCAAGACCAAAAGGAATTGCTCAAAACTGATGACGACCCAAGACCATGAATCCCAGAAAACTGTGCTCTAGCCAGATGGGAATATGCAGGTATGCCTCTGACCGATCCAAGGAGGACAGAAACTCCTCAGACTGCATTGCCATTACCACTGAGCACAAAGTTTCCATGCAAAAATGAGTCACTGCAAATGACTGTTGACCCCTTTGAGATTTATTTATTATTTATTTAGTAATTTTTATATACCGACATTAGAAAGGCACATCATGCCGGTTCACATATTAACAAAAGCAAAGAAAATACATTGTAACAGGGGAAGGGAAGAGAGTTGAATATAATAACTAAGGCAGAGGCAAGAAAAAATAGGAATGTAAACAAGAATGAAAACATGAAAGTTCAAGAACAACTGAGGGGCAACTAATAAATAGGGATAAAATAAGTTCAAACAACACACATGTTATAAAATCATCCGTAGATTTGTTCATGCCGGGTTGTGCAAACAAATCTACGCCGGTGCGTAGATTGTAAAATCTGCCCCAATAGGCTTTACACAATGAAATCAAAATGGGATTCCTTCTTTGGCTCAGAATCAACCCTTGGTACTTCCAGCATCTTTAATGTCTGGGAAATCAGAACTGGTATTTCATCTCTATGAAATAACCACAACATAGCCCTATACAGTTCCAGTCCTGGAGGAATTTTCCCATCCTCCAGGGAGTAAGGATCGGCTTCATCATCCATGCCATCTGGGTCCTTATCGAGAAGACCAGCTGCCAATCTAGGAGTACTTTGGCACTTAACCGCAGCGTCAGGTGTGCGGGATGTCACCACCTGCGACTCTAGCCTGGCAAGACTGGTCGGGGCCAAGGACTGTGCCTGAAGGAAGGATTAAAATCCTTGAAAATATTCCACCCAAGAAAAGGCAGAAGGATCCATGCCAAAACCAGGAGGCACCTGTACTGTATTCATTGAGCTACCTTCCCCTGCTGACAAACTAGTTAAGGGAGTTTCAAGGTCAGGCCCTCATCAGGCTGGGAAGAACCAGGCTTAGCAAAATCAGACAAAGGTAATTCACTTTGAGCTTCTAAGCAGCACTGGCAAAAGATAGTGGGCATGCTAGGCTGAGATGCCTGAATAGGACAGGCAGTACAGAGGGAAAAGCGCTTAGTTATAGGCACCATCAATATGTCAGTATGCTTAATAGGCGACTGAAAGGTGTGCGTCTAGCTGAATTTGCGCGGAAAAAAAAGTGTGTCCAAAATGTAGGTGTCCCAAATCTAGGCATGCAAAATTTAGGTGTCCCAAAGTTTGAGCACACAACCCTGTGCGCGATAAGCGCCCAAAACCTGAGCATCCTAGCCCAGATCAAGTGCACAGGCAAGCGTGTGCCGAAATCAGATGCCGCTACCAACTGGACGCCCACACAGGCATCCAACTAAGGGTCCAAAAACTCTGTGCACAACTTAGACACACAGCCAGACACCCTGAAGAAGGCAGTCTAACGCGCAGGAAAAAGGGTGCATAAATGGCCGCCACAGCCTACCATGCAGTGCACAGAGAAAAGCCTCAGAGTGGGGCCTAACCCAAAAAGACCCTCAACCCACCAGGCTGCCTATGTCCCTTTAACTCCTTCAGGAGCAGGAACAATGCTGGATCGACACTCCGAGCATACAGACAGGAAAAAGGAGGAGCCCTGCAGAAAACCCTCCTTCGTGTTTGTTTGTTTTTTTAAAGATTTACCTGAGCTCAGCTCTTCCTGGCTGAGTACAGAATCAGTCTCCGGCTGCAGGGGAAGAAGGCATATACCATCACCATCTTGCTCAGCTTCCTGCAACCGCTGCCATTCAGTTGTTTGAACAGTTAAGTCTATGCCGGCTGAAAAACCAGCTAACGAACCAAGATACTCATCTGAGGAACCACAGAAATCACCTCAGGAATTCTCAACTGGGGGAGGGACCAATTGGTATCACCTCAGGAGAGCAGGGCAAATTACATTTCCTTCTTTTTCTCCTTCTAGAACTTAAAACAATCCCCAGTAGGGAGATGCATGTCCACTATCTGCTGGAGACGGAGAATACTGGCAGGCTATCGTCACTGCAGGAGTATATATACTGTGATGTCAGCTTTGCTCAGTCTCCATCTGCTAGCAGAGGTGCATAACCCACTGGTTCTGAATCCATCTGTCTGGGTGCTAAGAAATAGGATATTATAGATTATCTATTTGATGGCCTATTATAGGATGTGGGCTATATTTGTGAATGTACCGATTGTCTTTGTAGATTGTTTTAAAATATATTTTGTACAGTATATTTTTCTATGTTAATGTTTCTAAATTGTCCATTGCATTGAGATGTTTCAGAATATACGGTATAAAACTGGAAAGAAATAAATCTAACTCAGATATTAGAACAGCTTTTAAAAAGATTAGTTTTATTCTATGCAACTTGGAGGCAGTGAATCTCAGAGGAGACTTCATTCTTTCACAAAGATAAGAAAGCAAACACTGCTGTAGAATGGCTCCTGCAGCTTATACCTTTCCTTATGCACCCATTTCGCTGGCTCTCTCCACTGCCAACAATTCAATACAATTTATTTTTGAAAAGGAGTACTTTTTCCATCCATTAGACTTCAGGCTCTCTCAGGATAACTAACAACTGATGTTGTCAATGATTTACAATTAGATTAGACAGAGCACACAGTGACCACATTTCCTGTGCTGCCAGCTTCATGCTGTAAATTTTAACTTGATTTTAAGGAAGGACTGTTTTACTGTTAAGCTTATCAGGTTATGGAATCTTCTACATGGTGTTGTCAAAATCTTACATTTTTAAGAAAAGCTGAACACTTTCATGAGCATATGAACTGATGTGATGATTCAGTATATATTGCAGAGTAGGATTGCTGCAGTTAAGGCCAAGATTTTAACATGCAAAGAGACTACTGTTTTCATAGCCCCCCCCCCCCCCCCTCATCAGGTGCAGAGGGAGTCCCAGCCATCGTGCTATACAGTAACATCATGGGTCAACCCTGGGTGCATGTGTATCATGTTCTGGACAAAGCAGCAGTCTATGCCCCTGGCTGAAGCTTGCCACTGCAGGACTAGGATAGATGGAAAAAGAGAGGCGTGGGTGCGGGAGCACTTGGCTTTCTTGAGGGCGGACTCCACTACAACAGATTTGTGTGGGAGGTGGCGCCTCTCAAACCCTAACGCTTGTTGCACTAAGTAAGTGGCATCCACTTTCCGATTTACTGGAGGAATGGTCACAGAGTGTTCCCAGATCCTGAGGAGTAGCTCCTTGAAAATATCATGGACTGGGACTGCTTCTATTTCCTTTGGGGCATCCACAAACTGGAGGAATCGCTCAGGAGGAGGGTATCGGTGGCCACTGGGCCGAGGGTACCCCGGGCACCGGCTGAGTCGGAAGTACGTCCAAAAGGACGTCTAGACCTCAAGCAGGTGTGCCAAGAGAGAACGCAGGCTCCAGCACTGGCATGGGAACCGGTGCCGATGATGGTTCGATACCCCGCAAGGCTACTGATACCGCTAGCTGAATTCTGCGATCCAACTCCTCTTGAAAACTTGATAAAGACAGAACGGACTGAGGAGGAGGAGGAGAAGGCGGCGTCACCAGAGCCTCCTTGGAGGCCTGAGGAGGCTTGGTGCCCAGCACCGATACCGGTGGGGAATGCCTGGTATCCCGGGTCTGAGAGAAATTGAAGCCTCCTCTACAAGGGGTCGCTCCGGTGCTGCACCCGTCCTAGTGCCATGTACAGACGGTGACTGGTGTCGATGCCTGCAGGGCTTCCCTCGATGCTCAGTCCGGTCTTTCCCTGGCACCAAGGAAGGCGAAGATCCTGATGTCTTGGAATGCGTGGACACTGGAGATGGCCTATCTCTGGCCCCTCTCTCTCGAGAGGATCCTGATGGAGGAGTGGAGAGGGACAGCGTGTCTAGCGACTCCCCCCAGCCTCCGGGTGTCAACGCCCCTGATGCCAGAATAGATGGATCAGACATTTTGGCCCCCAAAATGAATAGAAGAGAAAAGCTCCACTACCTCAAGGCAAAACTTCGCAGAAAACAAGAGACTGAACAGGGACCCTGCGTGGACGCATGGATAGTGGCATGCTGAGTGTGCCAGTCAAAGTCTTCCATGCCGGGCTCCATCTGATGATGTCACCCATGTGATGACTACCATCCTGCTTGACCTAGGAGAACTATTGTTCTGCCATGCCTGCATCCCAAACAGCCATGGTGCTCAGATACACAGCTTCTCTCTCTCCTCTTATTTTGGAACCTCAAGGGGGACCAGAGGCGGGGGGGGGGGGGGGGGGGGGGAAATAAAAAAGTATTCACTCTTGCTGGGAAGACCTCCACATGGGGTATAGGAATTCCTGTTGCTTCTCCTCCTCTTTTTTTCCCCCAACTTTATGCAAGTCCCATCCCAGAGCAGAAAGGAAAAAGAAAGGGGAAAAGAGCCAGCAAAAGCAACTTGGAGGGGGAAGGAGCATCCCCCAGCCCTATTACCTATCCTGGGTTCCTAATCCCCTAAAATGGAGGAACTCCCCCTACCAACGTAGTCACCAGACACCCCCCCCCCCTAAGGAGGGGGGGAAGATGTGAGGGGGCTCTTTCAGGATGAAGAGATTTGATTCCCAGGAGCAGGCTTCCACTAGTGGAGAGGGGGGGAAAGCAGCCCCAAAGGACTGTAGTCCCGGAAGCAAAGGACTCAACCAGGTCGAGGACAAACCAAATGTGTCTTCTGTTTCCATCAGCTGTGAAGAAGGGGGAAATACCATATGGAACAGGAAGATAAGGCAAAGGAAGGATTCATTGCTTGGTGTGTCAAAAGCTGCTGAGGAATGCAGAGAGAACAGAAGCATAGGAGGAGTGCTTGACTGAATGAATACACCCCCCAAAAATACAGGGAGGTATAAAACAGGAGCACCTAGGGCATGTTTGAACAGTTTCAAATGCAATGTTCTAAAAATACTCAGATTGCTTACAATCACAAAGAGAAAGCAAGGGGAGAAAAATCTGTGAGGTTTTTTGTGAACTATCAGTTCAATAGATTTGAAGAGATATAAAAGGACAAAGACCAGGTGCAGCTGGACAGAGACAGTGACTCAGGAGAGGCATTTTCAAGACTAGAATTACAACTGCCTTTTTGAAGCAATGTGGACAGAAGAGGAGAAAGGTAACATGAACGCAAGACTGTCAAAAATAGGTAGGAGACAGCATTGCTCCAATTTGCCCCATCCTTCCCTCCCCTCCCTCCTCCTCCCCCTCTAATATTCCTTCTCCATCCACCTCTATTCCTTCCCCTTTTCCCTCTGTACCAACTTTCCCACGTTTCCTTCATTCGCTTCCTCCCTCTTACTTTTGTTCTTCTAGTTTCTTGGTTTTTCCTCTAATTTTCGCTCCCTCCCCCTTCACTTTTTACAGGAAAATTAGTTTTTACCTGTTAATTTTCGTTCCTGTAGTACCACGGATCAGTCCAGACCGTGGGTTGAGCCTCCTTTCCAGCAGGTGGAGACAGATTAAAACTGAAAGGGTGTCCTACATGAGGACAGAGCCTACCCTGTAACCCCTTCAGTATAACCATTGTCAAAGCAGAAAACAATAAAACCAGAACAGGATCAAGCAAGTAACTAGAAAGCTCAATGGAGCAACTGTAGAACCATGTGAGAAAATAGTAGGACTATACGCTCTTGCATATAATTGATACTTGGAAAAACCAAGGCTTCTGGTGTAATTGCTCAGGATTATAGCAAACAATTAGGTATCAAAATCTGTGAATCTGCAGAACAAGCTTCGAGAGAACAGAAAAAGAAAAAACAGACAGGGAAGGGCGTCTGGACTGATCTGTGGTACTACAGGAACGAAAATTAACAGGTAAGAACTAATTTTCCTTTCCCTGAACGTACCCGGATCAGTCCACACCGTGGGATATACCAAAGCTTCCCTATCCCAGGTGGGACCAAGACAGTCCCGCTTGAAGCACCTGCCGCCCAAAAGAAAAACATCGGCGCTTGCACATCCAGATGGTAGTGTCGAGCAAAGGTATGCAGGGACGACCAGGTGGGGGCCCTGCAAATCTCTTGTGGAGAGACCGATTGACTCTCCGCCCAAGAAGTAGCCTGAGAACATAGCGAGTGGGCCTTTAAGCTTTCCGGAATAGTCCATCCCTGGCAGAGATAAGCCGAGGAAATGGCTTCTTTCAACCCTCGAGCAATAGTGGTCTTGGAAGTCGGCTTGCCGCGATTGGGACCACTCCAGAGGACAAAGAGATGATCGGAGACCCGAAAGTCGTTGGCAACCTGAAGATACCAGAGTAGAACGCGTTTGACATCCAGTTTACGAAGGTCGCCACCAGCGGTACCCGTAATTTCCTCCGGGGAAAACGCTGGAAGCTCTATCGACTGGTTGACATGGAAAGCGGACACCAGCTTTGGAAGAAAAGAAGGCACCATTTTGGGAGAAACACCGGAGTCAGAAAATCGCAAAAAGGGTTCCCGACAGGACAACGCTTGAATCTCAGAGACCCGCCGAGCGGAGGCGATCGAAACAAGGAAGACGGTCTTGAGTGTAAGGTCCTTTACCGTTGACCCGCGGAGGGGTTCGAACGGAGCAGAACAGAGGGCCCGTAGGACCAGATTAAGACTCCACAAAGGACAGGTATCGCGAGCGGGCAGTCACAGGTGTTTTACTCCCCTCAAAAACCGAACCACGTCCGGGTGAGCCGCTAAAGGATGACCCTCGACCCGTCCGAGGAGAGAGCCAAGAGCGGAGACTTGCACGTGAAGGGAACTGAAGGAGAGGCCCTTGGAGGGACCCCTCTGCAGAAAAGAAAGAACTAACGAGACCGGGGGCGGAGCGCGCTGAGACACCTGACTCCTCACAGACAGTCTCAAAGACCTTCCAGACACGCACGTAGGTTAGAGTAGTCGACTGCTTCCGAGCTTGAAGCAAAGTAGAGATAACCTCTTCCTTGTAGCCCTTGCATCTTAGACGCCGCCGTTCAAAAGCCAGGCCGCTAGACAGAAGCGAAAGGGCCTGGTCAAAAAATACGGGCCCCTGCCGGAGCAGACAAGGAAGATGGCTGAGTCGCAGAGGGCCGTCCGTCGCCAGGATGACAAGAACCGCGAACCATGGCCTGCGTGGTCATTCTGGTGCTACCAGAACCACGGGCCCCCTGTGGAGTTCTATTCTCCTGAGAACTTTTCCCACTAGGGGCCATGGAGGAAACAAGTACAGAAGAACGTCCGTGGGCCAAGGAAGAGCCAGAGCATCCACTCCCTCCAAGCCGTGGTCCCTCCAGTGGCTGAAGAACCGATTGGCCTTGGTATTGCACATGGTCGCCATTAAGTCCAGGTGGGGCTGACCCCACCTTCTGACGATCAGGTCCATGGCTGCTTACGACAGTTCCCACTCTCCCGGATCGAACGATTGGCAACTGAGAAAATCCACCTGAACATTTTCCTTGCCCGCAATGTGGGAGGCCGCCAGACAATCCAGGTGTCGTTCCACCCAGGCAAAGAGACAGCTGACTTCAGGGCTACCAGGCGACTATGGGTGCCCCCCTGACGATTGATGTACGACACGGTGGTGGAGTTGTCGGACAGCACTCTTACCGCTTTGCTGTGTATGAGGGGCAAGAACTCCTGCAGAGCCAGACGCACCGCCCTGGCCTCCAGCCGACTGATGTGCCAGTGAGTCTGAATGGGTGACCATATACCCTGAGTGGACCGGGACAGGCAGACCGCACCCCAGCCCGAGAGACTGGCGTCCGTGGTCTCTATCGTCCACTGCAGAGACTGAAGGGGCATTCCCCGGAGAAGATGGGGGAGCGAAAGCCACCACTGCAAGTCGGCGATGGTAGAGGGTGAAAGAGGGAAGACTATGTGAAACTGTTCTGACACCGGCTGCCAACATGATAGCAAAGCTTTCTGTAACGGTCGCATATGAGCAAAGGCCCAGGGGACTAGGTCGATGGTGGAGGCCATGGACCCTAGGACCTGCAAGTAGTCCCAGGCCGTTGGAAGAGGCAGCGAGATCAAGTCCCGGATCTGGCCGATCAACTTGAGGGCCCGCGAACAAGGCAAGAAGTGGGCTCCCAGGAACTCTAACTCCTGGGAGGGCTGCAGGTTGCTTTTGGAAAAATTTACTATCCACCCTAGAGACGCGAGGAGGGCCAATACTCGATCTACCGCCTGTTTGCAGAGAACCTCCAACTTGGCCCGCACAAGCCAGTCATCCAGATAGGGATGAACTAAAACGCCTTCCCGACAAAGGGCTGCCACCACCACCACCACCATGATCTTGGTGAAGGTGTGAGGCGAGGTCACGAGGCCAAATGGTAGGGCCCGAAACTGGAAATCCCGGTTGAGAATGTGGAAGCGAAGATACTTTTGGTAATCGCGGTGGATCGGGATATGGAAGCACGCCTCTGTCATATCGAGCGAGGCGAGGAACTCTTCGGGGCGAACCGCCACAATGACTGCTTGCAGGGTTTCCATGTGAAAACGCGGAATTTTGAGGGCTTTGTTGACCTGTTTGAGGTCCAGGATTGGCCAAAAAGCTCCGTCCTTCTTGGGAACGACGAAGTAGATGGAATACTGGCCTGCACCAAGCTCTCTTTCCGGGACCAGGACAACTGCGCCCAGGCTCAGTAGTCTGGCGATGGTTTGCTCCACCGCTTTTCTTTTGGAGCGCCCGCAAGGGGAGAATAGGAATAGATCCGGTAGGTCGCGGAAAAGCTCGAAGGCGTACCCCGTCTCGTACAATGTCGAGGACCCACTGGTCCGACGTGATTTTGACCCATTCCTCGAAAAAAAGAGAGAGGCGACCGCCCAGAAACGGGATCGAGGAATGGGCCGGCTGACCTTCATTGAGTGGCAGGCTTAGGGGTGGAGCGCGCGAGCTGGCTCTCGCAAAAGGGACGACGCCCACGAAAGGGCTGCAACCAAGACTGAGACCGAGAAGAATAACCCCTCGTGGAGTCACCCTGTCCGCGTGGGGTATACCTTCTCTGTCCCCGGAAACGAGGACGGGAGGGTATGAAGGAGCGTGCTGGTCTCGGACGATCCTCCGGGAGCTTATGGATCTTGTTGTCCCCCAAGGAATCCATAAGCTTCTCCAAGTCCTCACCAAACAGCAACTTTCCTTTGAAGGGCAGCGAGCCCAACCGTGCTTTGGAGGATAGGTCAGCCAACCAATTGCACAACCACAGGAGGCGCCTTGTGGACACCGCCGAGGCCATCGCTTTCGCCTGGACGCAGAGGAGGTCGTAGCGTGCATCAGTCCCATAGGCGATGACGGCTTCTAAATGCTTGGCCCGCTCCGCCTCTGCCGACGGGAGGTCCTGGGCCCCGAGTAACTGTTGGGTCCACCTAAGACCTGCCCGCAACATGAGACTGCTGCAGGCAGTCGCGTGGACCCCCAGGGCCAGGACCTCGAAAATGCGTTTCATGTGCGCTTCAAGCTTAAGGTACTGTCCGTCCTTCAGGGCAGTCGATCCCTCCACCGGGATGGTAGTGTGTTTGTTGACCGCAGAGACGTAGGAATCCACTGAGGGATTTCTCAACATTTCCAAACTGTCCTCCGGGAGGGGGTATAGCTTGTCCACAGCGTGTCCCACCCGGAGTCCAGCTTCAGGAGCCTTCCATTCCCGCAGGAACAATAGCTTGTGCATGGGATAAAATGGAAAAGTGCTTGCTGGAGCCCTGAGTCCCACCAGGACCGGGTCCATATTTTTGGGCAAGGAGTCCGTAAGGGTATCCGCAGAGGGCCCCCTCCAACCCCAATTCCTGGAGGACAAAGGGGATGAGGGGTTCCAACTCCTCCCTTTGGAACATACGGAGGGCCCTGGGATCGTCCCCTTCCAGGGGAGGGAAGGTAGCCACGGAATCAGAAAGGGGGTCAGGGTCCGGAAGGACCGGGTCCACTGGGGGAGTCAAGGGGGGGGGGGGCCTCACTCGGGACCACCCGCACCCGAAGAGACCCCTGGGGATCCGCAGCCGGGCCACAATTTATTTATTTTATTCTATTCTGGACTTCAGCACCATCACATCTCCTCCTTCCTCTGTTTGCTTCACTTTTGCATCCTTGTATCTCAGGGGCTTTTTGTCCCACACAGTGCGAGTCTCTTCCTTGCACCTTTCTGCTTCATACGGTTTTATGCCACTTATTTTCCAATACCATGCTTTTAACTCCCTTACCATTCCTTTTTCTCTATCCATCTTTCCCCTCTCTCATTCTTTCCCTTTGTTTCTCTCACATTCTCTCTCATTTTCATTTGTTTCTTTCAATTATCCTTGCTCATTTCCAGATTTCAACATCTGATCAACGTCTGATCATGATACCACTAGAAACAATCCATTCACGCGAACACTGCTTAATAAAATTAAAATACTTGGGGTTTGTTTTTTTTTTAATCTATTGTGACTACTAACTGGGGAGACAAATCCCACTGGAATTCTGCAGCAATTTATTTATTTATTTTATTTATTTATTTAAAGCTTTTTTTATATACCGGCATTCGTAGGACACATCATGTCGGTTTGCATTAGCAATTTGCATTAGCAATTTGCATTAGCAGAGAAACTATTTAGAGATATGGAAGTTGTTCAGTGTTAACCAATGTATAAGATTTTTTGTGAATTCAAGACTGGTGATATACCAGGTTAACAGTACAGAAAATGGGTGCCTCCAAATGCCAGCAGTCCACTATCTCTCCCTGGATTTTCAAATGTTACCAAAACTTGCACCTTGCCAGACAGTTAAAAGGTTCAAACTAGAATCCTAGATCAACTAATAACCAGACAAAACCAAGATTGCAAATAATGCATATAAGCTGAGTTCATTGCACCAAACTCACCTGCATTTTGGTAATCTTTGCTCCATGCCTTTTCTGACGCAGGTCTAATCGGGCATGGTATGATAAATGAGAAGACAAACACCATAGCCAGACACAAGAATAATGATATGAAGAAGGCAGCCATGCGTACAAAGGACATATCAAAAAATCTTGACTTCTTTTCACACAATGCCCCATTGTCCCTTGAACGCTCATAGTTCTCTTGTGGTCTTTCATCTTCCCGCTTTAAAGGATGAATCTCTGCTTCTAGGTCATTGTTGGGCATGATGAAACAGCAAGCCCTGCAAAGAAAGAAATGAGATAATGTAATGACAGTGTGTGGTGACATCCATTGCAGCTTGCCTCACTGTCACACGATCAAGAAAAGAACTTTCAGGATCCTTCCACTGATTCCTGCTTCCCTTAATTCCTGTTCAAAGGCTACTTTACTGTGCACAGAGGAATAAAGCTTAAGTGTTAACCCAAGGCACTGACTTCCACTACATCAGAAGTCTTCACTTTCTAACAGCTAAAGACTAAATGCACTGACCTAAGGATAATATGGCCAAAAAGACATAATATACCCAACAGTGTGCACATAAAGAGAAGAGGATGCATGCCTGGTCCTCTGTTACACTTGATTTTTCTCTATCACTACTTAATCCAGAATGATTTTTCATGGATCATCTCTCTCATGCTGGTATATCTACCTTTTCATCATCTATGCACATTTACTACAGCGTTTGGCCGCGCGTTTTCGCCGCGCTATTTTTATCCCTTATACAGTATGGGGTAATAATGTGTCGAAAACGGACAGCCAACTCCCCCAAAACTAATAGCGCCTGCAACATGCAAATGCATGTTGATGGGCCTATTAGTCATTCCCGTGCAATACAGAAAGCAAAATGTGCAGTGAAGCCGCACATTTTACTTTCAGAAATTAATGCCTGCCCAAAGGCAGACATTAATTTCGTCCGGCACAGGGAAAGTGTATAGAAAAGCAGAAAAAACTGCTTTTCTGTACACCCTCCGACTTAATATCATAGCGATATTAAGTCGGAGGCCCCAAAAGTAAAAAAAAAAAAAAAAAATTTAAAACAAAAAATTTAAAAACAAAAAAACACTTTAAAATCTGCCCACAGCCCGCAGGTTGGAAGACAGTCGCTCAATTTAGCCGGCATCCATTTTCCAAACCCGTGGCTGTCAGCAGGCTCGAGAATCGATGCCGGAAAAATTGAGCATCGGCTCTCAAATCCACTGACAGCCGCCGCTTCTGTAAAAAAGGAAGCGCTAGGGACGTGCTAGTAACCCTAGCGCCTCCTTTTACCGTGGGCCCTCATTTACATTAATTTATTTACTCGATCGTGCACCCAGGAGAGTGGCCTGGGCACACGCAGGGAGAGCCCACTCTCCCGCAAAGTTTTCTTGTATCAACCCGTTAACTTAGCTTCTTGCAGGATCCTCTTTCATGCTCTCAACTCTTCATTTTCTAGTACTATGACCATCTTTTCTATGGTCTCCCCCAACTTTGTCTTCATTCTCTCCAAAATACTCCTCCTGATCAATTCCCAAATGCAGAACCCAGTCCTCAGAGGATGCCACTTGCTCCTTACTGCTTCCCAAGCATGGTTCCAAATTGCATTCTGGATTTGTGCCAGCCAACTTCTTTGTCATCCTGTTCATCAGCTTTTCTGTTCCTTTGGCTCCTCTGTTTCCTTTCTTTCTGTTATCCCAAACTAATACAATTATATACTGTGTCTGTGATCATGGAAATACATTTGCTGATGCCAGCAAAATGCAATGGTGAAGCTTAGTGGTTTTTGAAATCAATCAAATCCTGAGACAAAATTACTCAGCTTATTACTCACCCAGTCACCTGTTCTACTGCAAGATGTGCAAAAGCAGGAAAATATTTAACCACGGGCTAAAACAATTATATTCACAACAGTCTGTACACATTAAAAAAAACATATGTAAGTTAAACATGAGCAGGTTCATCTAGACTAATATATAGCAGAATACAGTTTATTTGGACTTGTCAACCACCCTTCCTAAAACGGCTGCATTACAAAACCATATAAAATATAATACAAAGCAATAGTAAACAAACTTACTTATAACATGCAAATAAAATCTAAACCATCATTTATGACAAAAATAGAAACAAGAATATACAAGGTTTCTAAAGAACAGGAATAGTAAAACAGAATCCCCAAGGCTCACAATATGGACTTTAAGTGGTCAATAGATAAGATCAAATAAATAAATAAAATGACCCAATAAAATAAGCACATAATGTACTGAGTTAATATCATAACTCAGTATGTTAAACATAAGAGGATCATTATAAGTAAACCTGGGCCATCTTAAGAACATGCCATACTGGGTCAGACCAAGGGTCCATCAAGCCCAGCATCCTGTTTCCAACAGTGGCCAATCCAGGCCATAAGAACCTGGCAAGTACCCAAAAACTAAGTCTATCCCATGCTACTGTTGCTAATAATAGCAGTGGCTATTCTCTAAGTCAACTTAACTAATAGCAGGTAATGGACTTCTCCTCCAAGAACGTATCCAATCCTTTTTTTAAACACAGCTACACTAACTGCACTAACCACATCCTCTGGCAACAAATTCCAGGGTTTAGTTGTGCGTTGAGTGAAAAAGAACTTTCTCCGATTAGTTTTAAATGTACCACATGCCAACTTCAAGGAGTGCCCCCTAGTCTATTATCCAAAAGAGTAAATAATTGATTCATATTAATCCGTTCTACACCTCTCATGATTTTAAATACCTCTATCATATCCCCCTTCAGCCATCTCATCTCCAAGCTGAAAAGACCTAACCTCTTTAGTCTTTTCCTCATAGGGGAGCTGTTCCATTCCCTTTATCATTTTGGTCGCCCTTCTCTGTACCTTCTCCATCACAATTATATCTTTTTTGAGATGCGACAACCAGAATTCTATAACTCATCATTACCACTGAGGGAATTATATCAGTTATAGCACAGTAAGCCAACAAAGTGCATATATTTATTTATTTAATGGTTTCTTATATACCGAGGCACGTTTGCAAAACATCACCTCGGTTCACAATGTAACATAACTTAGCAACAAGCTTTACAATAATAATAATAATAACTTAGGAACAAGCTTTACAATAATAACATTAACAGGTAGCGGTTAATAGGGCAGGGGATGATGATACGAGATATATATACAAATGTACATGTTAGTTTTAACAATAAAGTTATATAAAGCAATCAGGATATAATAAATGTTATATAAAATTATATATTATATAAAATTATAGATTATATAAATGAGAGATAGAGATATAATATAGATAGATATATATATAATATAGATATATATATATAATATATATATATTATATTATATATATATATATATATATAATATATATATATTATATATATTATATAATTATATATTATATTATATAAAATAAAATATATATAATAAATGTTATATAAAAGTTATATAAAGCAATCAGGATATAATAAATGTTTCACCTGCCATAGAAAAAAAAAGTTAATAAAAAGCAGAACTGAAAAGCCAGGCTTTACAAAGTTTTCTGACAATTAACTAATCCTTCAGTAATCTTAGATCTCTGAGGAGAGGTCCAATACAAGAGCCTAATATTGTGTTTCTACCAATTTAATTGCAGATGGCATACTAAGTAAAACAGCCTGTAAGGAATCAAATCTCTTCAATACGGAAGAGAAAAGAAAATTATTCCTTACCTGCTAATTTTCGTTCCTGTAGTACCATGGATCAGTCCAGACGGTGGGTTATGTCCCCCGTCCAGCAGATGGAGTCAGAACAGAGCTCGAGAGTGTCACCTCATATGCTAGCGCACCCTCTGCTGGAGCTCAGTATCATGAATAACAAAGCTGAAAATAGCAAGGTAAAAAACAAGTTGGATCAAGAAACCTGACGTAAGTAAAACATCAAGAACAATAACAGAGACGACCTGCAACTCAGGTCGTAACAGTCAACTTGTGAGGAGCTGTAACCCCGAAAGAAAAATAGATGAGGGAAAAAACAGCAACAAGACAGCCATACAGTCGAAACCCGAGCAGGAGCTTGAAATCCCAGAGTGGTGGGCGTCTGGACTGATCCATGGTACTACAGGAACGAAAATTAGCAGGTAAGGAATAATTTTCTTTTCCCTGTACGTACCAGGATCAGTCCAGACGGTGGGATGTACCAAAGCTTCCCTAGACTGGGTGGGCCCCTGAAAGCCCTGCTCGGAGAACCTGATCGCCAAAGTGACCAGATCCCGAAGGAGCCAGGTGCAACCGATAATGCCTGGCAAACGTATGCAGCGACTTCCATGTCGCCGCCCGACAGATCTCCTGAGGAGAGACGGAACGAGACTCAGCCCAGGATGCTGCTTGCGAGCGAGTAGAGTGGGCTCGAACGCCCCTGGGTGGGTCCCGACCAGAACCAATGTAGGCCGCCGAGATGGCATCCTTGATCCACCGGGCAATGGTTGTCTTCGACGCGGCGGAACCCTTCTTAGGTCCTGACCAGAGAACAAACAGATGGTCGGAAACCCGGAAGTCATTGGTAACCTCTAAGTAGTGGAGGAGCACTCGCTTCACGTCCAGGTGTCGAAGAGCCCGAGAATCCTCTGGCGAGAATGCCGGGAGCTCAACCGTCTGGTTCAAATGAAAAGGCGACACCACCTTCGGCAGAAAGGATGGCACTGTACGAAGAGAGATCCCGGCATCCGAAATACGCAGGTAGGGCTCCCTGCAGGATAGCGCTTGAAGCTCCGAGATATGCCGGGCGGAGCATATCGCTAAGAGGAAGACTGTCTTCATAGTGAGATCTTTAAGGGTAGACCCTTGGAGAGGTTCGAATGGAGCACCCGCCAGTGCCCGGAGTACTACATTAAGATTCCACGACGGGCAGGGATCCCTGACCGGAGGCCGGAAATGCTGAACCCCCTTCAGAAACCGGGCGATGTCCGGATGTAGAAGAAGCGAAGTCGTGTTCCGTACCAAGACATTCAAGGCCGCCACTTGTACTCGGAGAGAATTATAAGCGAGGCCTTTATCCAGCCCGTCCTGTAAGAACTGAAGGATTAGTGAAACCGTCGCCTCCGTGGGCCGGGCCTCATGACCGGCACACCAGGACTCGAAGACTTTCCACACTCGAACATAGGCCACGGAAGTGGAAGGCTTGCGGGCCTTAAGCATCGTCGAGATCACCGCCTCCGGGTAGCCTCTGCGGCGGAGGCGGCGCCGCTCAAAAGCCATGCCGCAAGACAAAAGAGTTCTGCCTGGTCAAAAATACCGGACCCTGGTGCAGGAGCCGGGGAAGGTGACCCAGCCGAATCGGTCCGTCCACCGCCAGGAGTAGCAGGTCCGCGAACCAGGGACGTCAGGCCCATTCCGGAGCCACTAGAATCACGAGGCCCATGTGATTCTCTATCCTGCGAATGACTTTGCCCACTAGGGGCCAGGGTGGAAAAACATAGAGCAACTGGTCCTCTGGCCACGGCAGTACTAGAGCATCTACTCCCTCCGTGCCGCGCTCCCTTCTGCGACTGAAGAAGCGCGGGGCCTTGGCGTTGGAAGCCGTCGCCATCAGATCCAGCCGCGGCATCCCCCAGCATTGAACTAGGAGTTTCATCGCGGCGGAGAGAGACCACTCGCCGGGGTCCAGCCGCTGCCGACTGAGATAATCCGCTTGGATGTTGTCCACCCCGGCTATGTGAGAGGCCGCAAGCCGCGCGAGATGGAGTTCCGCCCATGCCATCAGTAGCGTGGTTTCGGCGGAGACGTGATCGCTCCTCGTTCCGCCCTGACGATTGATGTAAGCCACGGTGGTCGCGTTGTCGGAAAGAATCCGCACCCCCCTGTTCCGAACCAGAGGGAGGAAGCGCTGGAGCGCTAGACGTACTGCCCTGGTCTCCAGTCGATTGATCGGCCACCGAGTCTCCTCCGGGGCCCACAGTCCCTGTGTGGCGCTGTGATCGCAGACGGCGCCCCAGCCCACGAGACTGGCATCCGTGGTCACCACCACCCAAGTTGGAACTTCGAGCGAAACGCCGCGAGCCAGGTGAGCCGGAACCAACCACCACTTTAGGCTGTCCCGCGCCGCCGGAGGAAGGGGCAGAATCACTTGATACTCCTGTGAGACCGGTTTCCAACGAGAAAGCAGGGACGCCTGCAGGGGACGCAGGTGTGCAAATGCCCAAGGCACCATGTCGATCGTGGAAGCCATCACTCCCAGGAGCTGCAGATAATTCCAAGCGGTGGGCTCCGACAAGGCCGCGAAATGACGTACGTGTTCCCTTAAGGAGAGGGCCTTGTCGGAACGCAGAAATACCATGCCCTGTTGAGTGTCGAAGGTCGCGCCCAGGAAATCCAAGCGTTGAGATGGAACGAGGGAACTCTTGAGAAGGTTCACGACCCAGCCCAGGGAGCGAAGGACCTCCAAGACTCTGGCAACCGAGGCCTGACCATGGGAGAAGGACTTTGCCCGTACCAGCCAGTCGTCCAGGTAGGGATGCGCTAAGATACCCTCCTTTCGAAGGGCCGCCGCCACCACTACCATGAGCTTGGTGAAGGTCCGAGGAGCTGTCGCAAGTCCGAAGGGCAGGGCCCGAAATTGAAAATGCTGTCCGAGAATCTTGAAGCGAAGGTAACGCCGGTGGTCCGGACGTATGGGAATATGGAGATACGCCTCCGTCAGATCCAAGGACGCCAGGAACTCCCCCCGGTGCACTGCGGCAATTACCGACCGCAGTGTCTCCATGCGAAAACGGCTGACCCGCAGTGACCGGTTGACCTCCTTTAAATCCAGTATGGGGCGGAACGATCCGTCCTTCTTGGGAACTACGAAGTAGATGGAATAATGCCCCGAGCCCACCTCGGCGAAGGGGACGGGCACAATAGCCTCTATAGCCTGAAGTCGGTCTAGAGTCTGTTGGACCGCCATTCTCTTGAGCTCGGAGCCGCACGGGGAGAAAAGAAACTTGTCTCGTGGCGGGCGGGCAAACTCCAAGGCGTAACCGTGCCGGATGGTGTCCAGGACCCACTGGTCTGAGGTGATATTTGCCCACTCCTCGAAGAATTCCGTGAGTCGGCCCCCGATGGGCGGACTGGAGGAGTGGGCCGCTCTGGCATCATTGGGTGGATTTGGCGGGGGGATTTCCCTGCCCCGAGCCCTCTCTCGCGGGCCTCCGCCCGCGAAAGGAACGCGACCAAGGCTGTGGTCTGCTGGGGGCGGCGCGAGGGCCCGGCTGTCGGTATGACCTGTAACGTCGCTGTGCCCTAGCTCTGGTCCTGGTGGAAGCAAACGGCCGGTAGGGTCGCTGTCTGTCTTCGGGTAGACGATGCACCGAGTTTTCTCCCAGCGATTTGATGATTTCATCCAGATCATTGCCAAAGAGAAACTTCCCCCGAAACGGAAGAGACCCTAAACTCGACTTCGAAGAGGCGTCCGCAGACCAATTCCGAAGCCATAGGAGCCTACGAGCTGCCACCACCGAGACCATGGATCGGGCCAGCACACGGAAGAGGTCATACAGGGCATCCGCCCCATATGCAATGGCAGATTCTAGGCTGTCGGCCTGAGCAGCCTCATCCGGAGGCAACTGCTGGGACGTCAGGAGCTGCTGAACCCAGAGTAGACTAGCCCTCTGGGTCAACGAAGTACACATGACGGCACGCATGCCTAGGGCCGAGACTTCAAACACTCTTTTGAGGAATGTTTCCAGCTTGCGGTCCTGCGTGTCCCGTAGGGCCGTACCGCCAGTTACCGGGATTGTCGTCCTCTTCGTCACCGCTGAGACCGCCGAGTCCACCTTAGGAACCCGGACAAGATCTAAGAAATCCTCCGGCAACGGATACAATTTTTCCATGGCACGGGTGACCCTCAAAGACGCCTCAGGGGCGTCCCATTCTCCAGTAAGTAGCTGCAGAAAAGACTCATGAACCGGAAAAGCCTTCGCCCGAGGCCTGAGCGCGGCCAGGACTGGATCCCCTTTTTTGGAGCACGTCACAACCGCTGGAGCCACTGGCGCCGGAGGATCCGGAGGCGGATCCAAATCCAGCTCTTGCAGCGTCTGTTGAAGCAGATCCTGCAGCTCCTCCTTGTGGAAGATTCGTAGGGCGCGCGGGTCATCTCCTTCCGTCTGTCCATCCGCGTGCGCCGGATCCGGAGGGTCCGAGGGGTCGAATCCCGTGGTGGAAGCCGCTCCCACAGCTCGAGGCGGGGATGGCAAAGCAGAGGTTCCTGGGACTGCCCCAGCCGGACTCGGAGACCCGGTGGGCGGTAATGCTAGCTTAGCACCCCCCGGATCTGCTAGGCCCTGTAAATATGCCCTGTGCATTTTTAAAATAAAATCCGGGGAGAAAAACGGCAGACCGGGAGGCGCACCAGAAGTAGAGGGCTCCTGAGGCAGACGATTCGGCAAACCCTCCTCGGGGCTACACTGCAGGCGAGGGACACCCCGAGCCGCAGCATCCTCCTCCTGGCCGTTTGCCGCGCCAGGATCCCTCTCCAAAATGGCCGCCATTCCCGCCCTTGGCGAGGAAATGGCCGGCCCACGCTTCCCGGGCAGCGGGGAGGGGGGCGTCGGGAGCGCACCCGAGCCGTACGCGGCGCCTTCCTCCTCGGGAAGGCAGCGCGGGCAAACCCCCTCCCTCGAGAAACGAGACCCCTGCTCGCCGCAGGTCTCGCACCGAGAGAAACGCGGCATCGAACGCCGCGACGAAAGAGAAGCCTCGGGGGGGGGGGGCCGAAAAGGATCGCACCGCGGGGGGGCCGAAGTGGCCTTCACAACCCGCCCAACAAGTCCCCAGGCACCGGCGGGAAACCCCCCAGCCGGCGCGCCCAGGCCCGAGGAAGATGTGCCGGGCCGCGGGACTGTAAATGAACGCGCGCAGGAGCCGGCTCCACCGGCTGACACAGCTGAAAGGCAAAGGCGCAAACCAAATAACACTTACCCCAAAAGCGTAAGTAGAGAATAGCAGGAGGAGGCAGAATAGAACTCGAAAGGCACGCCTCCTCAAAAATCAACCTGACAGAAAATTGTCTTACAAACTTTTTTTTTTTTTTTTTTTTAATACTAACTTGATCCAAACTTGTTAAGAGGAAAAAATGACAGGAAGAACTCAAAGGAGAGCAAAAAGAAAGTCGAAAACCTGTCACTCTGGGAAAGCCTGATTTCCCCAACTCACATCTGCTGGAGTCAGAAAGATACAGAGCTCCAGCAGAGGGTGCGCTAGCATATGAGGTGACACTCTCGAGCTCTGTTCTGACTCCATCTGCTGGACGGGGGACATAACCCACCGTCTGGACTGATCCTGGTACGTACAGGGAAACATTATGCAGGGTCATGTTTTGCAGAGTAAAATATTTGCTAGTTGTACTAATCCCAGGAAAAGCTGGATATTTAGGAGATTGTGATATATTTTCCTGGGTCACCAAACAAGTTCTCTGAGACACAGAGAAACTCCTAAGTCTCTTTTACCCTGTATGTTTGTCTTGATTAGATTGTAAGCTCTATCGAGCAGGGACTGTCTCTTATGTGTTGTTTGTACAGAGCTGTGTATCTCATGTAGCACTATAGAAATGTTAAGGGGGGGAAGAGAGAGAGAATGTGTGTCTCCAGAAAATAATTTCAGGTAGCCTGGTTACAGAAAACAGTGCCCTATTACAGGAAGTGCTGCAAAAACTGCAGTCAAGTATATACATGAGCACCCAGAGAAGAAGATTATAGAAATAAATAGACTAGGGTTCAGCAATGCTTTTTTTGGCACAGTAGCAGAAAACCCCACTTTTCCCAAGGTGGTGATGATGTGCCAGCCTCTGCCTCTGTGGATGCATGGACATGACGTTTTGCAGCCTTTTTAGGGATGGGGAGCAAGGGAAGCCTAATTCCTACAGCACATGCCACTGCAGGAGGGCATCAGATGTCCCCAGAAAAATCTTGTGTCATGGTGGGGGAGAATGGAGGCAGAGGTGTAACAGATTCTGGCTTTTCTGGCTGCTCACCTGACAAAATCCTGTGGATCCTACTTCCTCCTGCCACACAGTACTCCGCTCTCTCTCTGTAATGCTGGCACATTTTCAAAACTTGCAGGTCAACTCTCAGACTCTCACATCATGAGATTAGCAGAACTGGCTTGAGAATTTTGAAAACAAAACCCAGTGCCAGCTTTATAGAGGGAGTGGTATGTTAAGGGGAATGTCTTTTGCATGCCACATGATATAGACCATTTATATGTCTATATCATGTGTATAAATATATCATTTATATTTATATAGACCATTTATATGTTTATATCATGAATGCCGGTATAAAAAAGCTCTAAATAAAAATAAATAAATCAAAATTCCCCCCCCCCCTTCTCACCCAGGTTCCCCATTTTGTTCCGTCTCCCTCCCCCCACCTCTGTCATAACTTCGAGATTTGTCATCCCGAGCTGGACCACAGTTCAATGTATGCTCTTCAGCTTAACTACTTATTTGTTCTTTATTTCATATTTAGTTTTAATTTCATATTTATTGCTAACTTTAATTTAATATTATTGTTAATTCTTAATTCCATTTATTGTTGGTGCTATACTCATTTATCATTTTAGCAGTTTGTATTTAACCCCAGTTATTTATCTGCATGGATCCCAGTTCCGCGTAACCCCTGTTCTATGTAATGCTATTTTGCATCCATTGTTTCAATGTAAACCGATGTGATATGTATTTGATACACGAACACCGGTATAGAAAATTCAAATAAATAAATATGTAGCTCAACTAATACTACATTCCTAATCCAAGGGAAAACATGCCCAGATTGAGTCTAGTAAGGCAGACTAAACAAACACTTCATGCAAAGATGAACTTGCAAAATTAATACAGCAAACACCCAATAAGCAACATTTCTCCCAATCAGACAACTCCATATTTGATTTACGAGAATTCCTACTAAAATGTTTCTTTAAAAATATACTGAACATAGAAACTTATTACATAAGAAATGCCATACTGGGTCAGACCAAAAGTCCATCAAGCTCAGTCCGTCTCCAGCTGTGACCAATCCAGGATCCCAAAAAAAAGCAAGTTTGCTTACCGTAAAAGGTGTTTTCCATAGATAGGATGAATTAGCCATGATCTGTAGCTGATGTCATCAGGCAACACTGAAAAACTGTCTCTCCAAGCTCGAAGAGCTTTGAACTCGACTTGAGCATGTGCAGGAGTTCCTGCACGGGTGTTGCCTCAGTCTCCTCAGTTTGTTCCAAAGCTAGATTATGGATAGTCTGCTGTCCAGGGAGGAGGGTGGGCAGCTCATGGCTTTTCATCCTATCTATGGAAAACACTGTTTACAGTAAGCAAATTATTTTTTCCATTGTTAAGCAGAGCTGAATTAGCTATGACCTGTGGAAAGTCCCAAGCTGAGGGTTGAAGCATAGTGTTTGCAACCCAGACTCCACCGTGGAAGCAGACTATTTACGTATGAAGTGGTGCGACACTGCTTGTCCTACTGCTGTCTGTGGAGGCCAAGGCATCTAGGCAGTAGTGTGAAGGTATGCACCGAAGACCAGGAAGCTGCTTTACAAATACCTTTAATTGGAACTTCTCTGGTGTGCAATGGAGGAAGATGTTTGTACCCGAAGAGCTTTAACTGGATTAGTGAGACTGAGTCCAGCTGCTGTCTAGCAATGTTGAATACAACTTGTAATCTAAATGAAAAGTGTTCTTTCGGTTACAACTGTGCCCACTCTGTTGGGACTGAATGAAAAAAAAAAAAGCAGCTGGGACATTTTCCTGTGAGAATGCGTACATTTGTAGTACATTAGAGCTCTTTTGCAGTCCAAAGCATGCAATGTTTTCTCACTTTCATGAACATACGGTTTTGGAAAGAACATCAGAAAAACTATTGCTTAATTTAAATGGGAAGCAGACATCACCTTTGACAAAAATTTGGGATGCATCCTGAGTACCACTTTATCATGGAAGAACTGCATGTAAGATGGATAATTGTCAATGATTTGCAAGCACTAGTTTGAGTAGAAGTAACAGCTATTAAAAAGAAAACTTTCCAGGTTAAGTATTTCAGAGATGCAATCTCTGGTGTTAAAAGTTGGCATTAGATGCATGAGGACTACATTGGATATTCCAAGGAACCAATGGCTTCCGAATTGGTGGGTGTAGTTAGAAGAGACTCCTCATGAATTTTGAGACCAAAGGATGCCTGGAAATAGGTAGTCATTGCTCAAACAACGTTAAGCTGCGATAGTGCTGAGACAGACATGCGCAGATGTGTCAATGAATCCAGCTCATGAAAGATGGTGAAGATAGGACAAGAAATGTCTTGGTTCTCAGTATATACCAAATTGTGTAACTTTTTCACTTGAAGGAATAATTTTGCCTCACTGATGGCTTTCTTGCTGAGAGGAATACATTCTGAATGGGTTCTGAAAGAAACCACTGTGCTAGAATCATGCACTCAACGTCTACACTGTCAGCTTGAGGGTTGGCAGAGTTGGATTCAAAAGAGAGCTGCCTACTTGGGATGAGGAATAGTCTCCCATTTGACTGGGAGGTCGGGTGGAAAGTTGAACTACATAAGCATACCACAGTTGCATGGGCTACACCAGTGTGATGAGAATTATCGAGGCCTATTTTCTCATGAGTTTCTGGACAATCCTTCCTATGAAAGATATTGGAGGAAAAACATATACAAGGCCTGTGTTCCATGGGATTAGGAAGGTGTCTGGAACTTTGTATAGAGTACTCTGTCGAAAGGAGAATTGATTTAACTTTTGGTTCTGTTGCAAAAAGGTTGATACATGGGAGACCCATAGCCTGAACAGACAGTTGGCTATGGATTGATTCAAGGACTATTTTTGCAGGTGGACTATTCTGCTGAGATTACCAGGCATTGCATACACCATGGCAGACAAATAAGAGGCTTGAAGTGTTGCCTAGTTTTGTATTGCCCATAGCCATATATGAAGGGCTTCTTGGCACAGCATCCAACAGCCAGTTTCTCCTTGCTTGTTGATGTAGAATATTGCTACTTGATTGTTTGTATTGATATGTATTTCTCCTGAGGATGTCAATGAATGCCCATAGTGCATCACCTGAGTTCCAGTAAGTTAATTTGTAATCTTCATTCTTGAAGTGACTACCTTCCTTGCATTTTGTAGTGGCTTGTGAGTCCTCCCCAGCCCATGGTGGAGGCATCAATTACCAAAATCACTTGATATGGTTCTTGATGAAAGGGAGTTCCTTCCTGCAATCTGGATGGTTGTAACCAACATATCTTTTCCTTTATTTCTTGTGTGAGGGTGATCTTTGTATGTAAAGGTTGAAGGAGCTAATTCCAGCAAGTCCTCAACCTCCAATGGAGAGAACGCATGTGCAAGCATGTTAATGGGACTATGTGAATCACTGCTACTAGGTGTCCTAAGAGTATAATAAGGCAACATGCTGTTGTGATTGTCGATTCTAGCAGTACATTGGCAATTTTGCAGAGCATTGGTATTTTGTCTGAAGGAAGGAATACCTTATACTTGTATGGTATCTATAACTTCTCCAATGAATTGAATTCGTAAAGTTGGTTCTAGAATTAATTTTTGAAAATTGATCATGAATCCAAGGCACTGGAGAAGGTGGATTGATGATTGGAGTCTCTCTCTCTTGATGGGCCTATTAAGCTAGCCATCCAGGTAAGGAAATTAAGGGTTAAGTCCTGGGGGAATTCTGTGCTACTGTGGAATGCAGAATTTCCCCTTCCCACAGATTTCCCCCTTCACCTTGCAGAATCCAGGCCACACTGCCGCTCTAAATGCTATCGCAGGCAGGATCATGGCAATAATCAATAATGGCTCCACAAGCCTGCCAGAAGAGGAAGAGCATGATCCTCGGAAGCACGACATGGGTCAGGATCACAGGAGACCGCCTAGCTCTGTAGGTGTAGTCTCCAGGCAGGGAGGACCTCCTCTCTGTACAGTCTGATACTTTCACCAGAAGGAAATCATTAAGTGAGAAAAATGGGAAGGCTCTATGTTTTCTATACTATTATTTAAATGAAAATATTGGATTGCATTGAAATGCAGAATGAATTTGCAAAAAATAGTGTTATTTTGACAAATGTGCAAAATTTGCAGAATTTAGAAAATATGCGCACAGAATTTTTAATTTTTTGGTGCAGAATTCCCCCAGGTGTAAAGGATGTAATGGTATATGTGCATAAGCATCCTTGAGAACTAGAATGTACACCCAGTTGTCTTGTTGAATGAATGGAAGGATCATACTCAAATAAGTCATTTTTGCTCAGTGTGCAACAGCAGCCAAGAAAGCAAATAGAATGTTAGGGATTATTAGGAAAGGAATGGAGAATAAAACAGAATATCATAATTCCTCTGTTTTCGCTCATGGTGTGACCTCATCTCGAGTACTGTGTGCAGGTCACCACATCTTAAGACAGATATAGCAGAATTAGAAAACATACAGAGAAGGGCGACTAAGATGATAAAGGGGATGGAACAATTCCCCTATGAAGAAATGCTAAAGAGATTAGGCCTCTTCAACTTGGAGAAGAGACAGCTGAGGGGGAGATATGATAGAGGTCTATAAAATAATGAGAAGCAAGGAACAAGTAAACATTAAATCAATGTACTCTTTTGAAAAGTACAAAGACCAGGGGACACATAATGAAGTTACTAAGTAAATACATTTAATACTAATAAGAATTTTTTTTAACTCAACGCATATTCATTGTCAGAGAATGTGGTAAAAGCTATTAGTATAGCTGCATTTAAAAAAGGTTTGGACAAGTTCCTGGAGGAAAAGTCCATTAACCATTAAGGCAGAATTGCAGAAAACCACAGTTTATTCTTGGGATAAGCAGCTTGGAGTCTATCTTCTCCTTGGGATCCTGCCAGGTACTTGTGACCTGGCTTGGCCACTGTTAGAAACAGGATACTGGACTTGATGGGCCCTTGGTCTGATCCAATATGGCAAGTCTTTTGTTCTTATTTTGAATGTCTCCCGATGAAGATATTAATTGAGATTCTGGAGAACTAGGATGGTTCTAGACCTCCAGTCTTCTTAGGAATTGAAAAGTATTGGGAGTAAAACCCTCGACTGTGAAGAAAGGAAAGTACTTCTTAAATTGCATTTTACAGCATGAGCTGTTGTACCTCGTGTTACAAAAATGGAAAGTGAATGGGGTTGGACTGTGGCACAGCTGTATAAGGGGTTAGTGGTTGGCATATGAAATTTAGAGACAGTAACCCTGCTGTACTATTAAGACCCATTGGTCCTTTGATATTTGGCAAAGATCATAGAAAAATTTGTCAACAGCCAATTATCAGAATACCTGGAAGATCACAACATCCTCCACACATCGCAATATGGATTTCGCAAAGCTCTAAGCACCGAATCCCTCCTCATCTCCCTCACAGATCATCTCATCATGGGCATGGACTCTGGTCACTCCTTCCTTCTAATACTCCGACATCTCGGCAGCATTCGACACGGTGAATCACTCCACTCTCCTTAAAAGACTTTCGGACATCGGGATAACAGGTACGGCCTTCAAATGGTTCGACTCCTTTCTCACGAACAGAGGCTACAAAGTAAAGATCAACAATAAGGAATCCCCGCTCATCAACACTACAAGAGATGTCCCACAGGGCTCCTCTCTGTCTCCTACACTTTTCAACCTATACCTTTCTCCCCCTTTGCCAGCTGCTTACGAATCTTAAACTCAAACACTATCTCTACGCCGACGATGTCCAAATCCTGATCCCAATAACCGAATCCCTCACAAAAACACTGAAGTTCTGGGACAACTGCCTCCGAGATATCAACAACCTCCTTACCACCTTAAACCTTGTTCTTAACACGTCTAAGACAGAAATGCTCCTTATATCTCTCAACCACAATGATAACATACAGTCAAGTCACACAAACACCCTGGTCAGCCAAGCAAGAGACCTCGGAGTTATAATTGATAACCAGCTAAATCTAAAAAAGTTCATCACCAACACAACCAAGGACTGCTTCTTCAAACTTCAGGTACTAAAAAGACTCAAACTGCTACTGTACTTTCAAGACTTCAGATCGGTACTTCAAGCCATTATATTCTCAAAATTAGACTACTGCAATTCCATTCTGCTAGGCCTTCCCGCCTCTTCCACCAAACCACTTCAGATGCTACAAAACTCGGCCGCTAGAATTTTAACAAACTCCAACAGAAGAGACCACATTACACCCATCCTAAAAAACCTGCATTGGCTCCCAGTAAACTTTAGAATTCTTCACAAGTGTCTCACCATCATCCATAAAACCATTTACAACAGAACACCCATCGATTTATACTACCCACTCACGCTGCACTTCTCTTCTAGACCCATCAGAGAAGCATACAAGGGCTCGCTACACCCCCCCCCCTCCCAGCCAAATCCACACATCTCTCATCCACCAAAGTTCGAGCCTTCTAGACAGCGGCTCCAACCATCTGGAACTCCATGCCCTCAGAACTTAGACAAGAACCTTGCATACTGACTTTCAGAAAGAAACTCAAGACTTGGCTATTTCTACAAGCCTTCCCCGATCTATGACCGCCACAACTATAACAACTCACCATGGTTTTCCAGTCGACGTACCACATCCCTGACTTGGCTTCTGACTATACATTAATTAGTCCTGAGTTTTATGAACTGACACTATTTAGTCAGGAACATTTGATATTATTACAGCCCTGAGTATATGATATGTATATATTTGAAATAATCCAGTCCCTGAGTATATGTTTTATTATAATCCTGAATTACGACTAGATACTATTTATCTCTGAGTTAGCCATGTCTCTGGCTCTTCCTCCTCCCAGTTCATGTACCCCTGTTTTATTGTAACTTTTGTTCACTTGTTCTCCCTTCGCCTATTGTTCATGTTGATGTTAATGTTTTTTTCACCATTGTTTCTTGTAAACCGATATGATATGATTGGTATCATGAATGTCGGTATAAAAAAAGCCCTAAATAAATAAAAAATAAAAATTTGGTTCCAAACTGATGGAAATAGTTGAATTTTGCCCCCTACTTAATGGTTTGATATTGGGTCTTGAACCATCAAAAACTTTAGCATGGTTTTGCCAGTTGCTGATGTAGTTTTTGCCAGCAACACTGATTTCCTATTGTTTTTGCTGGTTGAGATTGCCAGCGATTCATTTGCAAAGGGAGTAATCCAAATTGATTATGCGATCTGTATGACCTTTTCAGGTAGCATGGACACTTGTAATTCAAGAAAGATGGGTGTATATCCGCAGAGTAGACAATAATTGAATGGCTTCATTCTGTTTGATCTGGGACAGTTTCTGTCTGGTAGCGCCTGAAACCTCAGGGGACCGCCGATGGTCAAATTGACCAGATCTGCAAACCATGGGCGTCTCGGCCACTCGGGAGCTACTAGAATCACCTCCGCCGAATGTAATTCTATTCTGCGAAGAGTCTGACCTATGAGCAATCTAGGAGGGAACACAAAGCAGGACACCTACTGGCCAGGGGAGAACCAGGGCGTCCACACCCTCTGCGCATGGTTCTCTGTGGCGGGCAAAGAAGTGTGGCACCTTGGCGTTCTTGAAGGTCGCCATCAGATCTATGCAGGGTGTTCCCCAATGGGCACAGATGAGATGAAAGGCTTCGTCCGCGAGCTCCCATTCTCCAGGATCTAGACAATGTCAACTGAGGAAGTCCGCATGAATGTTTTCTACCCCAGCAATGTGGGAGGCCGCTATGCTGATTAAGTTCCATTCTGCCCAAGTGATCAGTATACAAGCTTCCAACGCGACCGGGTTGACTCCTCGTTCCTCCCTGACGGTTGATATAAACTACCGTGGTCGCAATGTCGGAGAAAACCGGTACCGACTTGCCTCGGAGAATCAGAAGAAACGCTTGCAGAGCCAACCTCACCACTCTGGTCTCCAGGTGATTGATGGACCACCAGGCCCTCCTCTGAGGACCACATGCCCTGCACCGACTTCCGCTGACAAGCTGCCCCCCAGCCATATAGGCTGGCATCTTTCGTGACCACCGTCCAATCCGGAATCACCAACGGCACCCCCCGTCTTAAGTTGTCTGGGTTGAGCCACCAGCCTAGGCTGGAGCGAGCGCATTCCGTCAGAGGCAAATGAATATGAAACTGTTCCGAGACCGGGTTCCAGTGGGAGAGTAACGCTGATTGTAAGGGCCGCATATGAGCGAAAGACCAAGGAACCAATTCCAGAGTTGAGGTCATGGACCCCAGCACCTGTAAGTAATCGCAAACTATTGGGAAGTGTTTGGTTAGCAAGGCCTGTACCTGACCTTGGAGCTTGACCATACACTCCTCCGTTAGGGATACCGTGCCCTTATGAGTGTCGAACAGAGCCCCCAAAAACTCCAAGGACTGGGAGGGAGCCAGTGGACCCTTTGTAACAATTGCAGCACAAGATCAATTGCTTCTTGGCAACGCAAGTCCAACTTTGCTCTGATCAGCCAATCGTCCAAGTACAGATGTACAAGATACCCCTCCTTGCGGGGCTGCACTGCCGCCACCACCACCATGATCTTGGTGAATGTCCTGGGTGCAGTGGCTAGTCCAAACGGCAGGACCTGGAACGGATAGTGGCATCCCAAGATGGAAAACCTTAGAAAACGTTGATGATCTTCCCGGATGCCGATGTGCAGATAGGCTTCGGTGAGATCCAGAGATGCCAGAAATTCCCCCTATTGCACCGATGCAATGAGGGACCTTACTGTTTTCATACGGAAGCGAGGAATCTGCAGGCATCTGTTAACCCGCTTGAGGTCTAGAATGGTTCCTTCTTTTTTGGGTACCACGAAATAAATGGAGTACCGGCCCTTTCGAATCTCCTCCGATGGCACCGGCACGATGGCTCCGAGGTCGAGAAGCTGCTGTAGAGTCTCTTGTACCGCTCTGCACTTTGGTGTCTGACTGCAGGGAGAGACCAGGAACCACTGGTGGGACATGCGTGCAAAATCTAACGCGTAACCGTGTCTTATCACAGAAAGGACTCACTGATCCAACGTGATTTTGGCCCACTCCTCGTAGAACAGAGTCAGTCTGCCGCCCACTACTGGGACCAAGGAATGAGCCGGCTGCCCATCATTGCAAGGTTTTTCCACCCGGTGCGCCCTGGCCGGATCCAGGCCTACTGAAACGCCACCCCCGAAAGGACGGAGTGTAGGACTGCTGCCTGCTGGCGGTTGTGACGAAAGGAAGAAAACTGATCCCCGAGAAGTCCAGGCCCTCCGACCTCTGCGAAAACGAGACCTGGAAGGAAAAACTCCTCTCGACTTCGGCTTATCTTCCGGCAGACGATGTACCTTGTTCTCGCCCAAGGACTGGACCAGGTCCTCCAGTTCCTTCCCGAAGACCAGCTTACCTTTAAATGGCAGGGAGCCTAGTTGAGCCTTGGAAGATACATCCGCAGCCCAGTTGCATAACCACAAAAGACGTCGTGCGGACACTGCCGACACCATGGTCCTAGCTGATGTACGAAGCAAATCGTAAAAAGCATCCACACTGTAGGCAATGACGGCCTCCAGGCGTCCCGCCTGTAGAGCTTCTTCTTGGGATAGTGACTCATTGGCAAGGAGCTGCTGCACCCATCGCAGACCTGCTCGCAACAAAAAATTGCTACACATAGCTGCCCGGATCCCCAGGGCGGATACTTCAAAAATCTTTTTAAGCTGAATTTCCAGCTTACGATTCTGCAGGTCCTTAACGGCTGTTCCACGCGTGACCGGAATAGTGGTCGTCTTCGTGACCACAGCCACGGCTGCATCCACCTTAGGAACCCTCAAGAGCTCCAAGGCCTCCTCGAGTAGGGGATAGAGCTTATCCATCACCTTCGCCACCTTAAAGCCCAAGTCCGGAGTGTCCCACTCATTAAAAAAGTAAATCCATGGCTGAAAAAATGGAAGGGGAAGGACGAAGGAGGCCCCCGTAGACCCAACACCACAGGGTCCGTAGCTCCTAGGTGAGACTCCTCCTGAGGAAGCTGGATTCCTAGCTCCCCCAAGATAGCAGGGATAAGGGGTCCCAGTTCATCTCTGCGAAAAAAGACGGACCACCTTCGGATCATCCCCGTCCGCCCCATGAACCCCCCTCAGACCGCCTTGCTGTTGCTCGATCTCTCCCTTTACCCCCCTCAGGGGCTGAGAAGGCAACTCCTGGTCATCTTGGTCTAAGTCTGAGGAAGAATCGGGGTTAGCCACCGGGGTTCTTAAGGGCTTAGGCCGCTGGTCAGACAAGGAACCCGTGTCCTGAAAAGCCTGAGCCCGCTTCGGAGGCTGGGGCTGGGAGTCCAGGAGAGGCCTTTTCTTACTCGCCTTGCGAGCTTTAAAAGCTTTATGCATAAGCAGGATAAAAATCGGAAGAAAATGAAGACTCCGATGATGTATCATCTGTGTCCCCTGCAGCAGTATCTTCTGCATTATGCCTGCCACTATTCGCAGGCCTGTCCCCCTCAGAGACCCCACGCTGAGGGGACAAACTCTGAGGAAGGTCCTCCTCCCCAGGTGCTGCCTGCGCTGCTGTACACACCGGCCCCAAGGGAGGCAAAATGGCGCCCGCAGCCGCCGACCTCGAGGGACCTAAAATGGCGCCCGTTCCTGCGCTGCCCAGGAATCGCAGCCAGCAGCTCCCCAAAAGCACCCATAACGGTCTGGACCCTGAGGACAACCCCCTTCGGGGTCACAGAGGCACCCTCACCCCCGGAAACACAACCTTCATCAGAATTTCAGCTTAGAGTCCTTCGAACCTACATCCGCCATGGAGATTGAAAACACCCTCAAGAAAATCAAACCATCCTCCCATCCATCGGACCCACTACCTACAAACCTGCTCACCGCCATCCCAAACACCATCGTACAACCCATTGCGGATATCATCAATACCTCTTTAGCTCAAGGCACAGTACTCAATCAGCTAAAACTTGCAATTCTTAAACCTCTACTGAAAAAAAACAAACGCCTCACCATCCGACCCAGCTAATTTCTGGCCCATCGCAAACCTTCCCCTGATTGCCAAACTGACGGAAAAAGCAGTCAACAAGCAACTATCAGAATACCTAGAAGAACACAACATTCTCTCTCCTGCTCAGTACGGTTTTCGGAAATCTCTAAACACTGAGTCCCTTCTGCTTTCTCTCATGGACACCATCATCTTGAACCTGGAGAAAAAACAATCATACCTTCTGGTGCTTCTTGATCTATCCTCAGCTTTTGATACGGTAAATCACAAACTACTCATAGACCAACTAGCAAACATAGGCATCAAAGGTACTGCACTCAGCTGGTTTAAGTCCTTCTTGTGCAACAGGTCCTACAAAGTCAGAACAAACAACAAGGAATCTCAGCCTGTCCTGTCAGACCAAGGTGTACCTCAAGGCTCCTCACTCTCACCCACCCTCTTCAACATCTACCTCCTTCCCCTCTGCCAACTTCTCTCAAATCTTAAGCTCACCCATTACCTTTAAGCGGATGACATACAGATTCTCATCCCAATCACAGAGTCTCTTCAAAAAACCATCACATACTGGAAGGACTGACTACAACCAATTAAACTACTTTCCAGCCTTAACCTGGTTCTAAATTCCAACAAAACGGAGATGCTACTTATTTCACACGACTCACGTATCAACTCATCAAGCTCCCCACAATCCACTACCTTAAACATTGATTTCGCCCCGGACGTCAGGGATCTAGGAACATGGCTGGATAACCAACTAAACTTTAAAAAATGTATAAATATCACCACTAAAGACTGCTTTTACAAATTACAAGTCCTCAAAAAGTTAAAACTGCTACTTCACTTCAACGACTTCCGTCTAGTTTTACAATCTATCATCTTATCAAAATTCGACTACTGCAACTCTATCCTACTCGGACTCCCCACCAATAGTATCAAACCTCTACAGATGGTGCAGAACGCCACCGCCAGAATCCTCACAAACACCAATAAAAGAGATCATATCACCCCCATTCTCCGCAACGTACACTGGCTACCCATCAAACACAGGATCTTATTCAAAGCTCTCACTATCATTCATAAAGCAATACACAACACCACACCCATCACGTTAAGGACACAACTTCGACCGTATACATCTTCTAGACCCATCAGAAGCGCCTACAAAGGCACACTATTTGCCCCTCCTGCAAAAACATTATTAAGGAAGAGAGCACTTTCAACTGCAGGACCTCACCAGTGGAATGCTCTCCCCCCCCAGACCTACGCCTCGAACCTAGACTACCAGAGTTTAAAAAAAAGCTAAAAACCTGGCTCTTTAGGCAAGCTTTCCCATTCACATAATGTAACTAGGTTATCACGATCTTCTTCCTTAATTTCAAGTTTCCTAACCCCTTCTCCCCTTGCCATCCTTCCGCACCTCCCTTCTTCCTCCACCCCCGGAGAATGCGATCCAGCAATCTATCCATTTTATGCCCTCATCTTTATCCTCTTCGGCTCCCCCCCCCCCCTTCCACCCTGTTCTTCTGTTTCATGTTAATCCATCTGGCAAACCATTGTTTATTTGAATTATTAATTTATTAATTTGTATTTATCATCAACTTGTTATATTCAGACTCACTGTTTAACTCGTTATTTGTATAGCTTATGGAGACTCACTGTTTACTGTTCCATGTAAAAAGCCCTGGTCGGGCTTTTAAGACCAGGGCAATTTGCCGTTCTATGTAAACCGGATTGATTTGTATCTTATACAGGAATTTCAGTATATAAAAATTATAAATAAATAAATACGCAGCGCATAGGCTGTCCCACGATAGGCGTGCTCGTGCCATGCCGCAGGCCCGACGTGGCATGGGAGCAAAATAAAACTACCCCCCCGAAAACACGGCAAAACGGTGCCAAAACACACACACACCCCACGATCGGAAGGGCCACGGGAATCAAGCCGCACTAACAAGAAAAAATGCCGTTTTTTTTTTTTTTTAAACATGTACCTGTTCGGCAGCCTCTGGGTCCTGAACCTACTGGGGGGGGGGGGGGGGGGGGGAGTGAATCGGGCTCCCCAGTATCACCCCCAGTACCTGAGCGTGTTGGCAAATGGGTCCTCAGCCCGCAACACCAGCTGCCTCTGTAACCAGGGGGGATGGTCCTGTCAGGACCTCACAACCCCCTGGGAAACAGGAGACCCTGACCTGCGGGAACACAATGCGGTCTGTCTCCTGAAAAGAAACTGTCCCTATCTTTTTTTTTCTTTTTTTTAAACTTTTGCCTAACTCTATCCTAGCTGTAAGCTAGACCCTAACCACAGACTGAAGGTTTTGCACCTCCTCCACCTGCTGGAGACAGAAGAATACTGCCAGACTGTAGGTGGAACCATCCTAGATTAGCAACAAAACTCTGCCTTAACTTCTTTCTCCATCTGCTAGAGAGGGGGCAAAACCCAGGAGTCTGGACTGATCCGGGTACGTACAGGGGCCCATTCACTACTTGGGTGTAAATTTAGGGCTTGACATTGCGGCACTAATTCCGAATAATTACCAACCCCTCATGCGAAGTATCATGAGAGACCTCAACCAATGGGACAGACTTCAGCTTTCCTGATTTGGTAGGATAAATACCATTAAAATGAATATATTACCCAGACTGGGATATCTCTTTCAGGTTTTACCTTGTCTCCTCCCAAAACATGAGTTGAAATCCCTTTTGAAGAAAATGTAGCGGGTAGCCAAGATGGTGTCATATAGCAGCAGAAGGGAGGGAGGAGTGGGTCTCCCGTCTTTAATGCACTATTATGTGGCCGTTCAATTCCATTCGGTAATTGAATGCCATGATCCTAATTCCACCAAGCAATGGGTAGAAACAGAACAGCCCTTGATAGAGGACACCCCATTGCACACCCTGGTTTGGTCGGAGGGACTCTCCAATCAGGCTCTCAAAGACCTTCCACCCCCTTTACAATGAACCTATCGTTTATGGAGATGTTAGAAACGCAAACTGGTGTGGAGCAAACAATATTCGCTGCTTTCATCTATCCATCATTTGAGAGATTTTGCTGGTGGGAGATTAAAATTCAGTATTTCTTCGATGGGAGAAATTGGGGCTTACTTGTTTGGGGCAGTTATGGCATAATGGAGTAATAGCATTTGATCATTTACGACAGGAATATGGCCTCCCTAAGTTTGATTTTTTAGCCTATGCCCAGTTGAAACACTTTCAGGCCGATACAGTATAGTGCGGCTCCGGTGGAGCGCACTGTTAACCCGCGTTTGGACGCACGTTTTCGACTAGCTAGCTTTACCCCTTAAAAGTCATGCTCGCCCACGACTTTTACTGTATCGGCCTGTTTATTAGTACCAAAGCAGTGGAGACAGATCTACAGCAAGGTCGTTCTCTTTTTGAAGGGTACTGCATCTTGGCTGGTAAAGTTCAAAAGCATCTCTCAAAAATATATCAATTATTGATAGATCAAGATGGTATTCAAGGAACCCATATTACAGCTTGGGAGTCAGACCTGGGGGTCACGTGGGATAGGGGCCAATGGGAAGAATGTTTTCGTAATCTAGGTCGGGTTTCTATGTCAGCTGTCTTGATGGAGAATAGATATAAACTCTTATATCGCTGGCATTACTCCCCGGCTCGTATAGCCAGATGGTCTCGGGGGTCGATTACCTACGTGCTGGCAGCAATGCTCCCAAATATGTTCTTTTTTCCACATGTGGTGGAGTTGTCCTCATATCCAGAGGTTCTGGAAGGTCTGTCAGAGTTGGGTCTGAATGTGTATTTGAAGTGAAGAGCTGTTGCTTTCACATACATTGATAGTACGGTATTCCTATGATACCTTGATTAGTGGGGTCTTTGAATAGTTTTATATAAAACAAAGAAAAATAACTTTAAAAATTGTCTAAAAAACTCTAAGGAAGAGTATGGTTCAAGTAAAATAAAGTAATTTTGGACCTGTAAACTACAGATGGGTTGTACATGTTACATACCCATGTAGCACAGAGGTCCTACAAACGCAATAAAAATTGTGCGTGGTTCCACAGCAATATTGATGTTAATGGATACACCAGATTCTTTGTTTAGTTTGATGTGTGGGTCCTTTAGCTGCACCACAGTCTCCTGAATTTTGTCCCCAAAGAGGTTATCACCAGCACAGGGTAGGTCAGCCAATCTGTCCTGTACCTCTGGTCTTAAGTCGGAGGACTTCAGCCAGGCCCACCTTCTAGCACTAAACCCCGACGCGGAGACCTTGGAGGCAGTGTCAAAGATGTCATACGCAGCGAGGACCTCATGCTTGCCAGCATCCAGGCCTTTTAGGAGCTACTACCCAGGAAAAAGATCTAGGCATCATAGTGGATAATACTTTAAAATCGTCGGCTCAGTGTGCTGCTGCAGTCAAAAAAGCAAACAGAATGTTAGGAATTATTAGGAAGGGAATGCTTAATAAAACAGAAAATGTCATAATGCCTCTGTATCGCTCAATGGTGAGACCACACCTTGAATACTGTGTACAATTCTGGTTGCCGCATCTCAAAAAAAGTTGCGATGGAGAAGGTACAGAGAAGGGCAACCAAAATGATAAAGGGGATGGAACAGCTCCCCTATGAGGAAAGACTGAAGAGGTTAGGGCTGTTCAGCTTGGAGAAGAGACGGTTGAGGGGAGATATGATAGAGGTCTTTAAGATCATGAGAGGTCTTGAACGAGTAGATGTGAAGCGATTATTTACACTTTCAAATAATAGAGTAGCACATTTTTAAGCTCTGGAATTTGTTGCCAGAGGATGCGGTTAGTGCAGTTAGTGTAGCTGGGTTCAAAAAAAGGTTTGGATAAGTTCTTGGAAGAGAAATCCATTAACTGCTATTAATCAAGTTTACTTAGGGAATAGCCACAGCTAGTAATTGCATCAGTAGCATGGGATCTTCTTAGTGTTTGGGTAATTGCCAGGTTCTTGTGGCCTGGTTTGGCCTCTGCTGGAAACAGGATGCTGGGCTTGATGAACCCTTGGTCTGACCCAGCATGGCAATTTCTTATGTTCTGGGTTATGTATAATTGGTAGGAAGCAATACGAGATATCAGCATTGATCCATGAAAGACTCATCTGCCAAATGCTTCCAGGGATTTCTGTTTCTTCCCTGGAGGAATGAGGTTTGGAACATTTTCCCTTTTTCTGGGCTGATTCTACAACCACAGAGTGATGATCCAGTTGTGATCTTTGAAACCCAGGAGCTGCCTGTACAAGATAGGTGGCATCTGTCTTACAGTTGACAGGTGGTACCGTACATTTGGGTGCTCCCAATTCCTCTTTAGTAGATCAATGAGGATTTCATGAATAGGAATAGACATGATTTCTTTAGGAGCATCAAGAAACTGGAGAACTTCCAGCATCTTGTGTCCTCTTCTGTCTGAAGCTGAAATGGAATAGTCTCAGACATTTCTTTAATGAAATTAAAGAAAGACAAATTCTCTGGAGGAGAACGTCTTCTCTCATCAGGGGGAGAGGGCTCTGATGGCAGATTATCTGTATCCTGGGAGGAATCACCAGTCCAAGGATCATAAGGTTGATCACCAGCTCCCGTAGGATCTCCAGAGGGGAGTAGTGGTGCTATTCCCGAAGGACCAGGTCTAGGCACCAAAAGCATAGGAGGTGGCACCGACGGCATCGATGGAGGCACCGATGGATGAGTCAGTGGTAAGATCCCAGACGGTGGTATAGATACCTGTGTTTCTTCATCCTCTGATGACAAAGGTATCGGCGTGGAAGGCAGTGGACATACCGGTGTCCTCTGTTCCAGCGGTGGAAGAGCACCGATCAACGCATCCAGCCTGCCGAGCAGCGGTGCGAGCGCCGTGGGAATCGGGTCAGTGACTGGGGATGGCATCGATACTAGTGCCGATGGAGGTTGGAAGCCCTGAAGTGCCTTACCAATGGCCTCTTGGATCATCCAATCCAATTCCTCGCAGAAGCCTGGGGGTGTGGAACCCCAGCTCCGGAGTAGGAGGCAGCACTGGCGTAGCCGGAGGATCCACCAGTGAAAGTGGAGTCGCGGCTCCCTGCACCAATTAAGGTGGGGAACACCTCGGTGACCCAGTTGCAGAGGAGGATGGGGCCTTCTCTGGACGGGATTTCTTTATTGGTGGCTCCATCGAGGCCGATGCAGAGGGCTGCCTGGATCAGCGGACTGAGCCTTCCGATGATAGTGTCAACGCTTTTCTCAGTGTTCCCCTCGGTCCTTCTCCTGAGGCGATGAGAAAGAAATAGACACCTTTGGAGTAGTCAATGCCGGTCGGGCCATACCGGTGTCTCGCTGCTGTCGAGAGGTCGATGGCCTCGGCTCAGATGAAGTTGAAGCGGTCGATGGAGTCGAGGGTTTTGACTGAAAGAGAAACTCCATCTTCTTTGAGCAGGCTTTACGGCCCTTCGGCATCATATGGGCACATTTAGTGCAAGTTTTCATGTCATGGTCAGACTCCAAACATAATACACAAACCCTATGCGGGTCTGTGATGGACATTGTCCGAGGACAATCGGGGCACCGACAAAAACCCGATGCCATGGCTTCGACAAACATTTAGCTGCGGTGCGGTCGATGGCCGGTAGGCCCTGAAGGGAAAACTCGACGGGAATCGACCACAACTAGGGTAAAACCTTACCTTTCGACCGCAGAGTACTGTTATCGGTAGGGGGCCCCTATGGGGTAGAAATTTTTTTAAATTCTGAAAGAAGTTTCCGTGAGGAAAATTCCTGTCAGGAATCTCTAGAGAGCTCCTTAACCTGCGTGGCTACTACTGTGCGGAAAGAAGAAGACTGAAAGGGGACCCCTGCTGGATACAGGATTAGTGTCATGCTGGGCATGCCCAGTAGGTACCAGTCAAAGTTCTAGAAACTTTGACAAAAGTGTTCTGTGATTGGGCTCCATCCTGATGATGTCACTCATATGTGAGGACTACCATCCTGCTTGTCCTGTGAGAAGGAACAGCTTCCCTATGAGGAAAGGCTAGGGAGGTTAGGGCTGTTCAGCTTGGAGAAGAGACGGCTGAGGGGGGATATGATAGAGGTCTTTAAGATCATGAGAGGTCTTGAACAAGTAGATGTGAAGCGGTTATTTACACTTTCGGATAAAAGAAAATTATTCCTTACCTGCTAATTTTCGTTCCTGTAGTACCTTGGATCAGTCCAGACGGTGGGTTATGTCCCCTGTCCAGCAGATGAAGTCAGAACAAAAACTCTGGGGGGAGGTCCTATATAACCTCACCTCCCTTAGCTCCCTCTTCAGTAATCAGACTAACAAAGCCCAGAAGAAAGGAAAACGGAGGGATCAAGCTCCTCCAATGCCCAAAAGGCCATATTAAACGAAGTTAAAACTGGCGAAAACACTAACCCCCAAGGGAAACCTGCACAAACAGAACTGTGAAACAAGACAGACCCTGGAGCCCCAGGGATCTCAGGAGAGTAGCAGAAGTACAGTCGAGCAGAGGCATAACCACACAACCCCCAACAAACAAACAGGGAGGGTGTCTGGACTGATCCATGGTACTACAGGAACGAAAATTAGCAGGTAAGGAATAATTTTCTTTTCCCTGTACGTACCAGGATCAGTCCAGACAGTGGGATGTACCAAAGCTTCCCTACTCTGGGTGGGCCGAAGACAGCCCTGCTCGAATGACCCTATCACCGAAGGATCCAAAAACTGGAGCCCTTACATCCAAGCGATAGTGCCTTGCGAAAGTATGGAGGGACTTCCAAGTCGCCGCTCTGCATATCTCTTGCATAGATACTGACGTGCTCTCCGCCCAGGACGTCGCCTGGGATCTAAGGGAGTGTGCCTTAACCCCCAGCGGCGGAGACCGGCCAACGCCGAGATAGGTGGAGGCAATCGCCCCTTTCAACCATCTGGCAAGCGTGGCCTTGGAAGCCATATGACCCCTCTTAGGCCCCGACCAGAGCACAAAAAGGTGATCCGACACCCGGAACTCATTAGTGAACTCTAAGTACCGCATCAAACATCGCTTGACATCCAAATTACGAAGCTCTCTGGAGTCCGCGGCTGAAAAGGAAGCTCCACCGACTGGTTGAGATGAAAGGCAGACACAACCTTAGGTAGAAACGAGGGTACCGTACGCAACGAAACACCCCCCCCCCCTTCCGTGAACCGCAGGTAAGGATCTCGACAGGACAACGCTTGGAGCTCAGAAATATGGCGCGCCGAACTGATCGCCACCAGAAACAGAGTCTTAAAAGTGAGATCCTTGAGGGTGGCAGCACGAAGGGGCTCGAAAGGAGGCCCACTGAGAGCTCGGAGCACCAGGTTGAGATTCCAAGAAGGACAAGGTGGCTTGGTGGGTGGCCTCAGGTGCCTTACTCCTTTGAGGAAACGCAAGATATCCGGGTGGGAGAACAGCAAGGACTCATCCCCCTTGTGTAGGAAAGCTCCCAAAGCCGCCACCTGTACCCTGATGGAATTATATGCGAGCCCCAAGTCCAGCCCATCCTGTAGGAAGGCAAGGACCTGAGGCACCGAGGCGTGGGTCGGATGAATAGCGTGAGACCCGCACCACGTCTCAAAAACCTTCCAAACGCGCACATACGTGACGGAAGTGGATGTCTTTCGAACCCGAAGCAGCGTCGAAATCACCGCCTCCTGATAGACACGACGCCTCAGCTTACGCCTCTCAAAAGCCAAGCCGCAAGACAAAAGCGATCGGCCTCCTCGAAAAATATGGGACCCTGTCGCAGCAACCACGGGAGATGACAGAGACGTAACGGCCCCTCCATCGCTAAGTTGAGAAGGTCCACGAACCACGGGCGCCGGGGCCACTCCGGGGCCACCAAGATCACCGGTCCCTGATGGTTTTCTATCAGACGAATCACTTTTCCCACCAGGGGCCAAGGCGGAAACACATACAAGAGGATCCGCCTGGGCCACGGAAGGACTAGCGCATCGACCCATTCTGCGTCGCGTTCTCGCCAATGGCTGAAGAATCGAGGAGCCTTTGTATTGTCTGCCGTGGCCATGAGATCCATGTGGGGACTCCCCCACCGACGAATAATCAATCGCATCGCTTCCCGAGAGAGCTCCCACTCCCCGGGATCTAGGTGCTGTCGACTGAGGAAGTCCGCCTGAACGTTGTCCACGCCTGCGATGTGAGAGGCTGCCAGGCAAAGGAGATGAAGTTCCGCCCACTGCATCAGCTTGTCCACCTCCCACGAGACATGTTGACTCCTCATGCCTCCCTGACGATTGATGTAGGAAACCGTGGTCGCGTTGTCCGAGAGGATCCTGACAGCCCGATGCCGCACCAGAGGTAGGAAGGCCCACAAAGCCAAGCGAACCGCTCTCGTCTCCAAGTGGTTGATGGGCCACCGTGACTGCTCCGCCGTCCACCTGCCCTGGATGGAGTTCTCCCGACAGACCACTCCCCAGCCAGTGAGACTGGCATCCGTGGTCACCACCACCCAGTCCGGAACCTCCAGGGACACCCCCTGGGCCAAGTGACGAGGATGCAGCCACCAGCGGAGGCTGAGGCGAGCAAGTGCCGGAAGCGGCAGAACCACTTGAAAATCCCGCGAAACCAGCAACGCCTTCTGGAGGGGCCGGAGGTGCGCAAAGGCCCACGGCACCAGGTCGATCGTGGAGGCCATGGTCCCCAGAACCTGCAGGTAATCCCATGCCGTTGGGGTCGTTAGAGCCATGAAACGCAGTATCAGCTCGCGCAGCGCCCTCATTCTCTCCGGTCCCAAGAATACCTTGTCCTCCTTTGTATCGAACCGCGCGCCCAGAAAAGTCAATGTCTGAGAAGGGTCCAGGCTGCTCTTGCCAAAGTTGATGATCCAACCCAAGGACTGAAGCAGTTCTACTACTCGATCCACTGCCTGGAAGGCTTGGGCCCACGACTTTGCCCGGATGAGCCAGTCGTCCAGGTAAGGATGCACCAGAATCCCTTCCCAACGCAGGGCCACCGCTACCACCACCATGATCTTCGTAAAGACGCGTGGAGCCGTTGCCAAACCAAAAGGCAGAGCGCGGAACTGGAAATGTTGTCCCAGAATCTTGAAGCGCAGAAAGCGTTGATAATCCCGATGGATCGGGATATGAAGATACGCCTCCGTAAGATCCAGCGAAGCGAGGAACTCCCCTCGAACCGCCGCCAGGACCGAGCGAAGTGTTTCCATGCGAAAATGGGGCACTCTGAGAGACCGGTTGAGGGTCTTGAGATCCAGGATGGGTCGGAATGTACCTTCCTTCTTGGGTACCACGAAGTAGATGGAATAATGTCCCCGGCCCAGCTCGGCTGCGGAAACTGGCACTATCGCCCCGAGGGATAGGAGGCGGTCGAGTGTCTGCCGAACGGCTCCCTTCTTGTGGGCGGACCCGCAAGGAGAGAAAAGAAACCTGTCCCTGGGCGCGTGAACAAAATCCAATACGTAGCCGTGTTTTAGGGTATCCAAGACCCACTGATCCGACGTTATTCGGACCCACTCTTCGAAGAAAAGAGGAAGTCGACCCCCTACCCGAGAAGTCGACTCGTGGGTCGGCCTGGCATCATTGCGCAGTCTTCGCAGGGGTGCTTGATCCTTGGCCCTCCTTTCCGGGCCTGCGCCCTCGAAAGAACCGGTTCCAGGAATGAGAGCATGAGGACGGAGTCCTAGGTGGCTGCTGTTGCCACGCAGGCCTGGATCGGCGCTGGTTGCGAGATCGGTTCCTGGAGAAACTGAACGATCTCGTAGACCGAGGCCTATCCTCTGGGAGCTTGTACACCGCATTCTCATTGAGGGACTTAATGATTTGATCCAGATCTTCCCCGAAGAGGAATTTACCCTTGAATAGAAGCTACCCCAGACGGGTCTTAGAAGAGGCGTCCGCAGACCAGTTGCGCAGCCACAGCAGTCGCCTTGCCAAGACCGCCGCTACCATGGACTGCGCCAGAACCCTGAGGTCATACAGGGTGTCCGCTCCATAGGCTATCACGGCCTCCAGCCTGTCCGCCTGCTGAGCCTCAGTCGTAGGTAAGTCCTGTGATGTGAGGAGCTGCTGCACCCACCATAGACCCGCTCGCTGAGCCAGGGAAGTACAGATAGCGGCTCGCAGCCCAAGCGCCGAGACCTCAAAGATCCTCTTAAGGTACAGCTCCAATTTCCTGTCCTGTAGGTCTTTCAGCGCGTACCACCCTTAACCGGGATGGTGGTTCGTTTCGTGACCGCCGAAACCACCGAATCCACGGCCGGGACCTTCAAAAGCTCAAGGAAATCTACCGGAAGGGGATAGAGCTTCTCCATTGCCCTACTGACCCTGAGAGAAGCCTCCGGCGCATCCCACTCCCAGGAGATCAACTGCAAAAAAGTAGGGCAAGTGGGGAAGCCCTTAGCCATGGGACGAAGACCCGCGAGGAGGGGATCCCCCTTCCATACCTTGGGATCAGGAGCGACCGGATCCGGAGGGGCATCGATGTCCATCTCCTGTAAAATATGAGGGATAAGCTCATCCAGCTCATCCGCCTGGAAAATGCGAAGGACCCTCGGATTGTCCCCTTCCATCTGAGCTGTCAAGGTGGGGTCATCCCCTGTTGGATCCTGTAGGAGGTCCGTCGCTGGTCCCGAGTGCGCTCCTCGTGTGTCCCCAGCCAGGTCCCAGCTGCTCCTCGGAGGGATGGCCACCGTTCCGTGGGAAGGATCCCCCCCCCCAGGGAAGAACCGTGCGCGCCAGTGTGGGAGAAGGAAGCCCCATAGGAAAGCTCAGGGGCAGACTGCTGCTTTGAAGAAAGGCCCTATGCATCAGCACCACGAACTCCGGAGAGAACGCGTGCACCCCCGGACTGGGAAGGTCCGGGGCCTCCCCGCCCGGGAAATGCTGTTCCTGCTCCCCACTAGGCGTGAGAACGGGCGCTGACGCCGGGACCGGGCTCTCCGCGGCCCGAACTGAAACGCCAGCCTCGCCTTCTGCAAACAAAATGGCCGCCGCTCCCGCGCTCAGCGGGAACGGGGCCTGGTGCTTGCAAGCCGCGCGGTCCTCGTCGCGAGCTCCTGTGCCGTCTCCCGGGCTATCCCTGTCTTCCCCCGCGGGAAGACAGGTCGTGCAGAGCCCCCCTTGCGATAGTCGGCCCCCCTGCCGACCGCACTCGAAGCAAGCCATAGACCTCGACATCGTCAGGCACAGGAAGAGGCAGGAACAGGCGAGTATCGGCGGGAAAAACCCCCCACCGCCGGCCAGACCGTGCACGCGAACCAACCGCCCCGCCGACCTGAGCGACGCCGCTGAGGAATCTGTCCTCCCAGCGGTGGGTGGCCCCGGGGAATGTTACGTCGCGGGGCCGCGGGTCATCCGGCAATAAACCGCCGCGGTGGGGGAGGGGGGGGGATCAGCACCAGCCGCGCGCCCCCACGGTCCGACACAAAACTCCCAGAACCGGGGAGTTTTTTATGTCCAACAACAAAATTACCTAAAAAAGGAAATTCAACAAAAAAGAACACACTTACCCCCACACAAGGGAAGGGCAGAAAGAAGGGAGACAGGAAGAAGACGACAAGCCTGTCCACAAACTCCCCCTGCTCCCTCAGCAACTTCCTTTTTTTTTTTTTTTTTTAACTTGATCCCTCCAGAACAACAAGAGACCTAGCAAGCTAAATCCCTGTGCTGGGGACGAACCGTCCCCTGCTCACATCTGCTGGAGTCAGAAGATACTGAAGAGGGAGCTAAGGGAGGTGAGGTTATATAGGACCTCCCCCCAGAGTTTTTGTTCTGACTCCATCTGCGGGACGGGGGACATAACCGACCGTCTGGACTGATCCTGGTACATACAGGGAATAGAAGGCCTAAGGGGCATTCCATGAAGTTAGCAAGTAGCACATTTAAGACTAATCGGAGAAAATTCTCTCTCACTCAATGTACAATTAAGCTCTGGAATTTGTTGCCAGAGGATGTGGTTAGTGCAGTTAGTGTAGCTGGGGTCAAAAAAGGTTTGGATAAGTTCTTGGAGAAGTCCATTAACTGCTATTAATCAAGTTTACTTATTTATTTAAAGGCTTTTATATACCGATGTTCATGTACTGGTACATATCACGTCGGTTTACATAGAACCAAAGTTGGAAATTACATCGAACAAGAGGTTACAAATAACAGGGCAAATAACAGGGCTAACTTGTAAGAGATTATAGAAAAGGTGAGAACGATTTAAAATTATTACAAAACACACATAGTAAATAACAGTCAAGCTCGGATTAACGAAAGCCTTCTTTCGTTAATCCGAATAGCCACTGCTATTAATTGCATCAGTAGTATGGGATCTTCTTGGTGTTTGGGTAATTGCCACATTCTTGTGGCCTGGTTTGGCCTCTGTTGGAAACAGGTTGCTGGGCTTGATGGACCCTTGGTCTGACCCAGCATGGCAATTTCCTATGTTCAATATTATATTGCACTGGTGGCGAATTGCTGCCTTTTCATGGGTAGGGCTATTGCTGTTTCATTTCTTGGAGTTAGTGCTGCTGAGGTATGGCAGGTTTGACAGACATGTACAAAGTGGGATTTGTTTATATTATTTTACAATGCACCTGGTGGTAGAGGGAGTTTGTGATGTGGTTGTTAAGACATACCAGAATCAGAATATCTTTTTTGTATGGCAAGTTGTACAGAGAAATGCCTTAGTTCTGCTCTACACCCATTGTTAGGTAGCGGGGAACTTCTGTGGATGCAGAGCATATGCTTATATTCAGTCCCATGATAGTCATGTGTTCAGTGTGTCACACATGTGAGCATCGTCTCTCAGATGAGTCCTAATAGAAAAAAGGTTGAGAACCACTAGTCTAAACGATTTTACTTTATTATATTCACCTTTTCCAATTGAACTCTCTTTCTATAATTAATTTCCTTTTTTTTTTTTTTTTTTTTAAAAACACATCATCCCATATTTTCTACTAAACATTGCCTTCACACACATTTTATTTACCCTCACAGATCAGAGGCACTTATTTCTTTTCTAAAACAAATGTCCCCACCTAAGAATTTTGTATGTCATCTGTTTCAATAGAAAAACTGGTGGTTTACAGGCTTTTACAGAAAATGTGACTTTACCTCATGATACAAAGTCATTTTGGACAAAGCACAGCTTGGTGACAAAAAAAAAAACAACGACTCACATAAAAGCCTTTTGGCTCTCATTAAGAAACAGGATATAAATGTACCCGGCTACTAGTGTCAATCAAAATAGCTCCAATTTCTGTCTCTTAAAATCCCACTTCAACTCCACTTTTGATGTTAGTTTATATAATATTAAACCAATCTTGAACATTGTTTACATTTCTCTATAGGATATTGGTTATAGGTTTGAAAAGTAATGTCTGCTTAATGTCATGAACGCTGTAGATACCTTAAACATGGTAAACTATAATATAAAAGGTATTAACAATGAAAATTATATTAAAACATACCTATTAAAACACTAAAGAATTATTATGCCATGTATATGGTTTACCGTCCCAACATGATCACTTTTTTCCATTAGATCCAGAAAACATTTCTTCCCTTCATTAGTTATCTTGATGAATTCTATACATGCCAATTTACATAAATTAAATCTGGTTTCATTATGGCTTATTTTATAAAATAAAAATATTCTCTCCTTGGGTCATCCTGAATATAGGTCCATATGAAATCAGTTCTATAAACTACAACACAGAACTCTGTTATAATCTAGTGTCCAGGGATAATATATAAAGCTTTTTATCACTCTAAAACTTTGAGCCTTTGGCACTTCCTTATTTTTTAAGGAATGACCTGGGAACTGTTGGTCCAGATGATAAATGTCAGCAAAATTATTACATTTATAAATTATTAAATCTGGTCTTTACTTATACTATGGCATACCCAGGTCTGCGTTTATATCCTGTTGACTCTTGCTCTGTCAGCAGGGCCACTGAGAATTATCTTGATTTATTTTATTGCCCCATATAAAATTGCTAGCTTTAAAAACAAGTCACACAGTTTTACGATATAAGAGGACAATTAACATCTTCTGAACCATAAGAATACAAGAATGTTATATGTTCTCAGGGTTTTGTAGGTCCCTTCTTCAAATGGGGCTGTACTGGTTATGGACGGCTAATTTTAGAATTAAAGAAACACCTTGTGTGTATGCGATGCATTTTTCATATATAACTCAGCATATGGAGGACTGAAATAAAGCACTGGGGTAACATATGTTAACTTTCTGAAGGGGGGGGGGGAAGGGTAACCTGCATGGAGCAGGTCTTTTATCTGCCATTATTTACTGTTAGCACAGCAGTCAATTGAAAAATGTTAAAAAGGGGTTTGAAGTTCAACCTCTTCACCCTCAACTCCTCCTCAGACTTTCATCCCCTTCCCCAGAATCACCCTCTGTATTTCCAACTCCCCAGAGGACCCTATCCCCCTCACTCTCTAAATAGATCCGACACCACCGCCGCCTCCCTCTAAACTATCCCATAGTCACTCTTTGTCCTTTCAAACCCTCCATCCCCGAGATTCACCTTCTGTTTTCCTCCACCCCTGACTCCCTGAACTCACCTGCTATATATCACCTACTAGACTCTCCTCAGCGCCTGCCACTCTCTCCGTCGTTCTCACTCACACTACTCCTCCAATTCCTCCTCCCTCGGTTGGAAACCACGGAGCATGCGCACGAGATAACGCAACTTTAACAGCCGAACTACAGGTCCCGGCACCATCCGCGCTGTGGCGAAGCCTGCTTCAAACGGTCCTCAGGGAAGCGAGCTCAGAATTGGGTGCGGATTCCCTGAGCTGTGAGCCTCGGACTGGGTCTGTTACCGACTCCCTTTTTCGTTTCGGGGTTCGGGCGCCCCAGCCTTCTTCTAGTGAGAACTTCCCCGAACCACCTCCCGGCAGTCCTCGGTAATCGCGCGACAAATCCCAGCATGCCTCGGTGCTCCCGCCTGAACTTTGTCTTCAGAATTAGGACTGTTAAGGGAACCTGGGCTTTATGTGATTCCTGCGCCTTCAAGCGTCAGATGATAGGGGCTGTAGTTCTCAGCCTCCTTCTTACTTCCACTTTTGTAAAGAGGAAACACATCGACCTGTTTACCAAAGCTAATGGCACCTGACTCTCTAGAAGCCTTGAAATGCTCAGCCAAGGGAGCTATAAGAACTTCTCTAACTTTCCTCAATACCCACGGCTGTATTTCCATCTAACCCCATGGCTTTATCTACATTTAGGTTGGCTAGCTCCTTAAAAAAATGTTTACCTCACTTCCAATCCTATTTGTGTAGTTTGCTGTAGTGCTGCTGCTCATCAGCCTCTATCTATTCCTCCCTGTCACTTTTGGGTCTCACAAAGCTATTTTTGTGCTTCCTTCTATCATTAACCGATCTTAAAAAAAAAAAAAAGTAAGCTCCCTGGTTTACCATATTTGCTATTTTTTCTTCTATTAGCTTTTCTAGACAGTCACCTGCCTTCCTTTTTTTCTTTGATCTCGTTATTTATGAACGCCAACCCTTTTTTCCTTACCTTTTCAGCTACTTCTTTAGAAAAAGATAGTAGCCTTTTTTTCTTCTTCTCAATTTATTTTCGTATCAAGACAGTTAGTTGCTCTTATGTCACCTTTTAGTTTTAGCAAATAAGGTAATAGGCGAAGGTCCAACCATCAAAAATGAGAAACCAATAAGGAAAGGAAGGACATGGAAAGTTCAACTAGTGTCCAAACAGTTCAAAGTTTTATTTGTATTCTAAGCAAGCGAAACATTCAAGCTATCAGCATCCAGCCAAAAATATTCATGTCAATAATTTCACAGTCTCCCGCCATGGGCCATGTTTCAAAAAAACTGCATCGGGAGGGCACCTAGCCAAAATGGAAACTTTTTTAAAAACAAAAAGTCAAGTTGATAACAAAAGGACATCAATAACTGGAAATACACAAGTATATATATATATAAACAAATATATACATAAATATATTCAAATACACAGGAAACAAAACAGGAAGAACAATATATACATAAAGTCCTTCATAAACAAATATGTATAAAGTGAAGTGTTTACATTGTCAAATTGTATAGAAGACAGCTTATATTAGAAAAATATATTTTCAGTGGTTCCAGACATTTAAAAATGTAAGAGAAGTATCAAATGATATAGGATAATGCAAAAAGGCGTTCGAAAAAAAAAGACAAACACCTGCAGAAAGTAAAATACTCGAGAGAGAGAAAAAGAAAATGGTAAGTCGGTATGAAATCTGAAAAATCACAGAGAAGGAATATTAAGCACAGAATGTGTAGAAAATGGAAAGAGAATATATAAAGGATTAGAACAACTTACCCCCAAAACAGAAATTCTATCATGTGGCTTATGGATCCTTAAAGAATCCAAAATGGATATAGACGACCCACACTTTTTGAACTGGTGGAACCAGATTCTAAATAAGTGCAGTTTTGATTTGATGATCATCTGCTCTTCAGGAACAGGTCACAGCATAAATTGATTCTCTGCAGCATCAAATCAATGCCGATGACTTTTCTTCACAACTCACTGATTTCAGCAACAATCTAAAGTTACAACAAGAACTAAAATCTTTTAAATATAAAAAAAATTATCTGTGATGAACAGGACTATACACAAGGAAATATCTACCCATGGCTGTCCAATCCCAAGCCTCCCAAGAAAAAGGTCACTTTTGCCTCTTCAGACGAAGCCTCCGGAGAATCCACAATTCACTTAATCTTCCTTTGTTTCATCTACTTTCAACATGCCTACTTTTTTTGGACCGATGCTCAGAACATCTCTTACCACACCAACCACATCCATGTGGCTGCAACCATCCTCAGAGCCCTACAAGGGCTCTATGTCTAACCAAATCATAGCATCACATCCAGAAGGATCCATGGTTATAACCATTCCCTCTTCTTTAGTCATTAATCTTTCTTCAAAAACTTTGAAAACATCAGAAGTTGTTGTCCTTGAAAAGGGTCTGTCCTTCATCCCCTTCCCATACTATGACCCCTTTGAAACCCATCTCTTTTTTCAATGCTTTCTGAGAAACCTAAATATTAAGCTCTTTTTTGCCACCAGGCCTTCCACCCCTGAAGGTTCACAGATTCATCAAAAATCATTGTGGGTCTAACCTGACCTGGTAGACCCACTACTGGCATCCTTTGAGAGACTTGTTCTTTTTGATTTGCATCTTTTTGAGAATAAGAAAAAATGGCTATTTCAAAACTTTACTAGAAACAACTGTTTGGCTATAAAATCTCTCCACTCTGATTCCTCTATTATAATCAAACCAGCAGACAAAGGTAAAAGAATTGTTTTGATGGACTTGTCAAAGTATCCCTCTGAAGTGCATTGGAAATTAGCTGTCCGCTCTTATTACTTGCCACACACTGAAGATCCCACTAGCAGACTGAGTGTGCAGATTTCTGAACTGGTGAGACAGGCATCTGATGCTCACCTTATCACGGGAGGCACATTTTCTGATTGAACCCTCTCCTTGTATGCCTGTTTTCTATATTCTCCCGAAAGTCCACAAATCTTTAATTAATCCCCTGGTACGTGCAGTTGTATCTGGTATAGGTTCATTATTAGAAGTTTTATCCCGGTTTGTTGACCTGTTTTTAAGAACTCTGGTCCCTTTAGCAAAACCATATGTTCATCTTTAAAATCATGAAAGGTCTAGAACGGGTAAATGTGAATTGGTTATTTACTCTTTCAGATAATAGAAGGACTAGGGGGCACTCCATGAAGTTAGCAAGTTGCATATTTACAACTAATCAGAGAAAATTCTTTTTCAGTCAATGCACAATTAAACTCTGGAATTTGTTGCCAGAGGATGTGGTTAGTGCAGTTAAGTTAGTGTAGCTGGGTTTAAAAACGGTTTGGATAAGTTCTTAGAAGAGAAGTTCATTCTTAGATTTAACGGCTTATTTAGAAACTCCCTCGGAAGAACAAATTGAACAATGAGGTACATTCTTAGTCTCATTTAATTTTCCATCAGATAGAGACTTGGTCTTAAGAACTTTTTTGAAAAATTGAAATAAAATGTTTCTTGGCCAAAAATTACAGATATATCTGGACATTGTAAAGGACACACAAGTTCGTAGAAAACTTTTTGTTAGATTAAGTCAAGAAGCTAGAAAGATGGGGGCACAGGTTAACATCAGATACCAGTGTAAATGTTTAATGCAATATCAAGAGAAGAAAAAACTGATACTTCACGCATATCCAGCATAGCTCCCTGCTTCAACGGCAGGGGAGAAGAAAAAAGGGTTCACACTCACAAAGCGGGGAGTAGCTGGCTTGTTACGGCGGTTACTACCCCAAACCAAATGTGCCTGATACTTCACTTTCGATGCATATCCAACATGGCTCTCTGCTTCAACAGCATGGGAGAAGAATAAATTGATACCTCAAGCATATCCAGCATAGCTCCCTGCTTCAACGGCAGGGGAGAAGATAAACAACCAATAAGGGCTGTATAACATAGTCTGAGTAAAACAAATAAGCATGGGTGTAGCTTGCTTATTGCGGCGGTTACTACCCCTACTACCCCTAACTTATCAGCTAGATATTCACTTGTATGCAGCTCCATCACTGCTTTCTACATTAATGGTGGGGGTGGAAAGGAAATAGAACCAAGAGCTAAGAGAAACAGATAAGTATGAGTGAAAAAAGTGTGTGAAGCTTGCTGGGCAGACTGGATGGGCCATTTGGTCTTCTTCTGCCGTCATTTCTATGTTTCTATGTTTGAACAAATGAAAAACTATTTGGAGAGTTTAAAGAAATTGCCAGCAACACCTACCCAACCAAGTGAATAATTTAGTAAGCTGCAATAGTTCTCCGTATATTGTAACATGATCAATAGATTTTGTTCCATTTATGTATCTCAGACTTTTCTGTTTCTTTATAACTGTTTAATGGGAATTTAAGTTTGCTGATACATTGATGTAAACTTTATTTCACATTGTCATGTTTAAAAATCAATAAAGAATTAAAAAAAAAAAAAAAAGAGAGAGAAGTCCATTAACTGCTATTAATCAAGTTGACTTAGGGAATAGCCTCTGCTATTACTGGCATCAATCGCATAGGATCTACTTAGTGTTTGGCGACTTGCCAGGTACTTGTAGCCTGGTTTAGCCACTGTTGGAAACAGGATGCTAGGCTTGATGGACCCTTGGTCTTACCCAGTATGACAAATTCTTATGTGACTTGGCCCACTTCATCTTTCTGATTGATTACCTGATATCATTTCCCAGATAGTGTTGGTCACTATGGATATTGAATCATACACAAACATTTTACAAAAAGAAGCAATACCATTGTTCAATCAGCTCTTACATCCTGCATAGACATCACACCCCCTTTAATACCCTTTCTGGTAGCTTTAACATGCATTGCTCTAACCCAGAATTTGTTTTCATTTCATAAAACTATATACCAACAGATTAAAGGCACAGCCAAGGGGGGGCTACCATAGCCCCCCCAACATTGCCTGCCTTTATGTCACGGACTTTGAAACTAAATTTCTTTAAATCCCTCTGTCTTTTGGCCATTTATTATGCTGTGGCTAAGATACATTGATGACACCTTTCTCATTTGGAAGGGAACAGAAATTAATGTTCTTAGACTGGCTTAATTCATGTAATATTCATCCGCACAATGTTTTCTTTTTGGACCTCAGTTTCTTTTATCGATGGTCACTTCTCTACATCTATTTTTAAAAAACCAACAGATAGAAATACACTGCTTATGTATAATAGTTGCCATCCCTGCCATTTGTGGAATAATATATTTTTTCGTTTTCATCGACTTTGTTCCACTCATGCTGAGTACATTCTCCAAGCACGAACCATGTCACACAACTTCTTACAATGAGTTTATCCGCATAAAATTGTATAAAGAGCTTTCAAACATGCACTTATAATTAATCGTGTTTTATTGTTTGCCTAACCTCCTACTCCCACCGAAGATGTTTTTATATGTGTCATACCCTACTCTGCAGCCAGCTGACAGATTTGTGCTATAATCCATCAAAATTGGTCCTGTTTACATCCACATCCAATGTTCCAGAAACATTTATGGTTTGCCTTTAAGAGGGGTTGAAACCTATGTGACATATTGGTCTCCTCTGATTTACAGAGGCCAGTTCCTGCTATTTCATCTCCTACTAGCAGCCAGGGGCCATGTGGCCGATGTAAAGCTTGTACATATTCTCTTACTGAATTTACAGATCCTCTCAGCGACATTTCCCCCTATGTTTCAATTCTGATTGCTCCCCTTCAGAGCTCAAATATATTATCATGTGCCCTTGTGCACTCCTATATGTAGGCAAGACTTTACGCAAAATCTGCACACACATCTTTGAACATTGTCTTTGCCTTAAAGTTCTCAAGAATGCCCCTTTGGTAAAACATTGGCAAGATTTTCAACACTCCCTTGAGGACTTGCGTTTTACTGTAATAGAGGTTTGTTATCCCTCCCCGCATGGTGGCAATTTGTCCCGGATACTTCTCCAATGGAACAGAAATGGATTTATATGCTCAGTTCTGTCTCTCAATATGATTTGAACATCTGTATCGAATGGTCTGTTTTCTTCTAGATATATTTATATACGCATCTTAGATTTTTCTTCCAACTAATCGAATGGTGCCCCCTTTAAGAAAGAAACTTTTTATTAAGCGCAAAAGAATAAACTCAGTGTATATTTAGTTCTTATGTACACCACACCAAAGTCCACAATCTTATTATACAGAATACCCACCCTCCACTTCTACAGAAAAGAAGACAAGTGTTGATACAACAAGTTCACATTAGATATTAACAATTACCATTCAGGCATTTAAAATATTGCTAGGAATTTGATACAATAGCATTTTGATGTAACTTCCCCAGATGGACAAAAATAGGTTCCTATGTTTGAAAGAAGAATGGGAGAGCATATTGTCCATCTGCATCAGTGTGAAACAATTTCCTCCAGTGCCAAAATGTTGGAGGGTCCTTCCCTCTCAAATGCGAAAGGATGGCCATCTTTCCCACAGCACAAGCCTTCCTGATGAACAGACTATCTCCAGTACCACGAAGTAGAAAAGGTGGAAAACTTTAAAAAAAGCAAAAGTTCAGGAATTAAAGGGATATCAACCTCCAAAACTGACCCCAACTATAAAACCACTTTCATTAAAAGCTGTTTGATAGGAGGACAATACCAAAAAGCAAGAGAAAGTACAAACCACCGAATCACATTTTTCACAATTCTCTGTAAATGCAACATATGCTCAAAAAGCTAGATGGTGAGACACATGCTTGTTGCAAAAATTTATATTGCATTTCCCTGAAACATATTGATAGATCAGAAATATATTTAAAACAGAACTTATCGGTGGCTTCACGGTAAAAATCCCATCTTGATTCCACCTAGAAGTTGAGACTGCCAAGTTATCCCCACATCCAATTTAACCAAAGCTTTATGTAATAGAGATAGAGACAATCTGTTGAGGTCTTCAAACCGAAAATTTCCTTTTCTTTAGGACAGTCAGATGAATCCAACCTCCCTCCCTTGGCTTCCGAATGATAGCATACTGATACTCCTGTGTGCCTATGTGTTACAGGGATTACTGGTATTACTCCGGTCCCTAGGCTGGTGTTATTACATTCTTGTGTGAGGTCAGTGATGCCTGTTGGCAGAGGATTGAAATCGTTATCTGTTTTTAATCAAGTTTTTTGCTAGTCTGTCCACGGTTGCTTTTGAAGAAAATACTGGCAGGCTGATGGCACTGCAGGGGTACATACTGTGACATCAGTTTTCTCAGTCTCCATCTGCTGGTAGAGGTGCACCACTTGTTTTGGATTCATCTGACTGTTCTAAAGAAAAGGAAATTATCAGGTAAGTAGTAACTTCTCATTGCTGTTGCTGGCTTCCACGAACACTGCTAGTGTTCCTCTCCGGGCTTGAATGTGCTGATAGCCCATGCTGGAACGGCAGCAGTGTTTGTTGAAGAATTGCAGTCCATGAACCATGCCTCCATGTCAGCCACTATACATTCACATTGAGATAAGACAATAAAAACCTCAAATACAAAATAAACAAACTATAATAAATAGCTACTAAACTGATCAAATTAAAATTCAATAAAAAAAATGTAAAAACATATCCAAAGTTTCAACATAAATCGAATAAAATGCTAAAATAAGAGCCCAAACTATACAGTCCCTGATTCTAGGCTAGTGCTGGGGTGGGGGGCTCTGACATGCAGGATCTAGGGGAAGAGGACATGCAGATTCTCCCCCCCCCCCCCGAGTTAGTTTCATTATGCATAAGACTTATTTGTTAGGAAAGAGGCTGGGGCCTGGAAAACAAGGGCTTTTTTGGAAAGCCCAGTACCCCAATCCCGCCCTAAGATCAAACAGTGGAGGCCAACCTGGAGCATCTGGCCTTGGTGGTTGCAGAGGGATAATTAGAAACATGCCGGCAGGAAAAGACCCTATGGCCCATCCAGTCGGCCCATCCGTCCAATTAATTTAGCATTATAATTCTCACTTCCCTGTATTTATCCCATGCCTTCTTGAATTTGGATGCTGTTTTTCTCCACCTCTTCCACTGGGAGGTAGTTTCGCACATCCACCACCCTCTCAGTAAAGAAGTATATCCTAAGATTACTCCTGAGTGTACCCCCCTTTCAACCTCGTTCTAGAGCCTCCTTTCCATACAAAAAAAGGCTCACCTCTTGTGCATGGAAATCTTTGAGATGTTTCAGTGTCTCTCTCACATCTCCCCTATCACACCTGTCTTCTAGGGTCTACATGTTTAAGTCCACATATGCTTTAGAATGAAGACCACTACCAGTAGCCACCATCTGGTCAGACTCCATCCTGTTCATATCATTTTGAAGGTGCGGTCTCCAGCCTTGTACACAGTATTCCAAATGAAATCTCACTAAGGATCTTTACAGGGGCAATATCACTTTTATTTGCTAACCACTTCTCTCCCTTTTTCTGCTGACCATTCCATCTTCCTGTGGATTTGCCTACAGATGGGAAGGAGGATGGGAACCCTTTAGATGAGGGGGAATTCCCTGTAGCTGAGGGGGTTGCCCCAAAGCTGGTGCATCTTTTCAAGAGATGAGTTGTCTACACTGTTGACTCAGGCTCTGACAGAATTCAGTATCACAGAAAGCGAGTGGAAACAGAAGAGGAAGGAGAGGATCCCTGTAGGGAGGGGCTTAGGGGCCCACTTAGTAACATAGTAAATGCCAGTAGAAAAAGACCCAAATGGTCCATCCAGGCTGCCTAGCAAGCTTTATTTCTTTTAATTCTGTTAAGCATATTAACTGCTACTCTGTACAGGTTATCCTCATGCCTTCTGATAAGGGCAGGTTACCCCCTTATCTTCATTTCCATCCCTTAGCCACTAGGGAGCCTCTGTGTTTATCCCAAGCTCTTTTGTATTCCATTACAGTTCTCATCTTGACTACCTCTACCACAAGGACATTCCAAGCATCCACAACCCTTTCCCCTAATGAAATATTTCCTGACATTCCTGAGTCTACCCCCTTGGAGCTTCATATGAGGAGGCCTAGTTCTATAGCTTTCCTTCGATTGGAAAAAGGCTCGATTCCCATGCATCATTTATACCCATTCAAGTATTTGAATGTTTGATTCATACCCACACTTACTTCTCTCCTCTGGGATACACATATTTACTTATTTAGGTCTTTCAGTCTCATCTCATATGGATTTTTATGCAGATCCCACCCCATTTTAGTTGCCTTTTGTTGGACCACTTAGGTCCTGTCTCTGTCCATTTTAAGATACAGTCTCCAGCACTAAACTTAGTACTCCAGATGAGGCCTCAGCAGTGACCTGTACAGGGGCAATATAACCTCCTTTTTCCTATTAGATATGCCTCTTGATGCAACCCAGCAAGCTTCTGGCCTTAGCCCCACATTATCATATCACTTTGCTGCTTTCAGATTATGTGACATGATCACCCCACGCTCTCTCTCTCAGTCCATACACATCAGTCTCTTGCCCCCATCACGTATAGCTCCTTTGGATTTCTGTACCCTACTGCCTAATTTTGCACTTCTTAGCATTGGATCCCAGCTGCTAAATGTTTGACCACTCCTCACGCTTTCTTAGATCACTTTTAACTCTCTCCACTCCTTCAGGTGTATCCACACACTGTTGTAGATCTTAGTGTCATCCACAAAAAGACAAATCTTTAACCCTTCTGCTATGTGACTCACAAAGATATTGAATAAAACTGGTCCCAGAACCAACCAATCCTTGAGACACTCCACTTATACTCTTCTCTCCTCAGACTAGGTTCTCGCTGTCATCTGTCAGTCAACCATCTTGTAATCCATTCTAACACCTTGGCAGCCAAGCTTCTCATTTTGTTCATGAGCCTTCTATGTGGGATAGTATTGAAAACATTGTTAAAATCCAGATCACATCAAGTGCTCTTCCATGATCCAATTCTCTAGTTGCCCAATCAAAATAAATCAAAATTTGTTTTACATAACCTTCCTCTGGTAAAACCATGTTGCTATAGAATATGCAGTCCATTGGAGTGTAAATAGTTAACTTCTTTAGGCCTGTTTCATCTGATGACTAAGGCTTTAGTTTTTAAGGAATGGGATACTTCAGATGCTGGCCTAAAGGTAGGAAGAGCCATAACAAATTTGTACCCGCTTCTGGAGGATGCAGTCAAGTTCTTGATGGTGCTCAAAGTTGATGCCTTAGTCTCTACGGTCACTAAGAAGACCACTATCCCAGTCAACGGGTGTGCTGCGCCAAAGGATGCTCAGGATAGGAAGATGGAAGTGCATCTCAAAAGGATTTTTGAGGTTTCTGCTTTGGCCATCCAAGCGACGGTATGCAATAGTTTTATGACTAAAGCCTGCTTGCAGTGGGTCTAGCAGATCCCAGTAGCAGATTCTGACAAGACACTCTCAGAGCAGGATGAGGAATGCATGGAATTGGGTCTGGCCTTTACTGCAGATACTTTGTATCATTTGCTGCGAATGTGCTAGAAACGTGTCTACAGTATTGGTACGAAAATACCCACACACACACACTGTGTACTCCAATACACCACAAATGTAAACAATGTCAATAGAATAATGTACTGGTCTCTTTTTTACATATAGCACTCTGTCGCCAAACTGCTTATGTAAGACCCTCTATTCACGAGTAGGCATATGTTATATCATCTCGTTTACAATAGGGGTCTAAATTACTTTTAATAAATCCTGCAATCCTTTTGCTTAATTTTTTCAAGTTATCTTAAAATATCTATACGAGAATTATAGGGAAACTCCCAATTAATACCGCACAACTGATGAGGAATACTTATCCACGATGAAAAAGTCCCACAAGTCCCGACATGGCCATGTTTCGGACCGCAGTCCTGCTTCAGGGGAAATCACGGATTTCAGGATGCCAGATGTAACACTGCTTCACAGAGGCAGAATCCTATTAAGTCTCAATCCTTGAGATGGTACCCTTGATAGTGTTGGTACCACTTCAGGGAGATATAAGGGATCTCAATAAGACTCATGAGATTCACTCTTTGGCAATACAAATAAGAGGTTGGTTGTCTCTATTTTATAGGAGTGGACCATGATAACTTTGGAGCAGTGGGTTTTTTCCATAATAAGAGATGGTTATGCTTTAGATTTTGTTTGCCTAGTAACTGAGGCTTTCATGGTTCCCTTTGTGCACCCCACTTACAATAGGAGGCCATGCTATCTAGACTAGTCTTCTGTTGGCAGTGACTGTTCCAGTTCCGGAGACAGAACAGGGTCATGGTCTTTATTCTATTTATTTTGTGGTGCCAAAGGAGGAAAATACCTTTCAGCTTTTTCTAGACCTGAAAAAGGTGAATGCATGCTTGTAAGTGACTCACTTTCATATGAAGACTCTCCAGTCTGTCATTGCAACAGTCATATAGGGAAAGTTTCTGGCATCCTTGGATCTCACAGAGGCCTATCTGCACATTCCTATTCAGAAGAACAATAAACAGTTTCTCATGTTTATGGTACTGGGTGGGCATTTCCAGTTTCAAGTGCTAACCTTTTGGCCTGGCAACAGCTCCTTATACATTTTCCAAGGTCATTTCCCTGGCAAAAACCATGGTGCTTCCTTATTTGGATGGTTGGCTGATTTGGGCAAAATCCAAAGGGGAGTATCACCACTCAGTGCACAGAGTAGTCCTTTTGTTGCAGAGGCTCAGCTGGGTGGTCACTTTTACCAAAAGCAATCTGGTTCCTTTCCAAACTGTGGAATATCCAAGTGCTCGCTTCAAGACACAAATTGGGACGGTGTTTCTTACACAGGAAAGAAGTTTGAAGTTTTGAGATCAAGTCCATCGATTGCTACAGATGAAGATTCCCAGGGTTTGGGATTATCTTCAGGTAATGGGATCTATGGCATCCATGCTAGACCTTATCCCTTTGATGGTGCCTCATGAGCCCATGGCATAGGTTTCTGCTCTCCCATTAGAACCCTTAATTATAGGATTACAAGATCAGGTTACTTCCTTGGGGGGGCGGGGACGTTCGGTTCAGTCATCTGGTGGCTCTCACAGGACAGTCTGTCCAAGGTGGTGGACTTAAAAATTTAAGATGCGGTGATAGCAGGGCTGGTGCTAGGTTTTTTTGCTACCCTGTGTGAACAATTACTGTACCCTCCACCCCCGATTTATTCAGTCTCTATCCCAGCCCATCAAATAAAGCCCAGCTCTCTCCTGCAATCTATATTTTTAAATACAGATACGCCCCGCCTCTCCCTCACCTCAGTCACATATGCAGAATACAGACAGAACCTCACCAAATACAGAATGGAAGATCAGAAAATATCAACAGAAACATGCTAAGAACTGAACTGGAACCCACAAAGCGCCAGCCTCTATGTCCAGGGCAACAATGAAAAAACATCAAATAATAAAATCAAGAAATATAAATCAGAACAGTAAAATGATATTCATACAAATATTTCAAATCAGTTAATAAGAGTAAAAATCCAATAATTAAAAAATGTTCTATTCCCCCCCCCCAAATTAAATATTTCAAAAGAGCAGGAACATCAGATTACACCCAATAATTAAAACTAATAAGTATTTTAAAATCTCCTGCTCTTCATACCTGGGATCTTTTGATTTCCAGTCACCCTGAGATCATCATTGATTGGGGGAGGTAGGGCTGTACAAATGTTATCTTCCCTCTCACACACAAGCACAATATAGTAACATAGTAATGAAAGCAGAAAAAGACCAAAATGGTCCATCTAGTCTGCCCAGCAAGCTTCCCAAGGTAGTAACTGCCACTCCGTGCAGGTTACCCCCACATTCTGTAAAGGGTAGTAACTGCCACTCCATGCAGGTTTCCCCCAAGCTTTTTTTATTCCCATCCTCTAGCCTTTAGGAAACCAGTGTTTCTCTCATGCCCCTTTGAAATCCTTTACATTAATTCACTCCTTCACACAGGCTCCTTCTCCCTCACAGATACATTATAATATATATATGTGTGTGTCTGTGAGAGCCTGTGTAACACATAGGCTCTCATAGGTACACAAACATTCACAAACGACACAAGTATACAGGCTCTCACATGTGTTCACATAGACATGTGTGTTCACATAGACACTTGGGGGTTAATTTTTAAAAGTCCATGCATGCATCTATGTGCACGCGGTTCCTGCATGTGTGGGAGACCCGAGACTCTTTGGGGAGGGGGGGGGGGGATTTCATAACCTACGCACAGCAACGCAATCAGTCCCTCCCCCAGTTCCCTCCTAGTCTACTCCAATTAAGGAGTTGTTTGGGAGGGAACTTTCCTATCCCTACATCTTCCCCTCTCCTCCCTGACCCCTACTCTAACCCTACCTATTCCTAATCGTTTTGTTACTTACCGCTCCTCTGAAGCAGAAGTCATCTGCGTGCGCCAGCTGGCTACTGGCATGCTCTGCGCCGGTCAGCCCCTTTTCCCTTAGCCAGCATTTCTGCATGTACTGGAGTTTGAGCGTAGCCAGGCCTTGCGCGCACAGCTCGCATGGCCCAGCCACCCATGTAGCCCTTTGAAAATTTTCTTGATAGGCTCTCATAAAGACACACACACACATGCTCTCACTCACACACACATGCTCTCACTCACACACACACATACCTTGCTTCCTATTGTCTTCAGGCCGTGGTGGGATGAGCTTCATCACAGCTCAACAGCGTTCCTGCTTGGAGAGAGGGGAGTGGCAACTCCTTTATCTGCCGGTGGGTCGAGCTCTGCCAGTGGCTTCTCTCCTTCAGCCACCGGCAACCTGTGGCTTCTCTCCTCACCACCAGTAGGGCTTAACCTCGGTGATGAGGAAGGAGAGAGACCACAAACCAGTGGTAGCTGAAGAAGGAGAGAGGCCGCCAGCAGAGTTCAACCCACTGGCAGCCTTTCTCCTTCTTCAGCTGCCGATGGGTTGAATTCCGCCAGTGGCCCCGCAGCCTCTCCTGCTGCCGCTGGCCCGCTGCCCCCTCAGGTGTGCCACCCCATGTAAAACACACAGTATGCACACTGGGTCGCACCAGGCCTGGGTGAAAGTAACCATAGATGTGGAGCCATCTGTCAAGAGCAGAAATTTCCTAGTCAATCAATCGATTCGAAATGGAAAATCAGGAATGCCGATGTTCTTTCAACCTAAGAACAGAGGCCAGGTGATGAGACTTCTGTCAGACAATGTGACAGCCATTGCTTATATAATCAGGCAAGGAGGAACCAAGAGTCTAGCAGTGCCTTGGAAGCTGGGGTGTTAGCTAAGTGTGTGGAACAAAATTTAAAAGCTCTGTCAGTGTTTCATGTTCCTGGGGTGGAAAATGTGGATATTTTTGAGCAGGCACAAACTGGACCCCAGATCATGAGAGTAGGCAAAGGAAACATCTTTTCACATCAAAGTCTGGTGGGAAATTCCTCAGTTGGATTTGATGGCAACAAGTTTGAATGCCATGGTCCTGAGGTTCTTCAGTAGGAGCCAGAGTCAGAAGGCCTGAATGCCCTGTCTCAACCATGGCCTCAGGTCATTCTGCTTTACATAGTCCCTTCCAAGACCTCTGATAGCTCTGGAGTGGCCCAGGCACCCATGGTTTGTGAATCTGGTATATGCAGGGTATGTGTTTGGTTGTGGCTCAGTCAGGTTCCCAATCTTTTTCAACTGTGTCCCATTTCATTGGGTCAGGATACAAAAACCAAAGGAAGAGATACAGAATTGTAGGTGACAGTCTTCTAGGCACAAAGGAAAAGTGGGATCTGGGGGTGATTGTATCTGATGATCTTAAGGTGGTCAAAGCAACAGCAAAAGCCAGAAAGATGCTTGGCTGCATAGGGAGAAGAATGGCAGCAATGTTGCCCCTTTATAGGTCCCTGATAAGACCGCATTTGGAATATTGTGTACAAATCTGGAGACCGCACCTTCAAAAGGATATAAACAGGATGGAGTCGATCCAGAGGGTGGCTACTAAAATGGTCAGTGCTCTTTGTTCTAAAGCACATGGGGACAGACAAAGATCTAAACATGTATACCCTAGAGGAAATACAAGATAGGAGACATTTAAATATCTCAAAGCTTTTCATGCACAAGAGGTGTGCCTCTTTCAACAGAAAGGAGGCTCTAGAAGAAGGATTCATGAGAGGAGGGTGAAAAAGGGTAGACTCAGGAAATATTTCTTTACAGAGAGGGTAGGCAATGCATGGAACAGCCTTGCAGTGGAGGTGGTTGAGACAAAAGCAGTATCTGAATTTAAGAAAGCATGGGATAAATACAGGGGATATTTAAGGAAGTAATGGGAATTATAAAGCTAAATTAATTGGGCGGAAGGGCACACTAAATGGGTCATAAGGTCTTTTTCTGCCATCATGTTGCTAGGAGGATTCTTAACTTCTTGAAAATACTTTAAGTAATTGAGTAGAAACAAATCTTAGGAAAATTAAGAATACTCAGATTCAAATATATTGCTTAATTCTTCAAGTTCTCCAGTTTGTAGTGTGTAACTGTTTTGTCCTGGATCAAAGTTGTATTAATACTTGCAGAGCTTCCTGTCTCCAGTGCAAGTCTGCTGTCCTATCCCAAGGCTCTGCTGCTGCAACTGGAACGGGACACTAAGAAAATAACAAGGAACCTCAAGTGCTATAAGAGCTAGCTTGACAGCAAAAATCTTTATTACCCTATCACAGGAGGAGAGTTAACTCCCACAGCTGCAGCTTCCTGGAGTGAAAAATACGCTTCATGGTTCACCCCACTAGTTGGGACAAAGGTCACGGATGGGGATCCAGGACCTACTGCAGACACTCCATTCATTTTGGGCACAACCTCCAACTCCTGCGTAATTGGTTCAACAGGAGGTGGCAGTCAATATGTCCAATATATTACTCTACAATACCTCACCCACTCTCAATCTAATAAATTTTAATATGGGACACAATCTGTTGCATGCCTCCACAGCCTTGCTACAGCACTTTTTCAATTGTAATCATGAACCCACCTCCCTCCCACTCTCAATGGAATATTTTATTGAATATTTAATTAATTAATTTTTTAGTAGATTTTTATAAAATCAGTTCTTCCAACATGGCCATGTTTCCAAAAACAAATTTTTCTTCATCAGGGGAGAGTCCTCGTATCTTTCCTTCTCCGTCTGTATTAGGAGATGAAACCCGATAGTGAGGAAGAAAGATACAACAAGGACTCCCCTGATGAAGAAAAAATTTGTTTTGGAAACATGGCCATGTTGGAAGAACTTGACAACTACGTTTATTCGGGACATTTAAAGTTTATAAGAATTTAAGAAGCGTACAGCTGGTTAGCGATACAAGCAAAGGGAGAGTTAAGCGTTCCCTAGGCGTTGTTTGCAAGTAGTGGCTCGCTCAGCAGTTTTAAGAGGGAGACTCAAAGGAGAGACATTGACATTTAAGTGCTTCTGGGATATTTAAAGAGAATTAGAAATGTAAGCGGTGTATATAGTTGAATAGTGAAACATCTAAAGGTCTGTAAAAAACAGAAGCAGTGCTGAGCGTTAAGCCAGTGACATCAAAAGTTGCTTTAGAAATATAACTGATTTTATAAAAATCTACTAAAAAATTAATTTAAAAATATTCAATAAAATCTTCCATTGAGAGTGGGAGGGAGGTAGGTTCATGAATACAATTGAAAAAGTGCTGTAGCAAGACATGGAGGCATGCAACAGATTGTGTATGAAACCTACCTAGTCCCATATTAAAATTTATTAGATTGATAGTGGGTGGGGTATTGTGGAGTAATATTTAAATTTTAGATCTCACCACGAGCGGAGATTTTTTTTTGAAAGTCAATAGGTCCAAGCATCTCCTCCAAATGATGCACCAGCACCAACCCACAAAAAGCTAGTGGAGAGTAAAAACAAAATTTAAAAATACACATATCACACTAAACAACTTCATTAATATATTGAGGCAGCTTCCTTGTTGGGGGGAGCTAAAGGATAGCAATGCCCCAGACTCTTGCTTTTCCCTATTTAAGAAAAACAGTAAACTCAGAAAAGAAGCCAGTCTGAGCTTAGTGGTTCACCTGCACACATATATGCCCTGTTGGAATCCACTTTTCCAATATTTACATGTAATCACTATCAGATGGTCAGCAATATCTCTCCTTTCAGATCCCCAGAGATCTGAATGGAGAGAAACTGCCATCCGTGGAACAATCTCTTCCTTAGCTTGAAATGTGTCTTTCAAAGATAAGCACACACATTCTCATGTAAGGCTGCTGCAGGCTCCCCGCCTCAGCCTTCTGATGTCTTAGAGCTTCTCCATTCACATGGAGCTGTCATTGCTATAATGAAATGCATAGAAAATATATAATACCCTACAAGCTGTTTCTCAAGTAGTAGATGAGTTAGGGGCTGGGGAAGACACCCATTATTCAAATAATTCCAAAGCACTGTTAAGATCCCAAAATAGAACTATCCTCTTGGGGAACTCCTTTATTAAAGGTATTAACTTGGGGACATGTCTATAGTACCTTGGGTTTGTTGTTTTGTTTTTGAGTGATTAACTTGGGGACAAACATGAAAAGGTAACAAAATTGTCAAATGGCTATCAGGATCCTCAGCTAGCAAGAATACAAACTAGGTTCTTTGTGCTATCACTGAAGATTGGAATTATGACACCAATTTATAATCCATTTGAGTACCAATGACCTAGCAATAAATGAAATCCGTAAAGTACAGACAGATTTCAGGGTAACAGGCTCAAGTATTGAGTAATGTCAGTAGTATTTTCAGAAGTATCGCCTTCTCATGGTAAGGGAAATGAAAATGTTGGTGACATGACCAAGCTTAACAGCTGCAGCCCAAGGCAGAAGGGTTATGACTGTATTGTGCTTCCAGAAAGGCATGGGGTAACCTGCAGAGCAACAGTTGAAAGCACAAAGAGGACAAAACAGGATTGGGGGTTGGATTCCATATGGGAATTTGATCTACTTTGGAAAGATGCACATCAAATCATTGCTGGGCAGACTAGATGGACTTCATCAGAATCTCCCTTCACTTTTTCATCCTTACCCGTATCTCTTCCTTTCTCCCCAGCCCTGCTCAGCACCAACTCCCCCCACCCCCCCTTCTTTTGCAGCCCCGCCCAGTATTTTCCACACAATGCATCTCCCTTTGTTCTCACTCCTGCGCAGTATGTTACCATTAGCAACCCCCCTCCCTGTCACCCCATCCATGCCCAACATCCTTCTCTCACCCGTATCTCCCTCCATTCCACCACCCCTCAGCCGGAACATCCCTGTCATTCTCACCCGTATCAACAGCCCCATCTTCTCTCACCTCTGCCCAGCATCTCCCACCCAGCCTAGCACCAGCATGCCCCCCCCCCCTCCTTTCTCTCACCGTCCAACGTGTCCCACTCTCCTCCCCGCAGACTGATTACATTTGTATTAACCCTGCTGCACTGCTCACCCTCCCTCCTTCGACAGTTGTGGCAGGTCCTCCGGTACAGCTTTATCCTGCTCTTTGTTGTTGTCTGACCCCAACTCCTGCACTGCTCTCAGCAGCAGCCAGCCCAGCACAGCTTTCTCCTGCAGTGAATCTGCACTCAGCATCTCCTTACGATTCCCACTCACAAAAAGCACTTTTGCACCTGCCCTTGGCCTCAGGAGGGGAGGGCACTAGCAAATCTAAGCTAATCATGGGTTGACACAGCCATAGCCATATATAGCTTGTGAAACAAAATACAAAAGAAAAGTTTCTGGAATAGTCACATCATTAACTAGACTTTTAATAGCAATGTAAGGAAACAGGCAGTAAAAAAGGTTACATAGAAGTAAAACAGGTTACATCAGAGTGTCCCAGTGAGCATGAAGATTGCCTGCAATCTGTAGGAAAGGCAGGGCCTGAGTGGCAGAATTAGCTGAACAGCACATAGTCTTGTGTCTGTCCTAGTATGCTATGTGTTGCTGTGCTGCTTTAGGTGAATCACAGTACTTCAAAGCTGTGAAGGCAGCAGTGTGACCATAACAATAACTAAAACAAAGCAGTAACCTGGTATTCCACCCAGTCTAGTTCCCAGGACCCTGTCTGATTCTGCAAAGAATCTCTCTCTACTTTATTAGCTCCAGATCTCTTCTTGAAACAAAAGCAGAAGAATGAAAAAGTATTTTCTCCTTAATACTTCTGCTCCTTTGGGAGATGCTAGTTTAACGGAAGGCATAAAAAAAAAACCCCAAAACAGACCTTGGTGCCATAGACTAGAGTGGCCATCAAGTTCAACCTAAATGTTCACCAAAATACTCTGGGCCAGATATACTACAGTTTTTGCCTTTGTTGTGGCTACAGGAAAAATACTTAATACATGCAGCCTTCTATGTGGTAATTTAGAGGAAGGGGAAAAAAAAAAAAAAAAAAAAAGAGACCAGAAAACATTAATGGAGTTGTAACCAATTCTGTAAGCACAATGAAAAATGCTTCTAGACTAAAATATAGCATCTGAAGGTTCCTACTCACTTATATTTTCCAAGATGCTTTTGAAGTTAAGGTCCTCACCAGTCTCAGATGAGAAAGCTGGAGGCATGGTCTGCTCTAGCACAAATTAACATTAGGCTTCTGGTGGCAGATGGGACTCTGCTCATTTTACTTAAGAGTGGGGGAGAGGTTGCTTGACTGTACTGTTTTGTTTTATAATTTGTATACTGACTTGGGCAATCATTTTGATCGGAAAGGAAGAATGGAAATGTTTTTTAATAAATACAATTTTTTATTTTTTTTTTAAGAGCTAGTGTACTAACATTAAGAATTTGGTTTTTCAGATAGTGGTGGAATCTATTTCTCTTTATCCATAACTCCTCCCTTTTGTTTCTGGTATACATGGAGAATAGGTGTGCTGGGAGTAACAACCAGGGGCTACAAAGCGCTTGAAGAGAGTTGTGTATGGTGAGGTTTTATTTATTTAAAATGTTTATAATCTATATCCACCATATTAGCACAGATAAACAGCAGCCGTGGGAATCATTTTTGCTTTTAGAACATGACGTGTAAGAATGCCTGCATTCGCTGCAGAAGGTGGGAGGGTCTCAAGAGCAGCTTTAATCAATTTTTTTGCCATCTTAGGAATGGTACCCTCTGCTCAAAAAAAAAAAAAAAAAAAAAAATTTCAACTTCATTTCTTGTCCTGCGAGCACTAGACTCAACCAGTCACTCTACCAGCGAAGTGAGAGCTCAGGTGTAACCCTTACAGTCACGGAATGTATTCAAATTATTTTTAGGCCATACACCTGACAAATGAACCAACATCAAGTGTACCACTGTGGTCTATACAAAGGAACATGTTCAAACCCTATGAGCCAAACTAGCAAACTGATTTTATAGTCTAGAAAAAAAAACTGCAAAGGTTCAAGCCCTCATTTGCCTTGGTCTCAAGCTCTAAAAAGGAAGTTTTGCCCCTGTAGTGCAGGAGGAGGAAGAATCCAAATAGGAGCAAGACACATCAAAACAATAACGGTCTAGGACAAAGACTCAAGAAGAGACTTGGGAATAAGGTAAGGAAACATTTCTTCACAGAAAAGGTGGTGAATGCATGGAACAGACTCCAAATAAAGATTATAGGCAAAAAAGTTATACTGGAATTTAAAGCATGGGGCAAGAACTGATCTTTAGAAATTAGAAAACAAGGCTAACGAAGATTACGTACTGTGGTTTGCCTAATTTGTATTTTGTTGCAATGTACTCTGAAAGCACATATACAAAACAAAAGTAAAATGGGAGTAGACCCGATGAAGATGGTAGTCTAACATCCATTCTTATGTAAGATGTGAATCAGGCAGAAGGTTTTTCCCCATGAGAAAATGTAGCTTACTGTTAAATCTGGAATGCAGCATTCAGTCTGATGATCAGATATCGAAAAAGGTAAAAGGCACCACCAAGCTGATAAAGGAGATACAAGGCTCACTTATGGATACTGAAAAAGAAAATAACCCCAGCTTAAACAATCTAATTATCTTTATAAAAAATGAAAAATATGATCAATGGCGCCTCACAGGGGATATTTTTTTTTTTTTATAGCTAAAGCAACAAATAAACTAAAGGGACATCCTCTCTGGTTAAAGCGGAAAAGATTACACCAGCACTGTTATTGCAATTATGGTATCTAAGGATCATATTGGAGGAATAGGAATTTCAATACAAACGTTGCAGGGCTCTGGCTAGCTCAGAAGATTACCAGTTACAGATCCTTCCCATCTCAGTTAATGGTTCAAATCTAGCTCTTATTATTAGTAATGATTAAACAACACAATCCAAAAGCCATTTTTGCCTAGGAAAAATGACTGTCTCCAGTCTTGTTGCAAGTAGACAGGGGGGAAGTCCATAAAGCCACTACCATCAGGCAGCACTAATTGCAAACTGTTGGAAAAAGGCAAATTAGAGGTTGCTCAGCTCAATACACAGGTTTAAATTCAATTTTAAACGTTTGCTGCTGGAAGTGCACTTTTTTTTTTTAGAATGTCTAAGCAGTGATATACATTCTAAAATAAACAGCAAGGAGAAATCTACCCAAACAATGCTGCAAAAAGCTCCATAGATAAGTTTTATCTGCACAATTTTGAAACAGCTCAACTTTTGCACAAATGTTACATTGTCTACCAGCCTAGAAAGGCTGCACAAGAAAAAGGGATGAGCTGCATGCACTACAGATCTTTGTCCCAATCCTTACATTTGGCCTTAAGTTCCAAACAAACCCAAACAAAAAATTGGCAAGATAAAAATACAGGAATACAATGATCTCAACAGGCTTGCCAGGCAGACACTTGAGGCATGATGAGCAAGCTAAACAGCCGCTGATCTTGTGACACTGCATGTGAAGATTGGCAGTTCCAGTTACCCAAGGTAAAACAGAATGGGCAAAACCAGACTTCTTGGCTCAGTCAGTACTCTATGGGCTGGAGTGATTTGTTAATCTTGAAGAAGCCAGATTTCTTTTCACAGTTGCAGAGTTTACTGTGCTACAGAATGGGCTATTACCTCACTCTGAATTACCACAAAATCCTTAGGTAACAAAGGCTGGAGTCAAGGGATCTCTGCCTTCAGTCTAAAAACACATGCACCTATGTAGTAAGAAACACTAGAACTGGATATTTACTTAATTTTGTTTTCCCTTTTTTCCATACTCCACACAGCTAGTGGCCCTGCTCCCAAATTGCCTAGTCAGCTTCCCTGAGGACACAGCCTGGATCCAAATAAAACAGTCCTAGTATAAAGCTTCATAAAAGGGGGGGGAAAAAAAACCACAAAAAAAAACTACAGGTAAAATTTTTAAAAATTCAGGAAACAGGAGAAAATGTAGGAGAATTGCAGACACTCTTGTATTTACAGTTTTCTATGGACATATTTATTATAGTTCAAATGACAGGAAGATGCATGTTTTGAGGTTGTAGTCTGAATATAAAGAAGGCAGGGTGCCTAGGGAGAGGAAAAGGAAAGAAGGGGGAACAGAGGGCCTGCTCTCAATCCTCAGTGGAATGTAGCCCCCTTTTTTGGGTTTTCAAAATATTTATTAGTCGCTTAGCATACAATGAGATACAGTAAAAAGAACCAAACTGTTATACACATATAAGTACTGAACGACTAACATACTTTTCTAATTTGATAGATAATCATCACAAACAACAACAAATCTAAGCAAAAGGAGAAAGAGTAACTGCATCAGTGAGCGCAGGAGGAGAAAGACTGCACTTAAGAGTTGTATCTGCCAGCCTTTGATTTAGAAAGACCCAATAATCATACCATTCAGAGAGTTTCGTGGTTCATTGATATATGTCTGAGCCTCACTTGGCAGCACAGTAATAAAGTACTCACATGTTGTAAAGATTTTTTCAATAAACTTGTCTTCCAAAATTCTGGATGTTATTTTGCCCCATTGGGCCTGTATGCTGCCCCATTGGGCCTGTGTGCTGCCCCATTAGGCCTGTGTGTTGCCCCATTGGGCCTGTGTGCTGCAGTGCAAAGCCGGGCCTGTCCCCACCCTTGTATGTGAAACCCTCATTTCTGGGATTGCGCCACTGTGCTCCACCGCGGCTGTTTGCGCCTCTACCACCACCGCGGCTGTTTGCTCCTCTACCGCCACCGCGGCTATTTGCTCCTCTACCGCCACCGCGGCTGTTTGCTCCTCTACCGCCACCGCGGCTGTTTGCTCCTCTACCGCGGCTATTTGCTCCTCTACCGCCACCGCGGCTATTTGCTCCTCCACCGCGGCTGTTTACACCTCCACCGCGGCTGTTTACACCTCCACCGCGGCTGTTTGCTCCTCCACCGCGGTTGTTTACACCTCCACCGCGGTTTACACCTCCACCTCCACCGCGGTTGTTTACACCTCCACTTCCACCGCGGTTGTTTACACCTCCACTTCCACCGCGGTTGTTTACACCTCCACCGCGGTTGTTTACACCTCCACTTCCACCGCGGTTGTTTACACCTCCACTTCCACCTCCACCGCGGTTGTTTACACCTCCACTGTTTACACTTCCACCTCCACCGCGGTTGTTTACATCTCCACCTCCACCGCGGCTGTTTGCATTTCTCCAAGGTTGCCTCTGCCCTCTTCCCCTGCCTCTGGGCTGGGGCCTCGGCTGCTCACGAACTGGTGGTGATCTTTGTCTGCTGTGGCTGGGCTGTGATCTGAGAAGCAATGACAAAAACAATGCTTAGAACATGCCCCTGCTGTGAACTGGTGCACCAAGAACTGAAGGTTATTCAGTTGTATAAGTACAGCTTGGAGGCAGCAGCGAAAAACTTTGCTTCAGTTTTCAGCACGACAGAGAAAATTGGGGGAGCCACTGAAAGTGGGTCATTTATTTACCTGCGGTAATAGACACAAGGCAGTCAGGTTCTATATGCATGCATAAGTAAAGAGAAAATTACTGATAGCTTCTACATTGGCAGGAAGCAAGCCAGGCCAAAGCAGGTCTGTCTTCAGAATCTGTTCTCTAGCAAACATTTTTATAATTAAATAGTGGCCTGGATCTCTGGCTAGAATTTGAATTCTCAGCTCAGAAAAACTGGGAAATCAATTCTCTAAAGATTAGCTGGGAGCCATGTATGTAAAATAAGGCAATGTGTACAAGGTGGCAAAATGCACATAAATCAATTTTCAGCTGTCAAACAATACACATACATGCACAACACACAAATTTTGGCCACTTTAACAGGCATTTGTTGGGGAAGGGTAGAGAAGACATTATGAATCTAGCTGCATGACCAGCATGCCAACATGCATATCTTATGCCAATTTTGACATAAGCAAAGTTCCACATGAACATTTAGCTGCGTAATCACCTCAGATTCTAATGCTATTTACTTAAAATATTGTTTATATTTGAAACTTAAGTACAATGTCACAAATGTACATCAACATAACTGAAAACCAAACAGTCACAGCAAGCTTTGTGCATGCTTAAAGCACACACACATTTTACAGTTAGGTGCATTACTGAAAATCCCTATAAAGTTATAGTGAACAATTAGCAAATGTGTAAAAAAAAGCAGTGTTGCTTACCTGTAACAGGTATTCTCCGAGAGCAGCAGGATGTCAATTCTCATATGAGAGCCCAACCCAGAATTTTTATGTCAAAGTTTCTAGAATTTTGACTATACCACACTGGGCATGCCCGGCATGCCACTATACTTTGTCCACACAAGGACTCCTTCAGTCTTGTTCCTTAGCATTATATAGAGAAGCAAACTCCAAGGGCAGGCGAGTGGGTTTCATGAGGACAGACATCCTGCTGGCATCAGAGAACACCTGTTACAGGCAAGTAACTCTGCTTTCTCAGAGAACCAGCAGGATGGCAACAGACTGTCCTGAACAAAAAAAGTGCCAACAGACAACAAAAGGCTTGTTGCCAACAAATAATAGTTTTCCTTTTTATTTTTTACCTGAGGGGCAGCCTGGAACAAAATCAAGAGGCCCTAGGGGGCAGTGGAGGTGGGTTGTGCGACTCAAATGGATTCCGCAGGACAGACTGGCCAATCCTGTCAAGTCGGGAGTCCCTGTCCGAACAGTAGTAAAATGTGAATGTGTGGAGAAAATTCCACATCGCAGCATTGCCAGGTCTCCTCCATGGAGACTGATCTTAAGTGCGCCACCCATGCTGCCATGGCTCAAACAGAAAGAGCCTTGATATGGCCCATCAGATTCAATCTCACCTGGACAAAACAGGAGGAGATGCAATCTGCTAGCCAAGTAGATTTGGCAATGGCAATCCCCTGTTTGTTGGCACTAAAAAAAAAAAAGTGGATTTTCTATTGACTTCAGTGACTCCAGATAGGCCAAGGCTCTCTTGCAGTGCAAACTGTGCAGTGCTTGTTGGAAGGACAATTGGCTGGTTAAAATGGAATTCTAAAACACCACCTTAGGCAGAAACTGAGGACCAATGCACAGAATTACCCTATCATGATGACAACTTCATATAAGCCTGGAGCTCACTGAGCCTGGAGCTCACTGAGCTTGCACAGTGAAGTGAATGCCAATAAAAATGAAACCTTCCAGGTCAGGCATTTCAGATCACGGGTGTGCAGGGGCTCAAAGGGAGCTTTCATCAGCTGAGTCAGTACTATATTGAAGTCCCAAGAAATAGCAGGACACCTGATGGGAGGTTTCAAACTGAAGCAGACCTCACATGAATCGAACAACCAAAGGCTGTACAGAGATGGGTGTACGTTCAACATGCTGGTGATAGACACAAATTGCACTGAGGTGAACTTTTACAGAATTGGTTTTGAGACCCACATAAATGTAGAAGGTAATCAAGGAGTTTTTGGTGGCGAAGGAGAAAGGATCTAAGGCATTTGGCTGACATCACCAGGCAAACTTCCTCCATTTTAGCTTACAGGACATTCTAGTGTAATCCTTTCTTGAACTTAAAGAAAATGAGATGAGACATTCAGAGAGATCAAGAGGTAAGAGTCAGCCTCTCAACATCCAGGCAGAAAGAGCCAGGGTCCTGACTTTAGGGTGGCATAACCTGCCTCAATCCTGAGTAATGAGATCTGGGGAATTCCCCAGCCCGATTGGTTCCTTGATGGCCATTTCCCTCAGCAATGGGAACCAAAATCTGTCTTGGCCAAAAGGCAGCTACAAGAACCATGGTCCCCTGGTCTTCTACAGTTTCAGAGATTTCGCAACTAATGGCATCGGAAGATATGCATACAGCAGGTCTTTGCCCCAGTTGAAGATAAAAGCGTCTGAGGCTAGTTTGCTCTGTGCCCTTTTCCTGGAAAGAAAGGGTGAATGTTTCCTGTTCTGAGGGAACACAACAGATCCATCATGGGTACACCCCATTTGTAGAATGCCTGGTTTGTTAACTCTTGATCCAAGGATCATTAGTGGGGCTCCAGGATCTAACAAATCTATCCATTAAGATTCTCTACACCTCCCAAATACTTCACCCTAAGAACCATTCCTTAAAAGACGGCACAATCCTATAGCTGGACAGTCTCCTGATAAAGAGGTACAAACCCGTGCCTCCCTGCTTTATGATGTAGAGCATCACAATTTAATTATCCATCTGAATCAGGACAACTGTTGGCCAATCGATCTCAGAAAGCCTTCAAAGCATACTGGACCGCCCTTAGCGCCAAGAAATTTACCTGATGAAGATTTTCTTGAGCTGACCGGAGACCTTGGGTGCACAGCCCAAGCTTGATGCATCCATGACAAGGATAAATTTGTCCGGAGGAATTTGAAAGGCTATATCACTTGTCAGATTGGAATTGCCCTGCTATTAGGACAGAGTCTGAGCAGTTGCATGACATGGATGTTGTCATGAAGATTCTGGGTGGCCTGTAGTCACTGAGATCTGAGGCTCAGTTGGGTTCTCCTTATGTAAAGATGTGCCAATGAGTTTACATGAATAGTTACAGCCATAAGGCCCAGTATTGTCAAAATGTCCCATACTGATGTCTGTTGGCTCTCTTGGATCTGTTCCACTGTGGATATGAAGGTGATAGTTCTCTGTTGTGAATGGAAGGCCCTTGCCTGAGTTGTGTCTAGCAGAGCTCTGAAACTCCAATTTAGATGATGGGCTCAAATGTGTAAATCTGGATGTTGGAGTTACTAAGGTTCAACAACTGTTTTGACACCCACCTGCAATGTGCTCTTCACCAACCAGAAAGGGATATGTATACACCCCCCAGTTTGCCACTGCCACCACAGCAAGACATTTTATGAAGAAACACAAGGCTGATGCTAGGCCAAAAGGCAGCACACAATACTCGAGGTGACTGTCTCCCACTACAAATCTAACATTTCCTATGATGTGGGAATCTATCTATATGGATGTAAGCCTCCAAGCTCAAAAGAGCATAGCCAGTTCTTTTTGCAAAAAAAAGGGATTAAGGTGCCCAGAGAAACATCTTGAACTCTTAAAAAAAAAAAATGTGTTCAAGGCCATTAGGTCTAGGATAGGACAAAATCATCCTGTTTTCTTTAGAATCAGGAAGTATTTGGAGTAGAATCCCCACCCTCTTTCTCCAGTAGAACAGTTCTGACTACATTTATTTAAGTGTTTTTATATACCGGGATACGTTGGGAACATCATCTCGGTTTACAGATAACTAAAAATAGCAACAAGCTTTACAGAGAACAAGTTACAACGTGTAAATTAATAAAGGTAACAATGAATAGTTTGAACAAGTAACAACAGGAACAGTTAAAAATAGTTGAAAATGAATGGTAGCTGGGAATATAGAATTGGGTAAGAAGAGCAGGGTGGACGGGAGTTGGCTGCTGGGAACTAGCTGGAACATGCTGGATAATTCGATGATATCTGAAAGGAGAGGAAAGGTGATAGTAAAGAGATTAAGAGTGGGGATTAGGTGAATGCCTGTTTAAAGAGCCAGGTCTTGAGGTTCTGTTTGAATCTTTTTTGACAGGATTCTAAGCGGAGGTCTGGAGGCATTCTGTTCCAGAGGGTGGGTCCGGCTAGGGAGAGGGCACGTACCCTGGTGGATTTAAGTTTGGACAGCGAGTGTGCATTGTGGCTAGGTGTTGAGCCCTGGTTGGTCTGTTATGGGTGCGGATTCGGAGGTGATCTTTGAACCAGGGCATGTCGTGGTTGTAGGTGGTTTTGTGGATAAGGGTAAGTGTTTTGTAAATAATCCTGGAGTTGATTGGCAGCCAGTGTAGGAGCTTGAGGACGGGGGTGATGTGATCTCCTCGGTGGGCATTGGTGAGTATACGCGCTGCTGAGTTTTGGAGCATCTGAAAGGGCCAGAGGGCACTCTTTGGGAGGCCAAGGAGGATGGCATTATAATAGTCAAGCTTGGCAAGAATGGTAGCTTGCAGGACTGTGCGGAAATCGATGTGGAGCAGGGGTTTCAGTTTTTTGAGTGTGTGGAGCTTGAAGAAACTCTCTCTCAAGAGTTAATGAATTTCTTCAAGTTATGGTGGTTATCAAGGACGACCCCAAGGCTTCGCACTTGTTGAGTGAATGTGGAGGTAGGAAGAGGTGGGTTGAGGGTGGAATAGTGGTTGTTGTGGGGGGGTGAGATGAAAAGGAGCTCCGTTTTGGATGTATTGAGGGCTAAATAATTGTTGGTGAGCAGGGAGCTGATGGCTGCAAGTGCGGCTTCCCAAGTTTTTAGGGCCATGGGTATGATATCGGTTACAGGAATGAGGATCTGAACATCGTCAGCATATATGAAGTGTGGGAGGCAGAGTTCTGATAGCAGTTGGCAGAGGGATAAAAGGTATATATTCAAAATGGTGGAAGAGAGGGCAGAGCCTTGGGGAACATCCTTCAGAAAGAGAGGGCGGAGCCTTGGGGAACACCCTTCAGAAATAGAAGGCGGAGCCTTGGGGAACACCCTTCAGAAAGAGCTCCCCTCTGAAAGAGCTCTTTCTGAATTAATTCCTGAGGAGGAAAGTGTAACCCCAACTGGGGTCCAGACTGTGATTTGGCAGAAGACCCAATAGATGTAATCTGTACGCTCTTATGATGCTTCGGACCAACATAGCCAAAGCTTCACTGGGCCAACGGTTTATAAACACCTCAACCTGCCTCAGACAGGAAGGTCCTCTGGCACAGGTACAGAATGAATGCCATGCTCTATGCAATACAGTTAAAATCCCTTCCCAGGTTTTGACTGGGGTGCCTGCTGTTGCCTTGGGTGGGCATGAGGGGCCTGTTGTGCACAGGACAGAGAGAGTAGAGGTTAATGCCACCTTGGTTAGAAAAAGTACCTCATCTGCTCCATACATTGGGTACCTTCTGGTAGGAGGCAGCTGGTTCCAGAGTGGCCGTGGAGAGCTGTTGAAGCATTGCACAGTGTTTCGAGATCTGTGCCACTGCTTCCTGAAATCTCTCTCTGAAGAGATTATCTCCAGTGCATGGCAAATCTGCAAGTCTTTCCTGGACCTCAGTTAGGAGGTGTGAGGCCCACAGCCAGGCAAGTCTACAAGCACTAATCCCCTCAATGCTGTTTCAAAAACAAAAAGGTTAAGCAAACCATATGTTTTCCACGCTCATTCCCTTTTCCACCAGTGAATGGAGGACGTTTTACTACTTTTGAGGAAGCAGCTTGGCCTCTCCTGCACCTGTTTCAGTAAATCCAATATGTACTGGCTCATAGAAAGAAGAGGCTATGCAGGCATTTAGTGTAGCTCCCTGAAATACTTTCCTCCCAAGAGTATCCAGGGTTCTACAATCCTTCTCAGAGGCACAGAGGAATGGGTCCTAGTCTCCTTGAGAGTGGATTCGTCCACCACAGATGGTGAAATTACTACTTGCCTAATAATTTCTTTTCCTTTAGACAGTCAGACAGGCCAGACCAGTGGGTTATGCATGCCTACCAGCAGATGGAGCCAGATCAGCAGGCTCTCTGATGTCACTGCTTATATATGTGTTGACATCAGCTTGCTAGTATTTCTGTAAAAAAACTAAGAGGTGGCAACATTAACCATATTACCAGATCCCCTCTCTATTATTTTTTTTTTTTTTAATCTGTGGACTTCCAGAAACAGGAAGCAGAAACAAAGGTAATACTTCCAACTAAAAATAGCAGAACAAGAGATAATTCACCTGCAGCAAAGCATAGACATTCACTAGGCCTACCCACTCCACTTAACTGCCAGTCTGTGTTTCAATTCCACCAAACTGCCTGCAAGAAAGCTCCCCTGCAAGGCACAGAGCGTTAACAATAGTTCAAGAATCTTGGCAGCATAAGGAGGGCCCTGGCCTGGTCTGTCTTAAAGGAAAGGAAATTATTAAAGAGTAATAATTTCACCTTCCTATTCATCTAGTCAGACCAGTGGGATGTACCCAAGCTACTCCCCAATAGGGCAAAACGCTGCCTCAGCCCCTTGCACTACCACCAAGACAAAGGAGGTCCCCTCTTGAGCCCAGATATTCAGGTAGTCATCCCTAGAGAGGGTATGTAAGGACGACCATGAGACAGCTTTACTCCACAGAAAGTGCTATAATTATAATACCATGCACCACACAGTAGCCCAAAGGTTGCCTCCTCCTTTTGTGCTCCATATAGGACAAAGATGATCAGATTGCCAAAAAGCACTAGAAATCTTTAGAAATCTCAACAGATATTTCCCTAAGACCAGGAAGTGAAGGTTGCGTAAACCTCAAAATTCTGCCTACCAACTAAAAGAAGGCAAAAGACGGAACAAGTACATAAATCTTCCGAAGAAAGGAGGGAAGCAAATGGATTCCCTAGAAATCAATAAGTAAGGCTCCCCTATAAGAAGGTGCTTGTGACTCAGATACCCTCTGAGCTAACAACTAGTGCCTAGGAAAAAATAAATAGTCTTCACCACAAGCAACCTTAGGAAAATAATCTGAAGATGAACAAACTGTGCCCAAAAACTTCCAATGGTAGTGGAGCCAGTGCAGCCCCAGGAATATTGACGCCCAGAGCACTAATCTTCAAAAACTCTCCAATCCCGCAAATGGGCCAAGGAAGAGGAGAATTTTCTAGCCTTAAATAATGTTGCCACTACACCTTGAGAATAATCATTCTTCATTAAAAATGTCCTCTCAAGGATCCAAGATGGCCACCGGATGAGACACTGTGACTAGAGCGTCCTCGAGTTAACTGCTAAAGATTCTTCTTTTTTCTTGCGAAACATTTACCCAACATGGGAAGGAAGCGCAAACCGAGGACATCTTACCCTGCTGATCCCTCGGTGAGCACTCCCTCCGGCCCGATGGATGCCCATGTCACACGCAGCACTCGAGAAGCGGGAGACCAACCGTTGCAGAGTGGGGGAGGGGAAGTAGAGCTCCCTTCTCTGCTTGGTTCTATGTCACCTTTGAGTCCCGTAGTGAGGACTCCACCGCTAGACCCAGCAGCCGGTAGAGAAGCAGCACAGAATGGGGAGGATACTCTGAACCGGAGTGGTCATGATTTCCTCTCAGCAGGAGCAGGAGTGCTGCCGACGGCTGCCTCAAGCCCAACAAACGATCAGGGGCATGGCGGTGAAGGAGGAGGATTCCTAACTGAGGGAAACGCTATGGCTGCTACAGTTTTTGCCATGAAGGCAATACCAGCAATGGTAAGACCTCAGGTTTTTTCATTTGAGACTTTATGGGAAGCCATTAATGATATGAGGACAAACATACTACAACAACTAACTCCAGCAATGGAGCAACTGAGGAAATTTGAACAAAAGTTGGAGGTGTATGAAAAATCTAATATGGAGGCAGACCAACAATCAGTGACTATCAGGACTGAGATAAAGACGATTCAACAAGTACAAGCAATGATTATAAAAGATAATAAAATTATGGGACAAAAGATCGAGAGTCTAGAGAACTGTGTTAAAAGTAGGAATGTCAGATATATAAATTTCCCACAGTTACCAGTGAGGTCTTCAAGTTAAGTTTTCAATAGATATATGCTTGAAATACTAAAAATCCCACCCGATCAGAGCCCAATGATTTTGAAATCCTTTTACTTACCAAAGCCTAGAACATCGGCAGAAAATCAAGGAAATGGATTAGAGATGGAAACACCAGTGATTGATCAACCTCTGAACATAACAGCATTGCTGGAAACATCGGATACTGAAATGGCGGTACCTGCAACCCTGATTGTGATTTTTGCCTCTGATACAGATAGAGACAGACTTCTGAGACTGAGTATAAAACATAGAAATGAGAGATTTCTTGGTTTAATGGTCCGAGCCTTTCCTGATTTGTCTCGTGAGACACAGAAGAAAAGGAAGGCCTTTCTCCTTTTGCGACCTCAGGTCTTGTTAATTGGGGCTAGATATTTCCTCAAATTTCCATGCAAATGTGTGGTTAAATACTTGCAAAATACTTATGTTTTTTTTGATCCGCCCCAACTAACACAGTTCTTGGTTGGTAAGACCCCAGTGGCCATAGATGATGTACCCTGAAGGATCCTCCATAATTTCTCACAAATAGTGTGGGGTGCTGTAATAATCCGGAATTATCCTTAATTTGGTATGATCCTGTTGTGTTTGATAGGTTTGGTAAAGATCCGCCCTCCCATTAGTGGATCTCTTCAGTGGAACAATAAGTAGAGATATGTCTCTTACCTTTGTTTTTTATTTTCTTGGTTAAAATTAGACGATTCTGATGTTATAAGTACCGACTAAGATTATTGTTTTCCCTGATTCTGTACAAGATTTCTTGAATAATTGTAAAATTGCATAAATAAATAATAAAAAAAAAAATATGTCCTCTCAAGGAGCAAACCGGTCCCTCACAAAGCATCGAGCCCTAGCAAAGCAACTCCCTGAGAATGGAAAGCTGTAGGAAGCTGTTGCACAGCAGATATCAGAGATCTGCACACCACAGCTAGTGAGGCCAGTGCAAAGCAAATAGCAGTTCCACCCCTGAACGCTCATCAAACTTTGTAGAAACCTGCCTATCAAAGGCCAAGGAGAGAAAACGTTTGACATCCTCCCCAAGGGCTCTCTAAATCCAGGTAATGAGCCTGGATGAATGAGTCTTTCTCTTCCGGAAGAAAGACTTTGTAGTTGGTTTAGTTACTATCAGATCCAAACCTGACAGTCCCCCATGTCATGACCAATCTGATCGAAGGCTCTCTGAGAAGGACCCATTCCCCTGTACCTCTGACTTTGCGATGGAAGCAGACTTTGCGACGGTACATTCCTGCTATGTTCAACACGAACCTGAATTGCAATTCCTGCCCGCTCAAGGAAAGAAGTCCCTTTCTATTAACACTTGAGACCTCCAGCTTTCCCATTGACAATCCATGTACACAACCATCATGTCAAAGTCAGACACTACACTGATCACCTGATCCAGTAGCCAAATTGTGAACTTGAGAATCACCCAAATAGTACTGCCTTCAAAATGACTGAAAAACCAGCTTGCTTCCTCAGGAAATCATTGTCCATGAGCAAACATCTCCTGAACTTTACACCTACCAGCCCGACAGACTGTTCTCCGATGTGACTACGGTCCATCATTACAAGTACCTTCTTGATTCCGGCAGTGAATCTCATGGAATTCCACCTGGAAGACAAAGCCTGGAAGCAGACATACATATGTCCTCGCCCATAGAGCTGCATCCAAGGCTGCCATCACAACTCTAAGAGACTAAGTTGCAGCACACCAGATAAAGGTGGGCCATCCTCAGCACTAGAATATGGCTATACCACCTCTGTGCTCTTAGGTCAGGGATGTATAACTGAACAATCTTCATATCAAATTGAGTTGATCTCCCCCACATTCCAGGGTCTTCAAGGATTGAAGATTTCTCTTGGAGAAAAAGGAAATAAACCATTCCAATTCCTGCAACTGAAACACTCACAGAGAAGCCAAATTGCTCTCCTGAGGCTTTTTCTCTTATCAGCCAAGTGTTCAGATAAGGGAGTACCAAAATACCATCCCCTATGCAGCATCGCTACCATCACCTCCAAAAAAAGGTTCTCTAGGCAGGAGCTAGCCTAAAGGTCAGCACCCAAAACTGAAAATGGAAATCTAGAATGCAATCTCAGTGAGCGCTATATTTTTGGATTAAGCTGTGAAAACATGCTTTTGCCAGACCCCAAGAGGTCAAAGATTCTCCGTTCTAAACAGCCCTAATTACTGACCTTAAGGTTTGCAGAAAATAATGGGTTACACCTTAAAGAAGTCATGGACCTGATTCAGGACCAGGATGGAACAAAGTACCCATTTTTCTTTAGGACCGCAAACGAAAGGAATTCTCATCCTAAACCTTCCTGGATCCTTGGTGCTGGAATTAAACAATCATCAAATTGAGAAACCCCTGCAAGGTAGAGTATACATCCCTCTTTCCTTGATTGACGACGAGTAACCATAATGTTGTCAGAAAATGGAATGAGCAAAAAAAAAAGTGCATACATCCATCTTGTTGAGGGTTCCTTCCCCCACACCTTCCCTTCCAGGACCTATTGAACCTTCATAATGTGGTCCATTCCACTTTATCCTTTGCTCCTTTTTTTTTTTTGCTTGAAATACCAGGACTTGAATCCCCTTAAGTCTTGATTCCTTCCATAAGACAATTAACTGCTAGAGAGGACCTTCATGCTATGCCATCCCAGTTTTCCAGGCTGTTGACAAACTAGAGTCAATCCTTAAAGGGCAATTTAGTCAAATTATACTTGAAGATAAAGCTTGCTGAACAATTGCCAAGTCACTGCTAGGAAACCACTGCTATGCTCTAGGCCTGCGCCAAAAACAGAGCAGCATCTGTTTAACACGTAGCTCCCTGATTAAAGAGTAGAGAGCTCACTCATGAAGAGTTCAGAAGAATCTCACAAAAGGCACAGAAACAGGCAGACATCTGAAGAGCCATGCTCATGGCCCCTAAGCCTATTCAAATACTAATGCTGTCTGTCTCTGCACCCTTAAGATCCATCCCACCTTCCACTGGGATGCAGACCATTTGTCATGGACCCAACCAAAGCATCCACCACCAACAAAATAAAAAATGTGAATTTTCCAGGGTGACAAGCAACACTTGCCAAACAGAGTCTCACAATCCACAAACTCAGTCACTGGATGACTACTTTGCAGTCAGAAGTACTGGTGATACCCTGTTGATGAGACCTTTGGACGGTTTCACTGTGCCAGAAGCTAACTTCCCTCTCCCTGAGGCACCAGAACTTGGGGAGTGGATTGTGGGACCAAGCCAATGCAATTCATATAGTTATCCACTCCCCTTCTGGCCAAAATGATACCATGAAAACCTGGAGTAGATCACAGGAACTAACTTCAAGAATATGAACTGAAATTATGAGCACTCTGCCAGGTTTCTAGACTTAGATCCCCAGCAGTGGTTACCATTACGCATTATGGCAGACACTTCAACAAACGAAGACTTCTCCTGATCCCTTCACAAATGTTTTAATAAGGCATGTATGCTGTTGCAACACAGTCATGTTCCCTGAAATGGTCAGAGGAGACATTTGATCAGGGAATTGACCTTACTGGGAAGGAGCTGATCCTGACCCCATATCCACTGCTGCCCCACTGAAGCACAAAACCATAGCTTAGTGTGAGTGAAAAGGAGAAATTGACTCTCTTTCACTCACTTGCAGTCTGTAAAATGGCCACCGCAGTTCACACGGTGAACTGTTCACTGGTGGGAAAAGTACTTCAGAAGTTCCCTCTGAAGGAGGTCCTTTCCTCTACCCTGGAACACCTGAATCATCATTCTGAATGAGTCTCCCAGTATTTTGCACAAATGCAACAAGACTGCATTCTCCAGAGTACAGCTTTCCTTGCCCTCAGGTGCCACTGAGTACTGACAGTTTTCCTGCTATTCTTCCTCTTCAAAACATTCTCTCCATGGAGAAACAAGCACTCACCCCCAAGCTGCTTTCCCCATGGTCCTGCACCAATAAACAGCAGCCACGGAGCACAAGTTTCAGCTATATCACCTTTCCTCTCTCTTTTTATTTTTATTTTTAAACAACTGGAGACAAACACAAGCTCAGCTTCTCTAACTTAAAGATACAGGAGCATAGCAAGAATGAAAAGCAATCAACTGAGGGGTGTAGCAGCAGAGAGGAGGGGAGAAATAGGAAGAGGAGGGAAGAGGAAACTGGGTAAAAAGAAAGTAAAACCCAGATCCTACTACCTAACACTTGGAAGCTACCTGGTCCCGCCATTACTCAACCGGAGGAGGAAGATAACATCTGTCACTGTGCAAGCTGCCAAAACTGTTCAAAAGGACTCATGACCACACAACTGAGGGAGGGATCATTCTACCACCACTTCGGAAGCAATCCCCTAACTTCTTCATTTAGTCCGACTGCAGTCCACAGCATGCGATGCCTGCAATCATCTGCTGGAGAAAGACAATACTGGCAGGCTGATATCAGCACAGAGGTATATAAGGAGTAACATCAGCGAGCCTGTTTGTCTCCATCTACTGGTAGACATGCATAACCCACTGTTCTGGCCTGGTCTGACTGGATAGAGGAATGGTATGGTAGCTGCCTTTTTTCAAATCAGGGACCCTTCTGAATGAGTTAGTCATGTTTGCCTTCTTATTAGCTGCAGCCAAAGAGAAAAGGGATCTCCCACATCCTCATCTGCACCTCCTGAAGGATTTTGTGAACTTCCACTACGTTCTTAGGGGAGCTCCACAGACTGGAGATGTCCAGCTTCTTATTTCTAGTTTCAACCTCTGTCTGTAAAGTAAAGGGGATAGCCTCTGCCATTCTCCAAATAAAGCCAGTAGGAAAGGTCTTCTGGAGGGATTTCCATCTCTCTAGAGAAGAGGGATCAGATGAGAGACCCGATCACTCTTCATAGACATCTCCAAATCTGTAGCTGTACCCTCAGAATTCAGTCAGATCTCAACTGGTATGTGTCAGTGGTGAAAACCCAGATGGTGCCCATCCTGCAGCCAAGCCTCAGAAGGAAGCAAGAATCTGCTGGGGCCTGGAATCCAAGGAACTTCCTCCCCTGATGAACTGGAGATCATTATCAGGGCACCTGCAATAGTCACAGATTCCTCTCTGGGAAAGCGGCATCAGCACAGAAACTGGCACCAATGCTAGGCCACCAGCAGCTGGACTTTAGATCACATTTGCCCCAGTGCCTTAGATGGCAAAGCATAAAAGCCTCACAGTGCTTTGTCAAAAGTCTAAATCTTTTTATGCAGCCCCTCTTCAAAGATAGCAGTTGGCAACACCAACTGGGAGGCAGGAGGGGTGGCCACGTCTTTCTGGGAACGGAGAGGTGTATCAGTGGCTGATACCTGGACCCTCACAGACTGGCATTGCTCCCAGATCTTCAGTGAAGATGAGCTCTCTTCTCCACAGGGCTGCTTCAGGAGGAAAAGGGGGAGGGAAGGAGGGTAGTGTCTCGGCCACAGCCAGACTGTCCATGCTCTGACAGAGACAGATGCTCAATGCCTAGCATCAGAATTTCTCAATGCTGGAGTTGAAGTGGAATCAGACACTTTTTTTCAAGTAGGAAGACGACAGCTTTTCTCTCTGGTCCTAATCACTGCTCAATGTCAAGGGAGTGGCATGCTCCCCTGATGCATCACCAGTGACTAGTACAGCTCCTGGGTCCCTCAATGTTGATGCCTCTGATACTGAAGAGTCAATGTTTCAGCGGTTGTCCAATGATCCAAACAGAACAGTCATCCTTTCAGGGTCATGTTGCACACAAGCAACACCTTAGGACATCATGCAATGCCTCCAGGAACAAATGGAGAAATTACTTACCTGGTAATTTCGTTTTCCTTAGTGTAGACAGATGGACTCAGAACCAATGGGTATAGTGTACTCCTGATAGCAGTTGGAGACTGATCAGATTTCAATCTGACGTCAGCCCTAGTACATATACCCCTGCAGGAAGTGCAGCTCTTCAGTATTCTCCTCGAAAAGCAGTGTGGATATATGTGACTAACTTGATTAACTTCAAAACTTGAATAACTTGATTCAAAACTTGAATAACTTGATACAGTACAGTGCGCTCCGTTGGAGCGCACTGTACTGTATCGGCCCGAATGTCGGCAGGCTCCTAGTCAGATACCTGGAAAGGTCAGAATCCGTACGAAAGACGGACCATCTATTCATCCTCACAGCGGAAAGAAGCAGGGGGAAGCGGCCCTGCGAGCAACCAGAAGTCATTAAGGCGGCCTATGTGGACGCAGGCAAGCCCACCGCCTTTACAAGTCAAGGCCCATTCTGCTAGAGCCTAGGCGGTGTCCTGGGCGGAAACCAAGATGCTGTCACTTGCTGAGATCTGCAGGGTGGCGACATGGTCCTCCATCCACACCTTCTCTAGGTTTTACCGCCTGGATGTTCAGGCTCGGGAGGACACAGCATTTGCAAGGGCAGTTGTAAGTGGGTCACGGGCAGCTTCCCACCCAGTTCGGGAGTAGCTTTTATACATCCCATTGGTCCTGAGTCCATCTGCTACACGCTAGGAAATGGAGAAATTACTTACCTGATAATTTTGTTTCCTTAGTGTAGACAGATGGACTCAGCATCCCACCCACGGCTGCCGTTACTCATGGAATTCTCGGGGGACATCCCCGGGAGCGAATGATTCAAGGGTAAGCCATGCTTTCCTTCATCTAGGACACCCATCCTACCAGGTGTCGACGTTTCCCAGTTGAGGGCACTGGCAGTCTCCAGCTATAGCCAGTTCAACCAGTTCAAATTAATCAAGTTAACCAAATTATAAAGTTAATCAAGTTATTCAAGTTTTGAAGTTAATCAAGTTAGTCACATATATCCACACTGCTTTTCGAGGAGAATACTGAAGAGCTGCACTTCCTGCAGGGGTATATGTACTAGGGCTGACGTCAGATTGAAATCTGATCAGTCTCCAACTGCTATCAGGAGTATACTATACCCATTGGTCCTGAGTCCATCTGCTACACGCTAGGAAATATGTATTTATCATGAGGATCTGTGATAGATGTAACCCTAGTACACTGGAGGTATCTTTGGGAACTGCTGGTTTACTTATCCATGGCTGGAGGGAAAATAAAGGAAGCAAAAGTTTAATTCGATGACCACGAGATGGTTGATGCCCAGTGGTGCATCAGTTGGGCAAGAAAAACTGAAACTTAGAAAAAACAACTGAAAAATCAAAGGTACTAAAAAAGGTGAAAAAAAGACCACTGGGTCCTGCAACAAATAAAATCTGCAATTTTGTTTTAATGAAATGGCTACAGCTGGAGCAGGAGAGTTAGGAAACACAACCAGTGGGCTCCGCAGAAGAGATGAAAAGGTCTCTGCATAGTTGTGTAGGATAGTGACACACTGAGCATGCCCAGTGAGGAACAATCAAAACTTCTAGAAACTTTGACATAAAAGTTCTGGGCCAGGCTATCTGATGATGTAATCCACATGTGAGGACTGACATCCTGCTTGTCCTCGGAGAATCACTATTTCTCTGGGGTTTGGGATGCAGCTGTTGATGGATGCATCTTTTGGCTCACCCCAGTTTTGCAACCAGAAGTCAGACAATGGAAAGGATAGATATAAATTGAGAAATTGTTTGAAGAACTGACCAATTACTGTGTTTCCCACAGCACTAGATGGTTAACAGCACACACACATGCCAATATTATGCACTAAATGTTAACACATGATCTAGGAAAGTGACACAAGTAAAATGCACTTAACCATGCACTAAATCTAGATAAGGCCATGCTCTCGCAAAATAATATGCACACCAGTAAAATAAGAATCCAAAACATCATGCAGCATGTATAAACGGAGAGTGGAGTATGACAAACAACACAGCACAGAAAGAGGCAAAGTGGCAAACACTGAAGGTAAACAGCGCCTGTGTGAGCGAGCCAGAGAGAGAGGGTATGCAAGAGACGGAGACAGAAATAGTATGTGAGAGCCTGAGTAGGTAAGAAAAGATATGAAAAAAAGTGTGTGCATGGGACACAGACTTTGTCCCACTACTCTCTCAGCTAATTTACTCATAAAAGCCCAAATCATTCTGAACATTTTTCAGAAATTAAGAATTTGAAAGCACAGTTTTGGGAATTATGTTATGATTTTTAGAGAACATTAAAAATAAAACAAAAAAAAATCCTCACCCCTGATCTCTGCTTCTGGATCTAGACCGAGACCTAGACCTACAAAAAGAAGAAAATTATATTAGAAAAATAATTAATCTGTTATGCTCTATTCATAAAGCACTGTTATTCTATACTGCACTATACAGTCAGAGCAATGATTTAAGTACGTCATTCGGTGCTCTAGTTACAGAAGAATGAGCCTTTATAAAAGCTGTCAGCATATACAGCACTGTACAGTTACCAAACATAGCATTGTCATATATATACACACACACACACCCCAGTGTACACAATAACAGTCGCAAATCATTTATAGTAGCGTAGTATTGATGGCAGAAAAAGACCAAAAATGGACCATCCAGTCTGACCAGCAAGTTTCTTATAGAAGTAACTGCCACTCTGTGCAGGTTACCCCCATGTTTCTGTTGAGGGTAGTAACTGCCGCTCCGTGCATACAGGGCACTATTCAGTTATAGACTGCTTATATATTGGTGTACACAGCAATAATTTTACACAGTGCGGTCATTAAGCAATAAACATGATTCAGAAAACTGTCATTACTTTGACATCATTTAATTTAGTAAATCTGTCCCCAAAAATTTGAAATAAAAAGGTTAGTGTGCAGCAAGTTTAGTAAAATGAAACAAAGCAATGTGCTGAATGTCACAAAAATGGAGAAATTACTTACCTGATAATTTAATTTTCCTTACTGTAGACAGATGGACTCAGGACCAATGGGTATTGTGCTCTCCTGATAACAGATGGGAGACGGAGTCAGATTTCAAAGCTGACGACACTCTACATATTCCCATGCAGTAAGCTTAGCTCTTCAGTATTCACCTCGAAAAGCCATTGTGGATATATGTTTGCTTAAATAACTTGATTAACTTGAACTGGTTAAACTGATTTTCAAACTGGAGTCCGCTAGTGCATTCAACCAATTAACGCCGACACCAGACAAACTATGGGTGTCTTGAACTAGGGGTAGTCCATGGCTTACCCGTATTTGCTTAATCTTGAGGTTTGTTATTCGCGGTTCTCATTTTCTGGGGCAGCCGTGGGTAGGATGCTGAGTCCATCTGTCTACACTAAGGAAAACAAAATTATCAGGTTATTTCTCCATTTCCTAGCTTATAGCCAGATGGACTCAGGACCAATGGGATGTACAAAAGCTCTCCCGGACAGGGTGGGAAGCTGCCCCTGGTCCACTTAGTACTGCTCTTGCGAAGGCTGTGTCCTCCTGGGCTTGAACATCCAGGCAGTAGAACCTGGAAAAGGTGTGTATGGAAGACAATAATCACTGCTTGACAGATCTCGGCGGACGACAGCAGCTTGGTTTCTGCCCAGGACACCGCCTGGGCCCTCGTAGAATGAGACTTAACTTGAAGAGGTAAGGGCTTTCCTACCTCTATGTAGGCCACCTTAATTACTTCTTTGATCTAGCGGGCTATGGTCGCCCGCGAGGCCGCTTCCCCTTGTTTCTTCTCGCTGTGAAGGATGAACAGGTGCTCTGTTTTGCGCACAGGTTCCGATCTTTCCAGGTATTGTACTAGGAGTCTGCCGACATTTAGATGGCGAAGAAGGCGTGAGTCTTCAGAGTCCATATCTATATCTGGAGATGGTAACGAGATGGTTTGGTTCAAGTGAAACTGGGAAACCACTTTCGGTAAGAAGGAGGGGATAGTGCGCAGTTCCAGGCGTGAACCTAAGGAACGGTTCCCAGCAGGATAGTGCCTGGAGTTCGGAGATGCGACAAGCTGAACATATTTCCAGCAAGAATGCCGTCTTCAATGTTAAGAGACGTAGTGACAGACCGCGAGTTGGTCTGAAGGAAGCTCCCGCTAGGAAGCCTAGCACTAGATTCAGATTCCATAGAGGCACCGGCCACTTCAGGGGTGGTCGGAGTGGATTAACCCCTTTCAGGATGCGGGACACATCTGGATGGGTTGATAGCCTGATACCGTCCACTTCAGCTCTGAAGCAGGCCAGCGCAGCAACTTGGACCTTTAAGGGGTTGTCACTCAACTCCCTCTTCATACAGTCTGCAGAAACTCCAGGATCATGGGAATTCTGGCTCTCCGTGGGAGAGTCTTGCAGTCCTCACACCAGGCTTCTAATATTCTCCAGATCCATATGTAAGACAGGGATGTGGAGAACTTGCACGCTCGGAGCAGGGTGTCAATCACTGCCTTTGAGTATCCACGCTTCTTCAGACTAGTCTTCTCAAGGCGTAAGAGAGAATCGAGCCGGATCTTCGTGGAGGATCAAGCCCTGCTGGAGAAGGTCCCTGTGTGGAGGTAGGCATAGAGGGTCCCCCGCAAGTAGTCTTCGCATATCTGCATACCATGGTCGTCTTGACCAGTCCGGGGCGACTAGTCCCATTCCAGTGGGAACTAGTCACATTCCAGTGGGAGCACTGAGAGGAGAGAATCACCTTGCTGGTGGCTGAAAGGAATCAGTAAGTTTTTTGCTTGGGACATTGTCTTTTTTGAAAGTATTGGGGCAAAGTTAACTATTTGGGAATATTATTTAGTGTGTTTGTGCTTTTAATAGTCAGTAAGGCAGTGAATAAACAAGTTAGACTGTATTTTTTAAATAGTCAGTCAATAAGGCAGCTAGTAAGCAGTAGGTAGTGTGTTTATTTTTTAAAGTCTGTAAGGCAGCTAGTAAGCAGAACTGAGTGTTTGTTTAAAAAAACAACCCCCCCCCCCCCCCACAAAAAGTAGCCAGAAGCTAGAAATAAGCTAGGAGCAGTGTATACCTAAGTAAAAAGGTTGAAAAGTTCAGCTCAGTTACTCACCTTGGAAAGGTGTTGAGGTAGTGTGATTTGGTTTGAATAGGTACCAACATTTGATAATCAAGAGAGCAGTGAGTCGCTCTGGCTGACTAACTGAAGTTAGACTGATCGAGGGGTTAAAGGGGCACTTAGAGAAGATAAGGCCATCGTGGAAAGATTAAATGATTTCTTTGCTTCGGTGTTTACTGAAGAGGATGTTGGGGAGGTACCCGTATTGGAGAAGGTTTTCATGGGCAATGAATCAGATGGACTGAATCAAATCACGGTGAACCTAGAAGATGTGGGGTAGACCTGATTGACAAACTGAAGAGTAGTAAATCACCTGGACCGGATGGTATACACCCCAGAGTTCTGAAGGAACTAAAAAATGAAATTTCAGACCTATTAGTAAAAATTTGTAACCTATCATTAAAATCATCCATTATACCTGAAGACTGAAGGATAGCTAATATAACCCCAATATTTAAAAACGGCTCCAGGGGCAATCCAGGAAACTACAGACCGGTTAGCCTGACTTCAGTGCCAGGAAAAATAGTGGAAAGTGTTCTAAACATCAAAATCACAAAACATATAGAAAGACATGGTTTAATGGAACAAAGTCAGCATGACTTTACTCAGGGCAAGTCTTGCCTCACAAATCTGCTTCACTTTTTTGAAGGAGTTAATAAACATGTGGATAAAGGTGAACCGGTAGATGTAGTATACTTGGATTTACAGAAGGTGTTTGACAAAGTTCCTCATGAGAGGCTTCTAGGAAAAGTAAAAAAAAGTCATGGGATAGGTGGTGATGTCCTCTCGTGGATTGCAAACTGGCTAAAAGACAGGAAACAGAGAGTAGGATTAAATGGACAATTTTTCTCAGTGGAAGGGAGTGGGCAGTGGAGTGCCTCAGGGATCTGTATTGGGACCCTTACTTTTCAATATATTTATAAATGATCTGGAAAGAAATACGACGAGTGAGATAATCAAATTTGCAGATGATACAAAATTGTTCAGAGTAGTTAAATCACAAGCAGATTGTGATAAATTGCAGGAAGACCTTGTTAGACTGGAAAATTGGGCATCCAAATGGCAGATGAAATTTAATGTGGATAAGTGCAAGGTGATGCATATAGGGAAAAATAACCCATGCTATAGTTTCACAATGTTAGGTTCCATATTAGGTGCTACAACCCAAGAAAGAGATCTAGGCGTCATAGTGGATAACACATTGAAATAGTCAGTTCAGTGTGCTGCGGCAGTCAAAAAAGCAAACAGAATGTTGGGAATTATTAGAAAGGGAATGGTGAATAAAACAGAAAATGTCATAATGCCTCTATCGCTCCATGGTGAGACCGCACCTTGAATACTGTGTACAATTCTGGTCGCCGCATCTCAAAAAAGATATAATTGCGATGGAGAAGGTACAGAGGCTACCAACATGATAAGGGGAATGGAACAGCTCCCCTATGAGGAAAAACTAAAGAGGTTAGGACTTTTCAGCTTGGAGAAGAGATGGCTGAGGGGGGATATGATAGAGGTGTTTAAAATCATGAGAGGTCTAGAACGGGTAGATGTGAATCAGTTATTTACTCTTTCGGATAATAGAAAGACTAGGGGGCACTCCATGAAGTTAGTATGTGGCACATTTAAAACTAATCGGATAAAGTTCTTTTTTACTCAACGCACAATTAAACTCTGGAATTTGTTGCCAGAAGATGTGGTTAGTACAGTTAGTATAGCTGTGTTTAAAAAAGGATTGGATAAGTTCTTGGAGAAGAAGTCCATTGCCTGCTATTAATTAAGTTGACTTAGAAAATAGCCACTGCTATTACTAGCAACAGTAACATGGAATAGACTTAGTTTTTGGGTACTTGCCAGGTTCTTATGGCCTGGATTGGCCACTGTTGGAAACAGGATGCTGGGCTTGATGGACCCTTGGTCTGACCCAGAATGGCATGTTCTTATGTTCTTAGTCCCCTGTGATGCTCTATCTTGCAGATGACCCTGCCCAGTAGTGGCCACAGAGGGAAGGCATTCGGTAGATTTTCCTGTAGCCAGGTCTGGACGAGAGCATCGATTCCCGGGGATTGTGATTCTCGTCTGCGGCTGAAGAACCTGGGAACTTGGGCATTGAGATGGGTTGCCAGTAGATCCATGTCTGGGAGGCCCCAGCGATTTGCTATTAGTTGGAAGGCTGTGGTCGACAGCGTCCATTCCCCCGGGTCTAGTATCTCTCTACTGGGGTAGTCTGCTGAGACGTTGTCTTTTCTCACAATGTGGGAGGCTGAGATCCCTTGTAGGTTTATCTCTGCCCATGCCATGAGAGGGTCTATTTATAGAGACACCTGCTGGCTCTTGGTTCCTCCCTGGCAGTTGATGTAAGCAACTGTTGTCGCGTTGTTGGACATTATTCTGATAGACTCGCCCTGGAGACTGTGGCTGAAATGCAGGCACGCTAGTCTGACTGCTCGAGCTTCCAGGCGGTTTATGTTCCATTCCGCCTCTTTCTTGCTCCATTGTCCCTGGGCCATCAGTTCCTGACAGTGGGCTCCCCACCCTCGCAGGCTCGCATCTGTGGTGAGCAAGATCCAGTTTGGTGGGGATAGGCGTACTCCTCTGCTTAGGTGGTGTTCTTATAGCCACCATTGGAGCTGAGCCTGAACCTCTACTGGTAGTTGGAGGTGAATTGAGTAGTCCTGGGACAGTGGGTTCCATCGTGACAGTAGGGAGTGCTGGAGTGGTTGCATATGGGCCCTTGCCCACGGAACGACCTCCAGGGTTGATGCCATGAGGCCGAGGACTTGGGGGCGTGCACTGGTCATCAATTGTCGTAATCGTTCCATCAGTTTTCTTCTCCTCTGAGGGGGAAGGAAGACTTTGTTCTGTTTGATGTTGAACTGGGCCCCCAGGTACTGCAGTGATCAAGAGGATTGTAGACTGCTTCTGCCAGTGTTCACGACCCATCCGAGCTCCTGCAGTAGCTCACCTCCTGCCGGCTCTCCTCCGAAGACTTTGCCCTGATCAACCAATCGTCCAGATAAGCGTGTACCAGAATCCCTTCTTTCCTCAGTGTTGCCACCACGACCACCATAATTTTGGTGAAGGTCCTGGGGGCGGTTGCTAGACTGAAGGGTAGCGCCCGGAACTGGTAATGGGGACCCAGTATCGCAATGTGCAGGACGCACTACTGATCCTGATGGACTGGGATGTGAAGATAGGCTTCGGAAAGGTCCAGGGAGGTTAGGAACTCCCCCGGTTATACTGCCATTATAACGGAGCGCAGGATTTCCTTGCGGAAGTGTGGTACTCGTAGATGACGGTTGACATTCTTGAGATCCAAGATGGGTCTGGATGATCCTTTCTTCTTGGGAACGATAAAATAAATGGAATAGCGCACAGTATTTTGCTGGGGTGTGGGCACCGGAGTTACTGCCTTCAGACTGAGTAACTTTGTTAATGTGGTTTTTACTGCCAGTCTCTTGGAGTGAGAGTGGCAGGGAGATCTCATAAATTTGTCTCGAGGGATGCTGTGGAATTCCATAGAGTATCCTTCTCGAATGATGTTTAGGACCCATTTGTCCGATGTTATTTCGACCCATCTTTGGTAGAAGAGGGTAAGTTGCCCCCTATGGCTTCTTCCTGTGGATGGGCTGGCCTCTTCTCATTGTGGGGTACGGCTGGAGCCTGCCCCCGGTCCTGCTCCTCTTTTGGTGCGTCTGCTCCGAAAGGACTGGAGCCTTCAGGAGGGGCAAGGTGCCTGGAACTGTGGGTTCTTGTAGGGTCTAAAACGCTGCGATCCTCTGACTTTGGTTCTTCTGGGGGAGAAATGTTGTGGTCTTTTATTCCTATCTTTTGGTAGTCGGAGCACTGGAGATTCGCCCCATTTGTTGGCTAACTTCTCCAACTCACTTCCAAACAAGAGATATCCTTTAAAAGGCATTCTCGTGAGATTCGCTTTAGATGTCACGTCCACAGACCAATTTTGTAGCCATAGCTGTCTTCTGGCAGCTATTACAGAGGCAACGCCCCTGGCAGAGGTGCGCACTAGGTCTGAGCTAGTGTGCGTGAGGAAGGATGCTGCCGGTTCCATCGTATTTGTGTCTCTTGAGAGGAGTAAACAGGAGCATGTCACCAGTGCGCAGCAGGAAGCAATCTGCAGTGTCATTGCTGTTGCATCGAAGGCCTGCTTAAGGATGGACTCCAATCGTCTGTCCTGCATGTCCTTCAGTGCCGCTTCTCCCTCAACGGGAATCATTGTTTGCTTTGAGACCGCGCAGACAATGGCGTCCATTTTGGGGAAACGCAGACGCTCCTTGGTCGTAGGTTCCAGAGGATATAGGGCTTTCAAGGCCCAGCCCCCTTTGAAGCTGGCCTCCAGGGCATTCCATTCCAGGTCAATCAGTTCCCGGATGGCTTCCATCATAGGAAAGTAGCATGAGGCCTTACAAAGGGATACCAAGATGGGGGTTGTTCTTTGGTTCCGCCATGGGGTCCGTGCCTGGGATACCCAGCGTCTTTAGAGTCTGGGAAACAAGGGCTGGTAATTCGTCCTTGTTGAAGAAGCGAAGCATGGTTCGGTATGGTTCCATCCCTGGAGGAATTTCTCTTTCTTCCAGGGAGTCACTCTCGTTATCTGAGGTGTCCGGATCCCTATTAGGAAAGTTCTTGGTTAGGTGAGGCATGTCTCGAGGCATCCCAACAGTGCCGGGAGGAACTTGCGCCTCCGGCATGGGTAGAGAGCCTAGTGTGCCATCGGGGCTGGTTGTGCCTGAATGAAGGTTTACAGCCTTTGAAGAATTCTACCCAGGAGAAGGTCCCTGGGTCCATGTTGAGCCCAGGAGGGCTTGGAGTAGGGGGCCCAGAGGTGCCCGCCTGTGGGGAGGCCGAGTCTGAGATACATAGGTCCGGGGAACAATCTTCAGTAGTTCCAGACTCCTCCGACAGTAGGGGCCCGGGCTTCGGTTCCCCCTGAGCCTCTTCGCACTGCGGGCACAAGCAGGACTCAAATTCAGGCTGCGCGGCTCTTATGTGGCAGACAATGCAAAGGAAGTGTCCTTTTGCCTTCTTGGATGGTGGTGCCATTATTTGTGCGCGTGGTAGCTCTCAAAATGTGGCTATGCGTGCAGCTATGCGCATGGCTGCACTAGTTGTGCGCGCCGGGTGCGCTCAGATATGCGCACAGTTGTGCGCGTTGCTGTGCATACAACTCTGCTCATGTCTCTATGGACACTCGCAAGTTAGGTGCCTCGGCTGCCCGGCCTGTCCCTGAGTACCACCTATCAAGGGGGGAATATGACACCAACGATCCCGATCGCAAGATGGCACCCCCGAGGGTCTCCAGGTGTGTGGGTTCTTGCACCAGATCGGGGCCTAGCCAAAGCCGGGCTGCTCAACCCAATCGGTGTCCTTTAAACCTCGTCAGAAGAAGTCGATCAGTACGGCTATTCGAGCCCTGGAATTTAAATTTGAAGATTTCTACTTTACCTGGTCTCGGCGCTTACCGGTCGCATGCTGGGCGGTCTCCAGCTGCGGGGGGAGAGGGAAATACCTTCACCGCCGTGCTCGAATCTGCACCTGCTGCCTTTCAGCCACCCTGGGGGCTAAGTCCATGCCGGAGACCGGCTACCGGACCAAGGCTTACCTTTGAGGGATATTGGAAATCACCTCAGGAATTCTCGACTGGGGGAGGGACCCTTAGGTTTCACCACAGGAGAGCGGGGCTCGATCTTCCTAAAGGTACATTTCTATCTCTTCTCTGTTCTAAATGTTAACACTATTCTATGTGGGATAGTGTCCTCTCCTGCTAAGGAGACGGAGAAATACTGAAGAGCTAAGCTTACTGCACGGGATATGTAGAGTGACATCAGCTTTGAAATCTGACTCTGTCTCCCATCTGCTATCAGGAGAGCACAATACCCACTGGTCTTGAATCCATCTGGCTACATGCTAGGAAATGTGCAATTCTAGAGCCTTAAAGTCCCAAGTCTCCGTATGAAGCACATACACACACGGCTCATCTCATTACTGTGCTCACTAACCGTCTCTTCATTCTCTCATCACGTCCTTGTGTTTGTTCTTGTGCTTTTCTCCTCAAATGTTCCTTGTCTCTCTTCTGTCTTTCCGCCACTGCTTTCTAGATTTGCAAAACAGAAATAGATACTGCATTAAACAGACCTTGGAATGATAAAACTCACAATATGTAAATACATCCTAATCGATGAATACTGAAATGGGAGATCTCAGTATGGCGGGGTGGATATAATATGGCATATAGTTCTACAGACTTAAAAAAAGACTGAAACCTCAGATTTTCTGGTGGTTCAACCACCAGAAAATCTATTCAATCTCTACTCATGAAAACGACTCTGTGCTGTAGCCAACCTTGCAAATCTTTTGAGCTTATCTTCTGGCAAATGTGGCACCTAAGACTCCCCCAAAGCTTTCAGAAACTTCTCAGATCTTCTCCATAAGAGTGTTCCTTTAAAAGGGAAACTTCATCAACTGTGTTTAGACCAAATCAGCCAACCAATTACGAAAGCCACAATAAATGTCTGGCCATAGTCTGGAGCAAACCATAAAAGAAATCTGCTAGAAAGGCTGCTCCTGGTTCCATCTGGGCTAATTCATCCAAGATGGCATCAGTGCCCTCCAAGGAACCTTCCTGCACATGCTGAGATAGACGCAAACCAGCTCTTGCAACAATGCCACTGCTCATAGTCACCTGAAGAGCAAAACTGGTTGCCTTAAACACCTACTTAAGCACAGATTCTATTTTCCAGTTCTGAACATCTTTGAGGGAGGCACCTCTCTCAACTGGATCCTAGTCCTTCTGGTGACAGCACAAACAAGCAAGCAAATCTACTTTGTGTCCTAAGCGCCTCCCTTTCCTGATAGCTTAAAAAGAATAAAGCTTAGCCATAGTCTTACCATCTTTAAAGTTGGCTTCTGGGAAATCACACTCTACTGAAATTAAAGTCCTAATGGACTTAAGCAATGGGAAAGCTTTGGATGGCCTTTTTAAATCCACCATATTAAAGTCTTTTGAATGGTCTGCATCAAACTTCTTCTCTGAAATGTTCAAGACCCTCAAAGACAGAGATTAAGTTCTTCCTTATGAAACAGTCAAACCACAGAGGAATCCCCTTCCTCAGCAGGAGAGTACATCCCTCTTCTGGTTCTTCATCACTGTCCCTGGGACCTTATAAATCCAGCAGAGAAATATCAGATCCCTGGAAGAACCCTAGTCTTCCAAATTTTCCTCCTCTCCCTTTGAGTATCTTTCTGCCAGAAATGGGCTATCCTGCTGTTTAAGCCAAAGGCTGGGAAGGAGGGCAGTTCAAGAAGAAGACTTGCTGCAGTCCTTTTAGAAACTCGGCCAAAAGCCACAACCACAAATGAGAGGGAGTCAATTTCTGGCCTGCAGAGAGGCTCCTAAGCCCCCCAGAGGAACCCATTTCCAAGTCTAATGGAAACAGCACAGGAGGCCCCTAATCCACCATGCTGAAGTCACACATAGCTACTATTCTCATCACAGTGGCAGGCCCACTGGCAGTAGCCTGATCCAATGGCCATATTGAGGTGGCACCCTCTGGAGACACTGCATCTCTCTAATGGTCGTTATCCCTCTCCTCCGCTCAAACCCCACACCTTGGTCCTACCCCCCCCCCCCTGTATTGCATAAGGGGGGCCTTCTTCTCACAGTACCCTTGCATAGTCATGTCTTCATCTGTTGCCCTCAGTCAGCCGGCAGATGAGAAAAAAAAAACCCTACCTAGGACTCCTGCCCAGCCAGGGAGCAATTCCAAAGCAGAAACCACCAATTCTTGTATTTAAAAAAAACAAAACAAAAAAAAACTCTTACTTGGACAGAAGAAGACTGACTAAACTGAGGGAAAAAGAAAATCAATGAGGGAGAGAGGGAGGAAGAACCCAAGGAGCTACAGGAACCAGAAAAACAGATGGGCAACAAATCTTTACTTCCAGAAGGCACCAGCTGCTGAGGTCTGATTGACAGTGTAGTTCCTGCCCTAAGCTCTAAAAACATCAAGAAATGGCCCGCAAGAACAGATCGACAGTGGATGGTCACTGCGGTAGAAGGATTTGATTTATTCTTCAATATTATGGGTTTTTGTTTTGGGTTTTTTTTTTAGTAAATGTATATTAGAAATTTTTACAATTTATAAAACCGTAATTGTATGCATTTGAAAACTCTACTCATCTCTAGTTTATGCACTTTTAACTACTTGGTGCAATAAAAAAAAAAAAAAAAAAAGTCCAAGTACTTTATAACTAGAAACTTTCACAATTCATTGTGTACGTTTAGAAACTTCTTTCAATTGTACCAGTTGATGTATTTTCAACCATCTGGCGCAATACAGCTGACTTGGCTTTTTCTATAAAGCAATATTTGTTTTTATTGTAGGCGTAAAAAGAAAGTTGCTGTTGACAGAGACCATACACAGCGTCATGCTGCTGATGCAGACTCGAAACGCTGATTCAGTGTCAGAATACCAAACAGGTAGTTCCTGCATGTACATAGGGCCACTTTGCTTCTACTGAACCTATGGATCCCTAGACAAGATGTGCAATTAAGATAACAAAAAGGTCTCTAATTATTGAGCACTTCCCTTTTAAATGCAATCACAATTAAAAAAAAAAAAAAATTAAGGTCTCAGAGAAAATGGACACTAAAATCCTGGCAATACTGTTTGGACTTATAAGATCAATTGATCAATGTCCAATTCAAAGCCTCATATGAAAGTCACTTTTGTAGATATAGTTCTTTTTGCCTAGTTTTAGAGTGAATTTTTTTTTTTTGTCTCTTAATTCTGACCATCACATACTGTGCCAAGGTTGCAAATACTATCATGTAGCACAACCTACAATGCAGAAGTACAGCATAATCGTTCTTACCTGTAGCTCTGCCAGTTTGGAACGAATACGAGCATACCCAGTATGCAGTTTGCCTTGATAATGGTCAGTAAGATAGTCATCATCTTGAAAACAAAGGTATGCTGAACAGACTTCACAGACCCGCAACTTTGGTACGCGGAAAGGGAACACCGGCATGGAATTACGATACTCTTCCTATAGGAAAAAAAAAAAAAATCAAATTTTCAACATGAAGGCAGTTTTAAGCAAATTCTAGAAATATCCATCACAATACCACTGTAATAAGAACTAATAGGACAAAAAGAGAACCTTCACATATCAAGAACGCATGAACCCTTACGGTGGTGGAAGTCGAGGTGCTAGAAGAACAGCAGGGAAATCAAACAGGAGGCACCAAACAGGTGTAAGGTTTCCATTAAAACAAACATGGGAGGGGGAGCATAGCAGCAGAAAGATGAAAAGCAGAGAAGTAAAGTATTTGTGGAACATCCTTCCCAAAATGTTACATTAGATAATACACCACCAAAATGGACTTGAAAACTGAATCCTGCTGTAAACTATGAACAAATTGACTGGCATTAAGCTGATGAATTAAACTAGTTGTTTTTAGGATAGAGTGAACATAGGAAGAAGATTGAAATTAACAGGATCTGAGTCTTGGTAATCTATATAAATAAAAATGTAAATGTCCGTTTGTTCAAAATCTTAAATCTCCAAAAGTTCTTCACCAATTGCTTTGAAATTTTGACACAACGTTGCATTCGAATGCGCACGTGTTTTTAGATACCTATATTATATAGATGTCACACCTGTGACAGGTAAAAACATTTTTTCTGGAAAAACAGCGCTATCTGTTGGACGTAAAGGCAACACACGCTATCTACAATATAAATGGGCTCTGACCGACGGACTGCAAATGCACAGTAGAGAGCAGCTCTACCGCGCATGTGCAGACCATAGAGCTCTGCACTACGTGCTGGGGTCACAGAGGGGAGGAGGAAAGGGCAGACGAGTTGCCCTTTCCTCCGCCGCTGGGGAAGGGGGGAGGGAGTAGGGACTGCCGGACAGTTACACACAGGAGGAGGAAAGGGTAGAAGAGTCACCGAGCCAGTCCGTCCACCGCCGGGGAAGGGGGGTAGGGAGTTGGGACGGCCGGAGCAGAGCAAATGCAGTATAAAGCGGCTGTGAAGAGATCATAAGCAGCTGCAGCCAAAGCACAAAGAGCTGAACAGAGAACAGCTTGCTTAAACATATTAGAAACGTGCGCTCTCTCTTTTCTTTCTTTTCCATTAACCAGACTGAGCCACAGCAACGCGTGGCCGGGTACAGTTAGTCTATAAATAATAAATTTACATCTGCTTTCTGCTTCTGTAGCAGCACTCCTTGTAGCATCTTAGAAAAATCAAGACAACGATGAGCAAGCTGATGGGAGTTGGTTACTTTAAGGAGAGGTAAAACTGTTGAGGTGATATAAATGGACACTGTCCTATCCAAAGGATAAAGAAGAGGGTACTTCCCTGTGTCATAGTCTTCTTTTTTTTTGTTTTATATTTTTTATTGGTGAATAACACAACAGTACAATACTGTCGAACTGCAAACAGAACATCACCACAAATTATATAATTAATCCCAAGGTTGAACCCACCCACCCTTTCCAACCATTTAGGGTTATCTGGTGTAAAGTCTTAGATGTTCAATAGTCTCGAACTTCCACACTCCATCCCATAATCTTTAGCCATTTCCAAAAGCACGCCACTCCAAATATGCATCCCATGTTTGGTGAAAGGGTTGTAGATTTTGCCTCTTAGCCACTGTAATTTTGGATAATGTATGTACAATGTACAATCTGCGCAAAACAGCCGAAAACTTGGTCCTCGAGGCATTTTCCATGAGCTGGCGATCTCCATTCACGTGGCTATACAGGCTTGCAGGCTGTATCTTTGCCCTCCTTATTATGTAGTAATGCAAAGTCCATAGATAACTCAATTTTTTCCTCTAGTATGACAGAGACCAAATCTTGCAGATGCATCCACAATGGTAGAATACACGCCCCTGACCACCACATATGTAAGAATGTCCCTACCTCCCCACACCCCCCTCCAACAATTACTGGTCTTATTAACTGACATCTTACACAGTCTCTCAGGGGTATAATACCACCGATAAAGCATCTTGTATCCATTCTCAACTATATTTGAGGAGACAGAGGCTGTGCTAATTTGGAGAAAAATAGTGGACCAGGTCTCTATTTCGAAAGGTAAATCATGTGACCATTGTTTAATAAAGGAAGATTGGGTAGATAGTGGTGCACTGAGTACTTTATATATTTTAGATATCAACTTTTTAGTCACATAAGGGGCGGAGCAGAACCCCTCAAACAGGGTTTTTCCGGAATTCAACATAGTAGATATGTTTAAGCTCCTATAAAAATGAGGCAATTGATTATAGGCCAGGAGTTCACGGTTAGTTAGACCACATTGAGTCTACTCTTTTTCCTCACATTTAGGAACTATGTTTTGTTATACTCTCTCTCCTCACCTTGAGGAACCACGTTTTGTTATCCTGTCTTTTCTCAGCTACCTCTTGTTACCCCCTCTCCCAGTTTTGATTTCCCTGTTAAAATGTAATTTCCAAGCTTAACCCGTTTACTGTAAACCGGCATGATGTCCACAACTAATGCTGGTATATAAAAATTTTAAATAAATAAATAATAATCTCTACACAGATGAAAAAGGGATTAATTTGGTTTCACCCCAAATGTGCTCTAGACAGATCAGTCCACTTTCCACGATGAAAATGACCGCAGAGAGAGGCACGGTACAAAGGTCTTGTGAAAAAGATTAGTGAGATAGAAATATTCCTTTCTACCCACAATTCTCGCCTTCCATCTATTCCAATTCTGCATGGTAATTCTAGTAATGGGTAGCATATTAGGGCAATCCCTCCATGTTTTTCTTGGTTGCCATGGTATTGCAGTTAACGGCATATCCGCCAAATAATGTTGTTCCATTTGGGCCCAGTGTTTAGGTTCTCTCGGATCATGCCACACTACAAGAGGCCTCAATTGGGAAGCTGCATAGTCCCAGTGGAGATTCGGAACCCCAAGCCCACCCACAAGTTTGGATAGATATAATATTTGTCTTTTCACTCTGGGCAGCCTACACTCCCAAATGAAGCTAAAAGTTTTCCCGTTGCCATCGTTGAAGCATGTTATTGGGTAGCATTATAGGAAGAGATTGGAACAAATATAGCAATTTTGGAAGCACATTCATTTTAATAGTGGCTATGCGCCCTAGTCACGACAAAGGCAATCTTGTCCATATATCTAAATCCCGGTAAGGTTTTTGTATCAAAGGTATATAATTCAATTTAAATAAATCTCTAGGGTGACTCAAGAATTGTAAACCCAGATACTTAATTTTTTGAGTGGCCCATCTAAAGGGATGAGCAAGGAGCAAGTATCCACAGTATCTTGGGAGCTTGTAATGTTGAGAATCTCTGATTTCTCCCAGTTCACTTTAAATCCAGATGCATCACTGAATTTCTTGATTTCCTTCTCTATTTCTATTAGTGAAGTGTCTGGAGATCTAATGGTAAACAATGTCGTCAGTGAAGAGACAGTTTATACGATTCTTCTCCCACCCTAAAGCCCTGTAACTGAGTATTCTGGCGAATGCTGATAGCCAATGGTTCCAAAAACAGAGCAGAGAGGGCTGGAGATAACGGACACCCTTGTCGGGTCCCTCTCCCAACAATGAAATGATTGGAGTATCCCCCGTTTATTTTTAAGCAGGCTCTAGGTTGGTCATAGAGGTTAGTAAGCCAACGACAAAATCCCGGCCCAAATCCCATCTTTTTTAATAAACCAAACAGGAACGGCCAATGCACCATATCGAATGCCTTTTCGGCATCGATGGAGAGGAAGAGGGCTTTCAACTTGCTAGAGTACGCCACCCACATCAGATTTAAGAGTTTATGTATATTATCCCCCACTAATCTTCCTGGTATGAACCCTGCTTGGTCCCGATGTATAAGCTGTGTGATATATCTATGCGCCCAGCCAATATTTTTGCCAAAATTTTCAGGTCAAGATTTATTAACGAGATTGGCCGGTACGAGCCGCAGAGAGTGGGGTCCCGTCCAGGTTTTGGTAGTACCGTGATACCTGCTAAATTAGCATCCCCAGCAAGTGAACCTTCCTCTCTCAAGGAGTTATAGAATTTCTGCAGGTGTGCAACCAAATAGGGGCCGAAATGTTTATAAAATTTGGCAGTAAGACCATCGGGTCCCTAGAGATTTCCCCGATTTAAGGGATTTAATAGTATATAAGATTTCCAGTGTCGTGATCTCCGCTTCCAACTCCATTCTCGCCTCTTCGCGTAATGTCGGGACACTGAGTGAGTCCAGATATGCTACAACATTGGTTTCTTGAATGGAGGTGTTAGAGCTATATAATGTGGTGTAAAAGTCTAGAAATCTATTCCTGATATCCGTGTTGTTAGTTAAAATTTTATCTCCAGCCTCTTTAATTTTAGAGAGGGCATTTTGATATTGAATCTTTAATTTATTGGCTAATATTTTCCTGGCTTTATTACCCCCCTCAAAATAGGATTGTTTTGTCATTTGCAGCCAGAGTGCCATATTCGAAGATTCCAACTTCAAGAGGTCTTCCCTCGCCTTAGATAATTGAGCCAGTATCCTGGTCTCACCTGTGGCTTGATGTTTACGCCCCAGGTCAACAATAGTATCCCGTAAAATTTGGGCTTCCCGATTGTTCCTTTTCTTAACAAAGGTTCCCCTTGATATTAGAAGCCCTCTGAGATAAGCTTTGAATGCTTCCCACACCATAGGGGAGGAAATTTCCCCAGTATCGTTCCTAGTGAAAAAATCTTTAATATTAGAGATTAGGGTCTGATTAAATTCTCTATCAGTCAATAGGGATTCGTTAAGTTGCTAGAATCTTATGCCTTTGTTGTAGCTATCAAATATGATATTCAAGCTAACGATTGCATGATCTGACCACGCGATGAGTATTACATCAGCCTTGGTGATCTGATTAAAAAGTCCTCTGTCCACCAGGAAATAATTCATGAGTGGGATTTATGTGCAGCTGAGTAGTAAGTATAGGATCTAGTATGTGGGTAGCGCACCCTCCCCGCATCAAGAAGTTGCCATGAGTCGATTAACCCCTGCAAGCTGATTCTACATGTTTGAGGTGCCGAGACATACCCTTTTGAAGCATCTACATTAGGTGCCCTAACCAAATTAAAGTCTCCCCCGACCAGTAGCAAGCCATTGCTATGTGCCAGAAGTAAACTGGATACTTGATCATAAAATGACCCCTGATCTTTATTGGGGGCATATGTGTTTAGAAGCATGTATGCCTTTCCATCTACCAGAATTCCCAATAGCAAATATCTGCCTGCTGGATCTTTAATACACAGTTTACATTCAAAAACAAAATGAGGGAAATAATATCCCCACTCCTGTATATTTAGCTCCCTTGGAGCATAATATTGGTTATGATAAGATCGAGATGCCATAAGGGCTTCATGTTGTGCCTTTAAATGAGTCTCAGGCATAAAAATTATATCTAATTTTTGGTGGGCTAATTCTTTGAAAAACAGTTGCCTTTTAAATGGTGTATTAAGCCCCTTTACATTAATAGAACCGATACGCATAGATGCCATAATTAACTGTTAACTCCCGCCCCAGCATACATCATAAAAATGAAAAGCACACCCTGTAGTCGCCCTAAATTATCATATACTTGGATGGATGAAGTGTGTGAAATGACTCTGAAAGAATACCAGATTGTCCCAAAAATAAACCAATTAATAATATCCCCCAACCCTGGTTGGTACCATAGCCCTCTGTGTGTATAATCCTCTTTCCCCCTTCCCCTTAAGGATCTGCCAATACCTCCCTGCAGATCCATTCTCCTGACTTTCTGGAAGTAGATTATAGCTATCAGTATACCCCACTATACCCAGTCTTGAATACAATAAACAACACCCACCTTCACATTCAAGATAAATGGTGCATCATAATGTTAATTTTTAACATATTATATTAATTGAAATTTTATCAACTTTGAGAAAGTAATGTTCCACAGAATACAAACCATTAGTATGGAATCGCATTGCTTATAGAGTCATGATTCTGCCGCAGCTCGCGCTTTAGAATCCAAACTTCTCTTAAGTTTGTTTTTGCGAGCTCCGGCTCTCTGCCATTGGGGGTGCTGTTCTTTAATGCTGGATTTTCTAATACCATGCCCTGTGTTATTCATTGGTTTGAATCCCTTGTCCTGCAAAATGGCCACCGCCTCGTGTATGGATCGTATCTGGGCTGAGGCCCTGTCCCACATGAATACGAGCCTGAATGGGTGCATCCATCTATATTTCACATTTTCTTTTCGCAGGAATTGAGTAACTTCGCGAAGTTCTGAGCGATTTTGAAGAGTCGCCTGTGAGAGGTCAGCATATACTGAAACCTCTTGATTTTCCCACATCCAACGGGCCTGCTTTCGGGCTGCATTTGCAATTTTTTCTTTTTGGGCATATTCGTGAAAGCATACGATTATGTCCCGAGATGTATTAGCCCCAGCTGGTCGCAAAGCACGGTGCATCCGATCAATTTTTATATACTGGGTTTGCAGAGGCTCTTCACTCCCCTCAGGGTTCAGTAAGAAGTGACAAAAGCGTCTCACCACATTTTCACAATCAGCATTCTCTGAGCTCTCTTGTAGCCCACGAAACCGGAGGTTTCCCCTCCTGGCCCGGTTTTCTAAATCTGCAAGTTTGGCTCGCATGGCAGCATTCTCTTCCTGGAGCTCGTGGCAGGTATCTTGCAAGCTTTTAGTTAAATCAGCTTGTCCTTCCAATCGATTGTCCATTTCATCTACCCTGTTTCCCATCGTGGCTAATTCTTCATGGAAATTATCTAACATGCCATGAATTTCTTTTTTGTAGCTTTTAAGGTCCTGCCGAAGGGCACAGAACCCGTTTCGAAATTCCGCATGGGTCGGGGCTTCCTCCGCTGAAATATTAAACTCGTCATCGTCCTCTCTCTGGTTCACAATCGAGGTCGGCCTCCGCCGAGGCTCCATCTTCCTTTGGGCCTGACTCAGGCAGTTTGTGATAGGCAAAATGTTGAAAATCCACCGATTTTTTCTTTCCTGCCATCGCTGTGATTGTACTGTGGTCTTAATCTCAGTTTAAAAGTATAAATTGGATCTGGATGAACGTTTTTAAGCTGTATAAAGCTCGGGTAATGAGGGAGCTTGAGAGATAAGCTGCCATCAGCTAAGATGACGTCACTTCCTCCTCCACAGTCTTCTTCTAACCAGAGGTCAGAGGCAGCAAATTCCAGGAGGGAGTGAGGGGTGGGGAGAGGGAACAGCACCAATGGTTTTGCAATTCCCCACAGTAATAGGGTCCAGCTAGTTAAGGGGCAATGGACCCTAAAAGCTCACCCCTTTTTCAACCAGAAGGGGTTATCTGGAAAAACCACAGCACACCTCTGGGAGTCTGTCCATCAAGTTCACCAACTGCAGGCTTGGCACCTCTACCATCTGGTGGAGACGAAGAAATACTGAAAGGCTGCAGCTGGCACAGTCTCTTAAGTAGGCTGCTTCCAGCACAGCTTTCATTCTCTGTCTCCATCTACTGGTAGGGGAGAAAGATTCATGAGTCTGGCTGGTCTGGTAAGGATAAGGAAGAGCACTTTATATTCATTAGGAATGGGGGAACGTTTAGGGATACTGGTTTACCTTCAAGCATCACCACCTACTGCCCTCCCACTTTTCTAACCATGTATCCTGCTAATTTTCCTCAAAGTCCCCTTAGGCTCCCAATCTTGCCTTGGTGCAATTCCATCCTCTATTCTAGTCCTTTACCCTCTGGAAAAACACTCCCTCCTGAGGGTCTCTGTCCATGTTCTGCACCCTCTTAAGAGGCATACTTTTTCCACTTGCCTTCCCCCTTAATTTCTGCAGTTGCCTTCTCCTTATAGTCTATCATAAATCTGTGTTTCAGGCTTATTTTTTTCTGGTTTTACTCGCCTCAGTTATGAATTAGCTCTAGGTGGGGATGCCAAATAAATTAAATCAAGGGGGGGGGGATTAGCCTTTGGATAACCAGAGGTAGTTAGTATGATAATCTTTCAATACCTAAACCCCTTGTGAACACTGTTCAAAAGAGTGAGATGTAAAAACATGAGCTTTGATTTAAAAAATAAATTTTGCATTGTTATAACCAGATCTTCCTCCTTCCCCCTCCACACTTCCCCCACTTCCTACCAGTTTGTTGTTGCCCCCATCCTTGGCTCCTCCCACCATCAAATCTGTTTGAGGGCTTAAGGGTGGCAGAGAGCAGAAAATTCAGGATCAAGCTCTGGGTTGACTGCCAAGTTTCCCCTCTTTGGCTGGTGAGTCTGGGATCCCCACCTGAACCCTCGTGTCTCCTTTATGAAGAACCCTACCAGCTACAGCGAATGCTGGCAACCAGTTAAGCCTTTTGGAAAATGCAGTTCAGGTTACATTTTATTTTTTTTCCATTTAAAGCTTTATTGGTAACCATCAATATCCAGGACAGGCATATAAACACTCAGACAAAAAAAACCCACTGAAACAGAGTATAACAATACCATATTCATACACAAAGACAAAATATCCACTTTTGATATAAACTGTTCCCCCCTCCCTCCATCTCCCAAAGAATCACATCACAGGGATGATATAGATTTCAGAGTCTGAAAAAATGCTCACATAAAAATAAAAAAATAAACCTTCAGCAAACAATATCTCAGTTAAGTGACCCAGGGCCAAAAGAAAAGGATTAGACCAGGCATCTGCAATTACTGATGTCCAAACGGCATAGGGTTGTCAATACAATGAAAGCAGGTCAACGATCTGTTCCGCATAGCTGTTAATTTTCCATATGATAAACTCTCTGAAGCCTTTCCTGGATGGAAACCATGTTAGGGACCTCTGGTGAACACCATTTACACGCTATTTCTCCTTTAGTAGTAAGCAGGATTTGCATTAGGAGTTTATATTCCAATTCAGAGAGTGATTGATTCAGAATGCCCAATAGAAACAATTTAGGGTCCACCCAAAGTCCTTGAATAGATGGACAACCCCACCATAAATGAAAAAAATGTTCCCAATGCCCCACATCCTCTCCAGCAGTCTTCGAAAAAAGGTGGGAAACATCTTATGAAGTTTAGCCGGGGTTAAGTACCACTGATATAGTATCTTATAACCAATCCCCAAAACAGCTGTGGCCATTGAGCTTTTTACAGCTAGAAAACACTGATCCCAATCTGCCACTCCAAGCGGGGCTGGCGAGGGAAATAGCTCTCATGAGTTGTCTTCAGATGAGTGGATCTTACATGAGGTATTCTGAGGAGGCCTTTGTTCGTAGGTTCCCTTTTGGTGCATGGGGTATGATGTGTTTGTTCAGCCATAGATTTTGTTGTCCTGTGATTATTTTGTGAAGGATTGTTAGAACCTTGTATTCTATTCTGTATTTTATTGGGAGCCAGTGTAGACAGATAAGGTTTGGTGTGATATGCTCGTGTTTCTTTGTTCCTGTAAGAATTCTGGCTGCTGTATTCTGTAGTATTTGGAGCGGACAGATGGTAGTAAGAGATAGGCCGAGAAGTAAGGTATTGCAGTAGTCAAGGGTGGAGAATATAAGTAGTTGTAGCACTGTTCTAAAGTCTTCTTGTGTGAGAAAAGGTTTAAGGCGTCTGAGTGTGAGCAATTTGTGGTATCCTCCTTTGATTTTATTTGTTATGTGGGTTTTGTAAGATAGATCTTTGTCTACGGTTATTCCTAGGTTTCAAATGTAGCTGACAGGAGAGATCAGTGCTTTATGATCATCCATTTTCAGCAGCTGCATTGGAGCTTCACTGACTTTTTTGTCTAGAATTATTAATTCGGTTTTTTCAAATGTTCATTATGAGTTTTGTGGAGGATAGGCATTGTTTGATTTCTGCGAGATAGTTGGTTATTCTCTTAAGTTTCTTCAATTGTATTCTGAATTGGGATCAAAATTTGGATGTCATCAGCGTAAAGGAAATGGGTTAGGCCTAGGCAATCCAGTGTGTGGCAGATCGGTAGCAGAGGGGTTGAAAAGTGTTGCAGACAGGGCAGATCCTTGTGGGATTCCTGTACTTAGCTTTACCTTGTTTGATAGGTTATTGTTGAAGATTACTTGGAAACTTCTGTTTGACAGATAAGAGGTAAACCATTTTAGTGTGGTTCCCGTTGCTCCTATTTCAGATAGTCTATTGAGTAAGATAGAGTGGTTGACTGTGTCAAATGCAGCAGATAGATCCAGGAGGATTAATATGTAACTTTTTTCCTTTATCAAATCCTCTAAGTACTGTGTCATTTAATGACAATAGTAGTGATTCAGTGCTTAAATTTTTTCTAAATCCAAATTGCTAGGGGTGAAATATGTTATTCATTTCTATGTGAGATATATTCAAGATCTCAGACTTATCTTCATTCACTTTGAACCCAGATACCAAACTAAAAATATGCATTTCCCCCAACAGAAAACACAAAGATTCTTCAGGTGATTCCAAAGTAAACAAAACATCAGCAGCAAAAAGTGTCATAACTAGAGGTCCCTAGCGAAATAACTTTAATCTCATCTTCCCCCAAATCCTAACAGCGAAAGGTTCCAAAGACAGGGCAACAAAAGTGGGGGTAACAGGCACCCCCCTCTTGGTTCCCCTTTTAACTTCAAAGGTATCAGTAACACCCCCCCCCACCCCCAATCTTCATACAGGCCTTATGATGAAAGTAGTTTCCGTATCCATGTTAGAAAATTCTGCTCCAACTGAAACTTCTCTAAGACCCTAAACAAATATAACCAATTGACATGACTAACAGCACTGCTGGCTTACCCGATTTCCTTCCCCCTGTATCAAATTAAAAACTCTCCACACATTGTCCAAGGCAAGTCTACCCAGGACAAATCCCGATTGATCTTCATGTATCAAAGCTGGAGCTACCAAACCCAGTCCATTGGCCAACACCTTGCGCTTAATATTTAATAAGTGAGATAGGGCGATAGCAGCCACACAGCATGGCATCACAGCCCGCTTTGACCCTCATCGTGATGCCCTCTACATTAGCATGAGATGAGATTGTCCCCCCCCAAAATAGGATAAAATACGGTGTTGCGTCAGTCTGTCTCAGACGGCTTCGACCTCTGTGCCTCACCTTTCTCTCTGCTCTCCCCGCTAGCCTTGGAAAGATGGCTACCGCCGTGTCTGCATGCCGGCTATGGCCATGTTTCTCCTGAGGGCCTCCTAGGGTTCGCGCGTGCACGCCACCCAGATCTTTATCCACGTCATGGCGGGAACCTCGGAGGCGGCCCCTCCGAGTGACGTCACGCCATCCGAGTATTTAGCCTGCCCTTCGTTTACTAACAAATCGAGTTAGCAAGGATTGGAATGCTTCCGGTCTGAGCCACTCTGCCGCTTCCGTGCTGCCACCAGAAGCTCTCTCTGCCCTTCGGGGTAATTCTCTAACCCGAGACCCGCTCCTCGGGGGCCCCTTTGCTTTCTTTCAGGTGCCTATCTGGGATCAGGTACTCACTCCTCGAGGGCCTGCTTTCCCTGGCTCAGTGCCTGCAATCCAACTACTTCTGCCTGCTGGGATCTCCATCTATACAGCTACCAACTTAGTGAGTAATCTAACATTGTCAGTCTGTCTCATCTACGGCTCACACTGGGAACCTGCATCCAGAACTCCCTATACCATCATTGTGAGACGGGTCTCCTCTGCCGAGGGCCCCTGGACTGCTACCACTGGATCACCTCACCACTGCCACCTCTGGTGGTATCACATTCAGCAGTATAATAAAAGACAAATCTCTGTGTTTGCGTGTCTCGAGTCTAGCCTAGTACTGTGGTTCCTCACGGGGCTCCTCCCCGTGGTAGTGGTCATCACCACAGTACCCAAGAATCCACTCCAACACCTCAAAACCATAATACTTGGTTACCAGTGAATCAACTAAGAGAGGCTGAAAGGTTTTATAGAATTTGGTGGTAGACATCAAGTCCAGGCTTTTACCCAGCTTCATATCTTTGATAACTTGCACCACTTCTTCTGCCCTAATATCCCCATTAAGCAAATCTCTGCATTCTGGTGGTAGGACCGGCAAGGCAATATTCTGAAGATACTGTTTCATTCCTTCATCATCCATTGCTCCCTCATTGGAGTACAGTGCTTCATTAAAGCTAGCAAAGTGCATCCCTATACCAGGAGAGTCATATAGATACTTCCCACCTATATCCATGATTTTCATGACATGGTTCTGCATGGTTCTCTCCTTCAATCACTGAGCTAATAGCCTCCTAGATTTATTCCCATATTCAAAAAAAGATCTGCTTGGACAAATCTAATTCATGAGCATACAGGGCGAGATCCAGGGCCCGTAGATCTTGCCTCGCCTGCTCTAATTTCCCCCATGTAAAACAGGTCACGAGCCTTCTTATGCGAAAGTTCCCATTTAGCAATCTTTTGCAATAGAGCCAAACAGGCACCTTCCCTTAACAAATGAGGCTCTCGATATCAATTTACCTCTGACTACAGCCTTTATAAACTCCTATAAGGTAACAGGAGAGCAGTCAGAGATGTCATTCTCTACAAGATATTCCTATATCTCATTAGTTGTTCCACATAAACCACATCATCCAGCAGGCTGTCAATCAGCCACCAAAGTTTTTTGCCCGCACTAGCAGTGGAGAGGCATAAGGAAAACCAAATAGGGGTGTGATCTGACCAGATGATGTTGTCCATCCTCACCACTGCTATCCCTCCAACCAGGGATTTATCAATTAAATTATCCAGTCTAGAATACAACTTATGGGCTTTAGAGAAAAAATGGTAATTGCAATAAGTTGGATGGTTCAAATGCCAAATATCCACTAACCCCCATCTAGCATCAAATGTTTCAAGGCAAGACGAGACACCCTCAAACCTGCAGCCTCCCTCCTGGAATTATCCAGATAGGGATAAAGGGTAAGGTTAAAGTCTCCTCCTCCAATAATTAAATGACAGTTTGCCATCAGCTTGGAAATTTTATGCAAGAATGGACCTTGCACCAAGTTGGGGGCATAGATGTTCAGCAAGGTAAACAAATTATCATGCATGAGCAACTTAATTGCTAAAAATCTCCCTTCATCTTTCAAAGTAGCCTTAACATCAACCACTAAATTTTTGAAAATATCCCCATGCCGCAATATTTATGTCTCACAGATGCAGAGACTAAACATTGTTGTGGAAACTGCGGAGACCGAAGTATCCCTTTATTATGCCTCCAAGGATGTGCCTCTTGGCAAAAAAAAGACCATGGAAGCTTGTAATCTAACCATTTCCTGCGGGAATAGTTTCTCTTACCGGATGAACGGAGCCCCTTAATATTTATAGAAACAATATTCAGTGTACCCATAAGGAGATCCCAAACCGTGTAGGGTCTTAGTAGCAAAATGTTAGATCCCCTGCTTTCCAAACTGAAATCTGTTCAGATCTCTGTATAAATGCCTTCAGAAACAATACAGCCACCCTCATCAATCCCTGGATGACATCCCACCAACCCAACACCCTCCCCCCCACCCCAATCCTTTACTAGCCACCTTTCCTTGTGGTAGCCAAACTCCTCCATAAGGAATGACATCACCTAGGACTGCCACCCCAAGCGCACCCACCCACCCCCCCCACCCGACCACAAAAGTAAGCACTATATGCAACATGCTAAAGAACAGCATCCCCCCTTAAGCATGTAAATAGAAAAAACTACCACCTGTAAAAGTAGGTAACCTATACAGTCCTATTACACATACAGATTAACCTGAAAAAACATTGAGTCCTTCAAGATGGATTATCCTGGGAAGAGGAGGATGAAGAAGGAAAACCATTTGACTGTCTCTTCAGGCTCTTGCCACTAGCTGCCATCTTAATGACATGAGTCCTCCTCGCAGTTGTTTCGCCTCTCGTGGACCGGTTTCTCCCTTGCGATGATCACACCAGCAGCTTTCAGGATCTCTGATGCTTCCGCTATCATGCAAATCCTAGATGTAACTCCCTCAATTGTAAAGCTGAGTGCAAATGGGAACCACCAACGATAATGCAGATTCCATGATCTCAGCTCTGAAATGATGGGCTTAAAAGCCCTCCATTTGCAGATAGTGATGGAAGAGAGGTCTTGAAAGATCTCAATCTTGTGCCCATGCCAGGTGAAGACTCCTTGCTGTCTCGCATTAAGAAATACTTTTTCCTTCATTGGGAACACGTGGAAGCAGGCTATATCATCCCTGGGCAGTGAGCCACGAGGAGACCCCAGAGTCCTGTTAGCCTTTTCCAACTGCACTTTCGGGGAGTCCGAAGCCTGTTCACCCTCAGCAAGAATATACTCACAAATGGTTTCCATAACTTTAAAACTATCTGCATACTCAGCACTTTCAGGGACCCCACTGAATTGGAGGTTAACTCTCTTCATGCGATTCTCCAAGTGCCTCATGAACCTGCGTCAGTTCTGCAGCGTGATCATCTAGCTGAGATTCGGCCTCCTCCACACGCCGCCACAGCTCCAGCAAATCACTCCTAATCTCAGCTACTGAGCCAATGATCTCCTCAATTGCGACCATATCACCCTGCAATTCTTGAAACCATTGCTGGAATTTGTGGCGCGAAGGAGCCTCCCCCAGCGACACTGAAGCCACTTCATCCTCCGCTCCTAACTCCGGTCTGACAGGAAGTGCCGTTTGGTCAGGGCACTCCAACCTGCGTGCTGATATGCCTAAATTCAAAAACCATTTTAAATCAGTTTTCTTTCGCAGGGTCGACAAAAGAGCCTGTCAGCAGTGCTTGCTCCGCAACAGCAACCTGAAAGTGGATGCAAATAAAATCGGGTCGGGAGCTGCTGCTTTAAGCAGCCATCATTTCCTCTCAAGGTTACATTTTAAATTATGCAAATTACATTCTGAATGATTCTTAGTGGATCTAGTACATTCTCCAGTCCACCAACTACTTACCAGAGACTTATTTTACAGTAATAAAGAATCTAAAAAGAAAGCAATTTGAATTTGGCTTAGCTAAACTTTACTACCCCCCAAAACATAACAATTGATAAATCTGCAACCCAGTAAGTTCACACAGCTTATTTTTTTCTCTTCAATATTGACATTAACAAAAGGTTTTAGGAATACTTTGAACCCACATACCTCTGCTACTCTTTTCTTTCCTCGGACCATGTCTAGTATTGCTAGGGTTTTATGCAGCTCCGGAGTATTTCCCTCTGCAGTCACCTTCTGAGCTTTTGCCAATAGTCTCTCAATTTCTACATTCAGCTCATGAACTTTTTCAGCCTAGCAAAATGAAAAAAAAGAAAGGAGTGCTACATTAACACTTTAAAACTCTTCAGGCTTCATACTGTCCAGCACTATGATTCTGTACCGCTCCTGTCAAAACAGATAATTGGCCTAGAAAGTAAACCCCTTCCAGTATATATTTGACCTTCGATGGAGCTGGGGAAAAAAAAAAAAAAAAAAGACTTAAGACACGTGCTTCTCAACCAATGTACTTTCACCCACTACTATGCTATCTCCATCCAAATATTCTTGCATATTTTCAACACTCATGTTCTCTCCTCTCTCCATTCAAACACTCTACTCATCCCCTTTTTATTCCCTCTCCCACCTCCATCTCAACCCACACCTCGGATGCTAGTCCAGCCTCACCTTCGGCTAGTGGGGTTTGGAAACCTCACCATCTATACTGCTGCCTGCGCCAGCAGCTTCAGTGCTTGTTTTCCTTGGTCTGCCTGCCTGCTGCTACTCCCCACCTGTGACAATGTCAGACAGATGGACAAACCGAAAAACATAAGCACTTTTTATTTTATAAAAACATGCTTAAAAAAAAAAAAAAAGTGTGGTGGTGGAGACTGGGCAGCAAACCCCAGGTACCTGCACATGAGGGTCATGGCTCCATAGTCTAAGGCAGGCCATTTCAAATACAGCTGGAAGCGTAAAGGAGCAGGCGGTATGTGCCAAGCCACGAAAATTAGTTATCTTATTGTTTGGGTACAATTTTAAGAATGGCCATTCATTGATGGAATTCAGAAGATTCACTGATTTAATAAGTGCAAGTTCCCAAGAAAAGCAAAAAGTTAACTACAGACTTTTACGGGCAGCCTAATCCATGTACTATTATGGCAACTAGACAGGAGTTTGTAATACAATGGTGCCCAGACAGTAACACGCTAAAACTGCATTATAATCTACTAGCAACTGCTCAGTATTTACTGGCACAAGTGCAGGCAGCATCCCTCTCCCATCATCACCTCAAAACAAGCATGTCTTCACGCCCTCTGCTTCCCGTAGCGCCAGCTTCACAGAAAACACTGCCCAGTTATACTGTGTGTGTCCACAAGTAAGTAACTGGAGAAAACCCAGTATAGACAAAAAGAAACAAATATGCCCAGGAATGCCAACACTGAGCTGGACATTTATCTGGCACTGAAAACACCTCCAGGTAAATGGGCTGTCAGAGCAAAAAGTCTCTTTGCTAGCTTTAAAAAAAAAAAAAAAATCTAGTTTCCAATGCATAACCAAAGGCCATATGCATGAAGCATCTCTTTCCAGCTAAATGTCAGTATTATTAAGTAAGAGCAGTTTTGTGGGTGTTCCAGGGCAGGGATGAATTAGAATTAGAAAGGAAACTTATCTGGCTAACTCTAGCCAGTCCAAGGAGGTCATCCAGGATAACCTTAGACTTAATTGGCTATATTCTTTTGAATATGACCCAAATGCCCAACATTTAATTAAAAAAAAAAAAAAAAATCCAGCCTCACTGCCATGCCCCCCCCCCCCTTTTTTTTATTTTGGTTATTAATATGGCAGGCAGAACTCCGCTCATCTCATACCCAGCTCTCAAACATCAAGTAGTGCCTCTCTATTCGCAGAGCCATTAAGTTTGCTCACATTTACGAAATGGGATGATCAAATTGGCAGATGTTGATCATATTTATTTTTGGCATACGCAACATGAAGGCTCCCAGATGCTGATCACTTCTGGGAGGCTGCAATGTAAGGTACTTAGATTATTTTCAGCCTTGATGAATAGACTTGAGAGGCTGGTAACTGGATGTGCCAGCAAAGCACATTGAATAGGGTGACAAAGGGACACAAGTAGCGAACAAAAGGCAAAAGTTTGCTTACCGTAAATGTTTTCCATAGATAGAAGGATGAATTAGCCATGGTGTCTGGGTGAAGTCAATCAATGGCACACTAGGCAAAGCCTTCTATCCAAGCTTACACAGCTTTTCTCTTCTGGGCACGCATGGCAATTCCTGCACGATTAAGTGTTGTGAGGTCTCATCTTTTTGTATGCTTTATTACAAACTGAGGTCCGTTTTGTAGGGCTATCCAGGGAGGATGATGGGTATATACATGACTGATTCTTCCTGCTATGTATAGAAAACATTTTCAGTAAACAAACTTGCATTTTTCCATCGATAAGCAGGCTGAATGAGCCATGATATATGGGGAGTCCCAAGCTGAGGATTGCAACCCATTCTCCTTTGTGAACCATCATTACTTATCTTTTACATGCTTTAAGATCACTCTACCTACTAAACTATCTGAGGCTGAAAACTGATCAAGGAAGTAATGGGATATGAAAGTATGAACTGACCACCACATTGCTGCTTGTCATATGTCTTCAATTGGTATGTCATGCAGGTACGCTATTGAAGAAGCTATAGTGCGCACCTGCTGTGCCTTGACTAAATATCATAATTGCAATGAAGCAGTTATAGCAGTCTTGTATACAGTTAAGTGATCCAGTTTTGACAACATTCTCTTTGTAATTGCCACACCTAAGGCATTTGGATTATAAGAGACAAACAGCTGTGAGGTTAGAGTTGACGACTTAATCAACAGTCTTTGGACTCTGTTGTTGGGAAAGAAAGCCTTTGATTGAATTGTATTTATTCAGGCTCCTTTAAATTGCAAAATTTGGAGTCGGTGTGAGTACTGACTGCTCATACTTTATCAGAAAGCCTAGTCCTTCCAGGCACTGAATGGTTTCCCTTAGGTCTAACTGCAAGGCATCTGGATTTGGGGAAACTAAGCCAGTCATCTAAATGGTGGAATACGAATATTCCCCTTCGGAGGCGAGAAGCAGTCACCAACAGGCACTTCGTGAGGACTCCCGGGAGGCAGAAGAGAATCCAAAGTGGAGTACCATGTATTGGTAGTGGTTGGATCCTATCTGGAAACAGAGGTAGTGCCAACAAGATTGATGAATTGGAATGTATGAATATGCATCCTTGATCTAGAGAGCACATCCAATTGTTTGGTTACTTGAATAAAAGGCAAAAATTGATTTGAGGGATGTCATTTTGAATTTCTCCTTCCTCAGGTACTTGAGAGATTTAGGTCTTAAGATAGGACGAAGACCCCCTGTCCTTTTGGGAATGAGAAAATACTAAGAACAGTAGCCCATATTGAATCAAGACTCCAGCATTTGAATAGCCTCTTGAGCCAGCAGCTTTTGGACTGCCTGTTTAAGAGAACCAGTTGAGATGGTCTTGTGGAGAAATTACAGGATGGGGAATGGCAGGACAGTTGATGAAATCCAGATGGTATCCCTGTTGTACTATGCTTAATACCCATTTGTCTCTTATTTGGTACCATGCTGAAAAACAGTGATTGATTCTGTGGTTGTGAATCAAAAATTCTGTTGGGACTTCGAAGCAGGTTATTGCTGCTGCTTTTCTGGCCTGCAATCTCTCTGGCGGCCTCTTGGCTGTGTTTGAGTTTGCATTCTAGGTTGCTGGTATGCAGTTGTGCAGTATGGCGGAAACTATCTGTATGGTTTTTGTTGGCAGAATTGACATTTACTGTATATTGGGAGTAATATCACCATCGTGCTCCCTGGTGTTCTAAAGTCATCATTAAAGACTGTACTGTTACATTTTGTTCTTTATTTTGGGAGACTGTCTCCCTAAGTTTGTCCCAAAAAAGGTTGTCGCCCAGTCATGAAAGGTCTGCCAGCTTCTCATGAATATTTTCTCTGATGGACTAGCTCTTAACCAAGTCATTCAGCAGGCGGCAAACGATGCTGCAGAAGTGGAAGCTGTAGTTTCAAAATCCTCAAACCGAATAAATTAGGTGTCTTATACCTTCCTTCAAATCATAGAATGGTTGAGGCATTATCACTTCCCTTTCTTTCCAATCTCAAAAGCGTTTCAATTTCTGCAAACCTTCATACAAATATTGTACCATATAAAATTGCTGCTAGTGTATTCTTCTTGTGAGCATCAAGTTCTGAAACACCTTATGGCCGAAGTCATCCAAGATCTTATGGTATTTTCCAGGAGAAGCATTTGAATGGAGTCTCACTTTCTTAGCTCTTTTCAATGCAGACTCCACCACCACTGAGGCATGAGGTAAATGCACTTAGTCCATAACCTGGGGACTTTTTGAGGTGAAACAAGATCTTTCTAGCCACAAGTAATCCAGAAAAAGGGGACTCCCATGTTTTTAGCAACACTGACTCCAACAGGGATGTGGGCTCCGCTGGTATATTTATAATTTTCAAAATGCCCAATACTTCTGTCAAGCATTTTTCGGATTGCCACGTTCAAGGCAGTTCCCAGCTTCTCCACGAATCTGGAGTATGTAACATCTTCTGGTGGAGAAATGTGTTCTGGAAGTTCCTCTGGGGGATCAGATGGAATTCTGGTTGAACTAGCTGGTGAATAATTAGGTGCGATACCCTGTGGAAGATCAGACTGGGGGAAAAGGAAGCAGAGCTGCTTTCCTCTACTAGATTAGCGGGCTGATTCAGTAAAGTCCGCGGGAGAGCGGGTGAACGCCCACTCTCTCGGCGCACGCACAGGCCACTCGCATGTGTGCGCGATTCTGTATTTAATTGAGGCCCGGCGGTAGAAACTGGCAAAAGAAGGCACTAGGGTCACTAGCGCGTCCCTAGCGCCTCCTTTTGGCCCGGAGCAGCAGCTGTCAGCGGGTTTGACAGCCGATGCTCAATTTTGCCGGCGTCGGTTATCGAGCCCGCTGACAGCCACAGGCTCTGAAACCGGACACTGGCAAAATTGAGCGGCCGGTTTTTGACCCGACAGCCGACTTCAATTTTTTTTATTTATTTATTTTTTACCCTTCGGGACCTCAGACTTAATATCACCATGATATTAATTCGGAGGGTGCACAGAAAAGCAGTTTTTACTGTTTTTCTGTGCACTTTCCCGGTACCCGAAGAAATTTAGCTTCTACCTTTGGGTAGGCGCTAATTTCTGAAAGCAAAATGTGCGGCTTAGCTGCACATTTTGCTTTGTGAATCGCGCGGGAATACCTAATAGGGCCATCAACATGCATTTGCATGTTGAGCGCGCTATTAGGTTCGGTGGGTTGGACGCGTGTTTTCGGCCCCTTACTGAATAAGGGGTAAGGGAAAGCATGCGTCCAATAGCGGGTTAACAGTGCGCTCCGGAACGCACTGTACTGTATCGGCCCGTAGGTAAATTAGGACTTGTTGTGTCGGGTCCTAGACTGCTTCGCCCCGTTTGCCTCACCTTGTTCACGGCTCCTCCCGCTTACCTTGGGAAAATGGCTACCGCCATGTCTGCAAGCCTGCCCTCTCCGGCGTCCCCGGAATGGCTATGGTGCTGCCTCCCACCATGTTCCTCCCAAGGGACTACTAGGGTGCAGGCGCTACCCTCGTCTTTATTCCAGCATTGGCGCGAACCTCGGGGGCATCCCCTTCAAGTGACGTCATGCCATCCGGGTATATAGCCTGTACTTGATTGCTAGCTCACCGAGTTAGCAAAGGATTGGATTTGTCCGGTCTAAGCTACTCTGCCGCTTCCGTGCTGCCGCTGGAAGCTCTCTCTCTGCCCTTTGGGGTATTGACTAACCTGGGTACCCGCTCCTCTGGGCCCTCTGCTTTATTTCAGGTGCCTTACAAGGATCAGGCCTGCTCTCCCTGCCTCGGTGCCCGTACCATCGCATACCTACAGCTACCATCTAGTGAGTAATCTAACTCTCAGTCTGTCTCATCTACAGCATTGCCTTGCTGGGAAACCTACACCAGAATTCCCCTATACCAATGGGGTGAGAAGGGTCCCCTCTGCCGAGGGTCCCGAGATTGCTACATCCAGACTACCTCACTACTGCCACCTCTGGTGGTAGACATCAAGCTGTACAATAAAAGATCTAATTCTGTGTTTGTGCGCCCTTAGTCTAGCCCAGTACTGTGGCTCCCCACGGGGCTCCTCCCCAAGGGCGTGGTCATCTGCCACAGTACCCAAGAATCCACCCAAACACCGCTTATAACAGGACCATGCTCTAATGGTGAAGATTATGTAATGTCAGAGAGCAGAGATGTAGGTTCAGGCATTTAAGAAGACATTCCCTTCCATGAAGGAGATATAGTAATAACTTCCCTCAGGAAAACTGGTGGTTGCACATAAGGGTGCAGAGAAATGTGTTCTATCACCTGGCTGGAACGGGTACCTGGGCTAGTGAGGATGCTCCTTCCAATGGTACTAATTCGTTCGGCATGTCTGGGTGAGGAGACTTGGAGGAAAACTGCCTGTAGCTCCTCAGAGTGAAATGGCTGCCATGCAATTGCGGAAGACAGAAGTTGGAATAGACTAAAACATGATGGCTCTGGCCAGGGATCTGTCTCTTGGGTACAGCTCCTCTTGAAGATAGGAAATTTCACATCTGCGAAACGATTCTAAAACGAGACCCGAGTAGACTTGTTTTCTGTTCTGTGACGAGACCAAAGAGATAGTAGACTGTGGTCGTGATGGTAACGGGCAGGCTTGGTTTGGTAAGGTATCCAGAACCGGTTCTCTCTCAATCAACAGGACAGCTGCTTCAGAGAATCGTTCTTATTCTCCTACTCTCTTAGGGGCCTGTGGACCTGGTTCTGTGTGCTGAGATGGAGATCGCCTTGGGGATTTGAATGTTGTGTGCTCCTCGCTCCATGTACTCAAACACACTGTGCTTATGGATTTTAGAGTTATTTTGACAAACCTGTGTTTGCCTGACTTTGGTATGCGGCGCTTGCTTCAGTGCCTCCATTCTAGGTTTCTTTATGGATTCCTGCATCTTATGCTTTGGTTTTGCGCATACTGTTCAGATGCATGCTTGGAGCTTTGCATCTCTGCGCCTGCTGCGACACATTGTTGCGTCCAGTCTCAGACTGCTTCAACCTCGGTGCCTCACACACCTTTCTTCCTTCTCTCTCCTCAAGCCTTGCGAAGATGGCTGCCGCCCGTGTCTTCATACCACTCTCTCCGGCGTCCCCGGAATGGCAACGGCGTTCACCATGGATTTTCTGAGGTCTGCCTAGGGTGCGCGCGCGCGCACGCCACCCACGTCATAGCCTGGAGAGGAACCTCGGGGGCGTCCCCTCCAAGTGACGTCACGCCATCCGGGTATTTAGCCTGCCCTTCGTTTGCTAACAAACTGAGTTAGCAAGGATTGGATTGGACTGCCTCCGGTCTAAGCTAGTCTGCCGCTTCCTTGCTGCTGCCGGAAGCTCTCTCTGCCCTTCGGGATCTTTCTTCTCTAACCTGGGTACCCACATGCTTTCTTTCAGGTACCTATCTGGGATACCGGGTACTCGCTCCTTGAGGCACCAAGGTAGGCCCGCTCTCCCTACCTTGGTGCCTACAGTTCTACTACTTCTGTCTGCCAGGATCTTCATCAATACAGATATCTACTTCAGTGAGTAATTAACCTTGCACAGCCTACCATCTACCTGAGCATGGGACTGGTCTCCTCTGCTGAGGACCCCTGGACTACTTCTACTGGGTTACCTCACTGCTGCCACCCCTGAGCAGTACCACCAAGCTGTATAATAAATACGAATTCTCTGTGTCTACGTGTATTGAGTCTAGCCTAGTACTACGGTTCCTCACTGGGCTCCTCCCGTGGGAGTGGCCATCTCCGCAGTACCCAAGAATCCACTCCAACACCTCAAAACCATAACACACATGCCTCACAGGATTGTCGATCAGCATGTTGTGCGACGCATGCTTCCAGTGTGTCATGCGTCAGGACTGTCGAAGCGCTCTCCAACACAAGATGCATGAAGTGTTTTGAAATGCTACTCTTCAAAGCAGGAATAGGTGCTGTAGGCTTAGGATCCATGTGTGCCATAGCTTCAGGACCGGCAGAAGCCATTCTTACCTTCTGAGCTTCGCGACCTTTCAGGCCTTTAGCCTTCACCTTTGAAGTCACACTAGGCTTCCCTATAAGGCTGATAGATGTAGCCTGTCTATGTGGGTCCAGATGATGGGCCTGGGGAGGACTATGTTGAACTCCTCAGGGACGGAGCATAACTGCCTGATGCAGATGAGACCATTTCCTCCTCCCTCAGACAGGCAATCTTTTGAGCCATCTGCCTGTGTGCTCATGGTGATATCCGGCTACAGTCACGACAGTTAACCTGGTCATTTTTGGGCCCTAGGTATACGTAGCAGTAATTATGCCCATCTGAGATGGACATAATATGACCACATTGGCAGTATTTGAAGCCCTGAGTCTTCAACATGGTAGCACTTAAAAACGCTGTTGGAGGTTCACTGATGAAACAGAAAATTCTTGTTGAGGAAACAAATCAAGAGAGAAGGTTTTCCACACACGTGTGCAAAGGCATGGAAAAAATGAAACTGAGGAGACCTCAACACTTGTGTGAGAACTGCTGTGCATGCTCAGAAGAGCAAAGCTCTGTAAGCTTGGAGAGAAGGCTCCGCCTAGTGCACATCAGAGGACATCACTCAGACAGCAAGGATAATTCAGCCTGCTTAAAGATGGAAAAAGGACTTGTATAAGATAATAGAAAAGCAGTGCGAGCTTGGTTACAAAACCAAGCAAGACAACAAAATTAAATAGTTTTAATATAGCTCATACAATACCTTTTCAATAACTTCTTCACTGATGTCTTGTTGTGTCTCAGCCAAACGTTGCTTAGCTTGTTCGATTCTGTCATCACACTTGGAAATGAAGGCTATCAGATGGTTCATCACCTGTATGTTTAACAAAGTTATTTTTAAGGTGAATTTTTTTTTGATTGTTTTCCTAAATCAACTCTCTGCACCCCTGGTATAACTCCACCACAGCCTGGCACTATACTAAGTCTTACCATAACACCAGGGTGGTGATGTAGTTGCAGCATCAGTGTCAGCCGGGGGAAGGGGAGAGGGAAGAGTGTGAAGGGAGTTAAAGGATGGGGGAGAGGAGCATACAAACTTGAAGTCTACTCCTGGAGGCATGTCATACGTGAGGTCTCGAACAGTTCAGTGTTGGACCTTGTATATCAGTGACCTAGAGGACGGTACAGACAACATAAGCAAAATTTGCAGAAGATACCAAAACTAGAGTGTATTGTAGAAACACCAGAAAACAGGTTGCCCCATGCAACAAGATCTGAACAGACTAAATAACCTGACAAATAAAAGCTGAGATTCAGTATTGATGTGTGGGGTGATGCACCTAAGAAAAAACAACCTTAAGACAGAATACTAGTAACACCAATGGTGAGAAGACTGTTGAATACAATAATAACTAGATCTATAATCAAACAGAAAAATGTGATGGCAGAAGGGGACCACAAGGCTCATCTGATCTTCCAAATTACTTCCTGTTACAATGCCATCGACCCAGTTGATCTCCAGTTTTACCTTCACAGCTAAGGATTCTCTCTGCTTATCTCTAGTTGTATAAAACTGTTTTTGACTCCACCACCCCTATTGGGAGGCTGTTTCACGCATTCATCACCTTTTCTGAGAAGAAATATTTTATGTTATTCCAGAAACTACTCCTTTTGAATCTCAAGGCCTTCTTTTCCACAAAAAAAAAAAAAAAGTTTGCTTCTTGTGCACTATTTATCTCTCTATCATATCACCCATGCCCCCTACCCCTGGTATATATTTTAAGAGCTTAAGTCACTTTATAGGGCTTTTGGTACAGGCTCCACACCATATTGAAAGCCACCTTCCGGACTACCTCCACTCTTGTCTATATTCCTTTGAAGGTAAAGCCTGCAGAACTCAAGATGAAGTCTCACCAACAACCTGCACAGAAACATTATTAAATCCTTTCCTCTATTGGTAATAGCTCCCATTATGAAACACACTGTCTTGTCATACCATTTTGTACTTTTGAGATGATTAGATCACTTTGAGACTTCTATCCATTTGCGGCATATAAGAATCTCACTTCTGCACCTGCCATGCCCCCCCTCCCCCAGGATTTCTGCACCCCAAATTACAGACTCCATACTTCTTCGCACTGTACCTTAGTTGCCAAGCACTGAACCAATCCTTAAAGTTTCTTAGATTGCTCATTTTATCTACTCCCCCAGGAGTGTCCACTCTGTTACAGATAGGAAAATTGGTTCTTACCTGCTAATTTTTGCTCCTGTAGTACCACAGATCAGTCCAGACTCCTGGGTTTTGCCTCCCTTCCAGCAGATGGAGACAGAGAAAGTTTTGCTGACACTGCCACATAACCCGGAGTGCCACTTGCAGTCCCTCAGTATTGAGAAGTACCCAAGCCAAGATGCAAACTAACACCAACCATACATTAAATTACCTCCAGAATGAGCAGAAGGAAGTGGCTTATTTATAATAAATCTTAGGAACACTTAAAATGTGAGGAACTAGGGGGGGCTGATGACGTCAGCGACTCGAGTGGCTGCCTAACCCGGAGCTCCTGGCTATGCCGGTTTGCATCCATTGAATATCTTAACCATCCTCCTCTTTTTTACAACGAAAAGCATATCTAGACCTTCCCTACAGGCTCTAGATGTCGATTCGGGCTTCAAAACCCGATTTTCATCAGTTTTCCTATAAGAAATTGGATCGGGAAGATTCAGCTGTAAAAAACAAAATGGCCGTCGCAACGGGAGATATGCTGTCGGAGGACACGACTGAGCAGGAGGCGCTCCCTGATTCGGAGGTACCCTCCCGGGGTGAGTTCAAAGCCTGGTTTGGTGCCCTGAGCCGGGATCTCACCTCTTTTAAGACAGAAATTAGAGAAATCGTGGGAGACATGAAAGAGGAGCTGAGTGACATGGGGAGGAGAATTTTTGAATATGAAACACTCACAGAAGCTCACACTGATAAACTGTGCTCTCTCCAACATAATCAGAAGGAAATGGCTACTGAAATCACACAGCTCTCCTCAAAACTGGAAGACTTAGAAAATAGGAGCAGGAGAGCTAATCTTCGTTTTAGGGGTATCCCTGAGTCTCCAGAGTTTGCTGACTGTATGCAAGTCATTACCACGCTTTGCACTGAGTTACTGCACCCAGAGCCTGAAAAGGAGACTGATAGCGCTGGGGCGATCCCCAAGGTAAAGCTGGAAAGGGCCCACAGAGTGCAGGGACAGCGGGCCCTCAATAGATCTAAAGATGTGATAGCCTGCTTCCACGACTTCCCTGTGAAGGAGCAAGTTTTATCTTTGGCAAGAAAGAGGGGGAAGCTGCAGCTGCAGGGGCATGAAGTGCAAGTGTATGCTGACATTTCTCCTATTACAATTAAAAAACGCCTGGACATGAAACCCATTACTAATGTATTGATCAGGGAAAACATCAGATACCGCTGGCTTTTTCCATTTGGCATCAGTTTTTCCCTGCAAGGGAAATCATACAAGGCACAATTGGTGCAGGAAGCAGCTGGAATCCTCAAGGACCTTGGCTATAGCGTAGCGGACCTGCCGTCATCGTCTTCTCCACGTGCCGACCGCAGGGAGGAACCACGTTGGCAGCGGACGGGAAAGGGGGGCAAGAGACTGAGGAGAACCCCTGACCCGGAAATCGTGCAAGGAGCTCCTACTTGATCTGGATCTTCATGTTTCGCAGTCTTGCTTTTTGTTTCTCCTTTTATGCTGATCCAGCAGAACAGGAGGGTTGGTTAAAGGTTGTTTTCTTGTACTATATGGATGCTTCCGGGTGGGATAGCGACTGGAAAGCTGTCATCATTTACCCGTGCTGGGTGGCGGAACCCAAGAGATGATTGTGGTTCCTATAGGGGTGGGGGGAGGGGGGTGGGGTTTATGGGGGATCTCATATCTTTGAGTGTTTTGATTTGGGATATATCGGAAGGGGCTGTAAGGGTTATCTTTAGATTTAAGTGGAGTCTCCGTGTATGCTCTCTGTTCCGGGGACTTTTCCTCATTTACACCTATCTTGATGGCTACCTTTAAGGTTATGTCCTTTAATGTTAAAGGGCTCAACACGCCGCGTAAGCGTAAGTTGCTCTATAAAGATCTAAGAAGAGCTGGCATAGCCATTGCTTTTATACAGGAGACCCACTTAAAGAGGCGTTATGAACATCTAATGCGTTCTGATCTGTATCCGCATCAGTTCTGGGCGCCTAGTTCTAAATTGGCTAAATATGCAGGTGTGGGGATTCTGTTCCAAAAAGATTTTGCATTTGAGCTGCATGAATGTATTGCTGATCCTATGGGTAGATACCTAATGCTTCTCCTTACTATTGCAGGGGAAAAGTATACATTACTTAATCTTTATGCACCTAATGTACACCAAGGTAAATTCTTTGACTCCCTAGCGGAGCTGGTCCAAATGAAACACGAAGGTCAACTAATAGTCATGGGTGATTGTAATTTACCTTTAGATTCTTCCCAAGATACGTCAGGCGGTAGGAGTTCCACCTCAAAAAAAGATCGTACTAGTTTGCTTAAATTCCTCTCACAATTTCAGTTGGTAGATGCGTGGCGATTCCTGCATCCCACGGTAAAGGATTATACCTTTTTTTCGAACCCCCATAATTTATATACAAGGATAGATTATATTTTTGTTGATAAGGGGGTACTACACAAGGTGCGTAAAGGAGTTATCGACCCGATAACGTGGTCTGATCACTCGCCAGTATGGGCTGAGATCTCCTTCCCTAAGTACGACCAGGGCCAACGTTTTTGGAGATTAAATGATAGCCTTCTTGACAGTGAACCTTTTGTAGAGCAGTGCAGACAAGTTCTTGCAGACTATACCACACATAATAAAATGCCAGACCAATCTCCAATACTTTTTTGGGACTGCTTAAAAGCGGTGATTAGGGGGACCTTTATTGCTCGTGCCGCCTTTGTTAAAAAACGTGATACGCGAGAGCGTATCTCCTTAACAACCAAATTATTGGAGTTAGAGCGACAACATAAGAAATCACCTACAGCATCTCTTAAAGTGGCTGTGGATGATTGCAGATCCCAAATTGGGGCATTGGACGCGGCTAAAATTGCCCATGAGTTGGAACAAGCCCAGCAAGTTTTCTTTGAGGGGGGCAATAAAGCTGGGAAACTGCTCGCGAATAAGCTGAGAGCCAAGCGCTTACAAAATCTTATCCCAACAATTACAGATGACCAGGGCGTTATGCTCACCTCTAACGATGCTATTCGTGAGCGTTTCCTTCAATTCTACTCTGGGTTATACTCTCATAACAAAGATATTGACATACGGGATATTCAGGCCTTTTTACAGGGCATCCCCCTACCCACTTTATCAGAGTCAGCTCGTATGGTACTTGATCAAGAAATCTCGGAAGCTGAAGTGCTCTATGCCATTAAGCAGCTTAAAGTTAATAAATCACCAGGGTTAGACGGCTTTACGGCCAGATTTTATCAGTGTTTTGTCACTGATTTAACCGCTCCGCTCACTGATATGTTTAATGCACTCCGATCCGAGGGCACCCTAAATCCCAACTCTAATGTGGCCGGTATCACGGTTATCGCCAAGCCGGGGAGAGACCCCACCAATTGTGGCTCCTATAGGCCTATATCATTGTTGAATATAGACCTCAAGCTCCTAGCCAAAATTTTGGCAAACAGGCTTAATGGCTATATAGCACAGATCATTCACCCGGATCAGGCCGGTTTTATCCCGGGCCGTATGGCATCTGACAATGTCAGGAAGTTATTGGATTCCCTCTGGTGGGTGAGACGTCACAATATCCCTTTTCTGTTTATGGCCATGGACGCAGAAAAAGCTTTTGATTTGGTACATTGGCCCTTTTTATTTCAGGTACTGCGTAACATGGGTTTTGGGAATTTTTTTATTCAATGGATCTGCAAATTATATGATAAGCCGTGGGCTTGTATTAAAGTTAATGGGGGTTATTCCCCGTTCTTTAATGTGGGGCGGGGCACCAGGCAGGGTTGCCCGCTCTCACCACTGCTCTTTGCCCTGTTTATTGAACCATTGGCCCAGAGGATCCGAGACTCCGGGGAGGTTACAGGGGTAAATGTGGGCTCATACTCCTCCAAATTGGCCATGTTTGCCGATGATGTCATCCTGACCTTAACTGACCCTGTGAGATCTTTGCCAGCCGTGGTAGATATCATCAAATCTTACAGCCAAGTGTCCGGGTATTCAATTAATTGGGACAAAACTGAAATTTTAAACATTACTCTACAGGAGGCACATGTCCGAGACCTGAAAGCTCGCTTTGCCTTTAGGTGGGCGAAAGACAAAATTAAATACCTTGGTATCTATATAGGGGCACGCAAGGATATTTTCAGCCTCAATTATCCACCTCTTCTTACAAAATTATATCGGGAGATGGAAGAATGGAACCATTACCATATCTCCTGGTTGGGCCGTATAGCCACCTTCAAAATGAATCTACTGCCTAGGATAAGCTACTTATTCCAAACAATCCCTTGTATGATCCCCGCTGTGACACTCCTGAAGTGGCAGCGCAGGATCATGAAGTTTCTGTGGCAGGGGAAGCAACCGAGAGTGGCTCAAAAGGTTCTGTATCAACCAAAGGTAAAGGGGGGCCTCGCAGTACCCAACCTCACACGATATTATGTGGCTGCTCAACTTCGAGCGGTAGTAGATTGGCACAGAATAAACACACGCAAACCCTGGATTACTTTAGAGCAGGAATTGATGGGGCCCTTTCTGTTGACTAACTTGCTATGGCAACCTAGCTGCCTGTGCCCTAAATTGGAGGGTTTACCTACTCCCATACAATGTACTCTACAACTTTGGCATCAATGGAAGCCTTTGGTCGTGGGGGATAAGACAGGATCTATCCTCTTCTCTCCCTTTTACTCCAGAACTTTTCTGGAGGGAAAGGCTCACCAGGTGTTCCAGTGTTGGCTAGATAAGGGTGTATATACCTATGGTCACCTCTGGGAGAATTCTTCATGGGTGGAGTTTTCAACCTTGCAATCCAGACATGATTTGCCACAGGGTGAAATATATCGCTATCTGCAGTTAACTAGCTATGCCCGAGCCTCCAATATTTCGCCAGACTTGATGAAACCGATCTCTCTATTTGAGAATTTCTGCAGGTCCGCTGATAAAGTTACAAGCTTAATGTCCAAAATTTATAGACTACTCATACAGGGCATGCATACAAAGCCCTCCTTTATTACCTCCTGGGAGATCGATCTTGGGGCTCCCCAGGGTGAGGATTTTTGGGACAACATCTTTGCCTCTGGCAGCAAGGGAGTAATCTCGGCCTCGTTTATGGAAAATAGCTACAAGCTTCTTTATAGATGGCATTATACCCCCTCTAAGCTGCATAAAATCTACCCTACTACTTCCGATAGATGCTGGAGGGCCTGTGGGGAAAGAGGATCTTTTTACCATATGTGGTAGGACTGTGCGGTTATCTCAAAGTTGTGGCAGAGTCTAGAAACTTGGTTATCGGATATTCTACATCAGCCTATCACTCTGACTCCCTCAGTGGCTCTCCTTAATGCAGAGTATGCTCAGGGCGATGCAGAGCTACACCGCTTCATTAGATTGGTGGTCATTTCAGCTCGCTGTGGGATTGCATTTCACTGGAAGGCAGAGGGGGTTCCTACTTAGCTGCAGGTCCAATCCCGGGTATCTAAATTATGTGCCCTTAGCAAGATTACCGCACATAGGCGGAAGCAGATGGGAGTCTATCAGCGTACTTGGACTCCATACTTAATATGGAAACAACAACAGATGCAGTCATGACCCATTTCTCTGGACCTCTTGACATTTTTCCCTTCATTTTGAGATCCCATGTATTGCTGGGGGGAGGGGTGGGAGTGGGGGGGGGGGGGTTAAAAAACGGGAAACGCAGAGACAGATTGAAAGTTTTCATTGTATTTCTTTTATTGTCCATATTCTAATTGTACTTTCAATGCAGATTATTGATGATTTGTATCCTTTGTATTACATTTCTCGAATAAAACTTAAATTTCAAAAAAAAAAAAAAAGTGAGGAACTAAACAAAAAACCTGTGTCACTCTTCAGACTAAACATAATAACCAATCGTGCGAACCTGCCAAACCTCCCCACTTCAACTGGGCGGGACTCTGGACCGATCTGTGGTACTACAGGAATGAAAATTAGCAGGTAAGAACCAATTTTCCTTTCCTTGTATATATTCAGATCAGTCCAGACTGCTGGGATGTACCCAAGCTTCCCTAAAGGTGGGACTGCAAGAGTCCCGTTTGAAGTGCACTATCGCCAAAACCCATGGCCTCTGAGGCCTGGACATCCAAACGATAAGCCTGGTGAATGTGTGCAAGGACTTCCAAGTAACCGCCCAACAAATCATTTGTGGAGACACCTGTTGACATTTGGCTCAGGAGTAGAATGAGCTTTTAACCCCTCTGGGACAGGACGACTGACATATACGTCACACCTATAGCTTCCTTCAATTAACGCACGATTGTAGATTTCGATGCCTTATGACCCTTTTTTGCACCACGCCATAGTACAAAAAGATGGTCTGACAACCTGAAGCTATTAGTGACCCTAAGATAGTGCAAACACATGCTTTACATCCAAAAGTCGCAACTCTTTCACGTGAGGTGCTGTGGCATCCAAATTTGGAAAGGCCAGGAGCTTGACAGATTGGCTTAAATGAAACACCACATTCAGAAGGAGGGAACAGTCAATGAGATTCCCGAACAAAATTCGCAAAAATGAGTCTCTACAGGACAAGACCTGAAGTTCTGAGATTCTTCTCACAGAGCAAACTGCCACCAATAAAACTATCTTCAAAGTGAGGCCCTTCATAGCAGCCCTGAGATTTGAATGGAGCCACACACATACCCCTAAGGACCAACTTAAGGTTCAAAGAGGGATACAACTTCCAAACTGGAGGACGCAAATGCTTTGCTCCCAGGAGAAAGTGTACCACATCCAGACGTACAGCTAAGGCAACCCCCTACATCTTGCCTCGAAGACAGCCTAAGGCTGCCACCTGAACTCTGAGGGAGTTAATGGCCAAACCTTTCACCAATACCTCTCTGCAAAGACAGAATATTTGCTATGGATCCAAGTAGGATCAACCCCTTATTCTGCGCACCAAGTCTCAAAAACTCTCCAGACCCTCACATATGCCAAGGAGGTGGAAATGTTTGTAGCTTGCAAGAGTAGAAATAATATCCTCAGAATATCCTCTCTCCCTTAATCATTTCCTCTCAAAAGCCAAGCCGCGGAACAGAAGTGAACCGCCTGATTGGAAAATATGGGGCCTTGATGCAGAAGCTTTGGCAGATGAGTGAGACTTAACAGTCCGACCACCACTAGATTGATCAGATCTGCAAACCAAAGCTGCCTCGGCTACTCCAGCGTTACTAGAATCACTTCTCCTGGAAGGATTTCTATACATCGTAAAATTTTGTCCACCAGTGGCCAGGCAGAAACACGTACAGAAGAAGGCCCCTCAGCCAAGACAGAACCAAGGCATCGACTCCTCCTGCTCCACACTCCGTTCTGCGACTGACGAAGCACAGGGCTCTGGCATTTCGGTGAGTTGCCATTAAATCCATGTGGTGCCTGTCCCATCTGCGACTGATGAGGCGCACTGCTTCCTCTGACAACTCCCACTCTCCGGGATTCAGCCATTGCCAGATGAGAAAATCTGCTTGTACATCTTCCGTGCTGGCAACATGAGAAGCCGCTAATAGTGCCAGATGCTGCTCCACTCAGTGGATAAATTCCTGGTCTTCCTGAGCCACCGCACGACTCGATACCATCCTGTTGGTCGATGTAAGCCACCATCATCGCATTGTCTGACAAGATCCTCACTTGCTTCCCCCGCAATAGAGGTAGGAATCACACAGCACCAGCAGTACCACTCGTCTCCAAGTGATTGATGGACCACAACGTTTCCTCCACCGACCATTGGCCCTGCACAGACTGGCCCTGGCATGCCACTCCTCACCCGGAGAGACTGGCATTGGCGGTAATCACCACCCAGTTCGGAACCTTCAAGTCCACCCCGTGCCTCAACTGGCCCTGACCAAGCCACCCCAAGAGACTGGACCTGGCTAACTTCATAAGAGGTAGCAGAAGTTGAAACTGTTCTAACGGGTCCCAGCAGGAAAGCAACGCCAACTGTAGAGGTTGCATATGAGTGAACGCCCAAGGACCCAGCTCCAAAGTGGACGCCATGGAACCGAGAACCTGCAAGTAATCCCAAACTCTGGGCACTTGCTTCTCCAAAAATCCATGAACTTCCACCTGCAATTTTGTAATGCGCTCCTCAGTGAGAAAAACCTTCCCCACCTTGGTATCGAAACATGCCCCCAGAAATTCCAAGATCTGAGAAGGAGAAAGATTTACTATCCACCCCAGGGATCTCAAGTGCTGTAACACCAAGTCCACTGCCTGCCTGCAAAGGACCTTTGACTTCACCCGAATCAGCCAGACATCCTTGGTAAAGGTCCTGGGAGCTGAATCCAGACTGAATGGTAGGGCACAAAATTGAAAATGTGTCCCAAGGACCATGAATCGTAGATATCTCTGATGGTCAGGCCGGATCCTTATGTGCAAGAATGCCTTGGTTAAATCCAGGGAAGCTAAGAACTCCCCTTGCGCACCGCCACAGTTACAGAGCACAGGGTCTCTATCCAAAAATGAGGAACCTTGAGAGCCATGTTCTCTCAAGTCCAAAACTGGACGGAACGTTCCCTCCTTTTAGGGAACGACAAAATAAATGGAATAACATCCTGTCCCCCGTGTCTCCAAAGGGATAGGAACAATGAATCCCAGCATCTGTAGGCGGTTGATGGTTTGCTGCACTACCCACCTTTTTCCCTCGTAAGCGCACGGGGAGACCATGAATAAGTTTCTTAGCGGACATACAAGTTCTAAAGTGTAACATGATCTTGGCCCTCTCCTCGAAAGAGAGTCAACTGACCCCCCCTATGACCGGAATAAGGAATGGGCCGGCCTAACTTCATTGGGTGGATCTGACTCTACCATCACCCTGGCCAAAGCTATCTCTGTTCAGCTTTCCACCGCAAAAGGACTGGCTCCAAAGACTACTGCCTCCCTGAGGTCTGCCTCTGGATGCCGCCTGAAGCCCTATTCTGCCAAAAACATCTATTCCCTCTGCAACCAAGAACACGAAGGAAAGAACCCTTTTCCTTCTTTCAGCTTATCTTCAGGCAATTTCTGACCTTTACTCTCCCCCAGATGTTTGATCAGCTCCTCCAAGTCCTGTCCAAAGAGCAGCTTTCCTTTGAAAGGTAACATTGCCAACTGAGACTTGAAGGAAACATCCGCCAACCAGTTTCTCAACCAGAGAGGCCTCCAGGCTGATACCACAGACATCGTTCTAGAAGAAGTCCTAATGAGGAAATATAGCGCATTGAGTTCCTTAGGCAACCACAGCTTCCAGCCGCTCCACTTGCTGTTCGCCTGAGTCAGACATGGATTTGTCCGCCCACAACTGCTGTACCCCATCACAGTCCAGCCCTCAGCATAAAACTGCTGCACACCGCTGCACATATGCCAAGGGCAGACACCTCAAAAATCTTCTTGAAGTGAACTTCAAGCTTCCTATCCTGAAGGTCCTTCAGTGCTGCAGAACCAGCCACAGGAATGGTCATCTTCTTAGTAACAGCCGACATTGAGGCATCCACCTTTGGTATCTTCAGGAGCTCAAGCATGTCCTCAGGCAAAGGATATAATTTATCCATCGCTCTACCAACCTTCAACACAGTCTCAGGAGTATCCCACTCCCTGATCAACTTTTTGACCGACTTATGGAAAGGAAAGGCCTTTGCTGGACCTCTTAGGTCATCCATGTCCTCCTGATCTGACTCCTCTTATGGAACCTTTATCCCCAACTCTGCCAGGAAATGGGGGATATGGGGACCTAACTCCTCCATGTGGAAAAGACAAACCACCTTTGGGTCATCCCCTGCCACAGCCGGGGCTTTCCCCAGCCACTCTTCCACATCCCGTTCCACCACAGCCGGATCCAGGCAGATCCTCGTCCTCTGAATTCTCAGAGAACTCATCCGCTGTGTTTGTCGGTGTGGGCATATCGTAGCCCCAGCTGCCTATGATGGTCTGGACCTCTTCCTGGGCTATGGAGCTACAGACACCCTCTGCTTTGCCCCATGCCACCTCATGGCCTTTCTGACCAAATAAGCCCTGTGCAGCAGTAGGACAAAATCGGAGGAAAAAGTTGTGGAATCTTCAGAAGCCTCCCCTGACTGGTCCCCGAGCCCTACCGTCCTCTCTAGGTTTCATATCAGCCGGGGACAGTGGAGAAGGGAGATCCCCTCCCCCCCTCAGGCAGTGAAGCAGCTGCAAAGGTAGACAAAATGGCCACCGTTCCCACACTAAATCGGGAAGGAGCCCGCTGCTTCCTCCGATGCGCCCGTGAGCCTCCCAGGCCCGCGCTGTCTCAGACTGCAGGTTTTGCGCCTCCACCATCTAACTAGACATTCTGAGGGAATGCAGGTGGCACTCCAGGTTATGTGGCAGTGTCAGCAAAACTCTGTCTCCATCTCCTGGAAGGGAGGCAAAACCCAAGAGTCTGATCTGGGTAAGTACAGGGAACTTAGTATGTCCTGCAAATAGACAAGCCTTTTCTATTAACCCCTTTAAACTATCACTTATGAGATGAAATGGCCCCAGAATTGATCTTTGGGGCATTCGGATTGACAATCCATGCGAGCTGCCAAAAAAAGCAAGCATGATACTCAGATGCATTAAACCAAACAAATAAATTGCCTGAGCCAAACACACACAGTGGTTATACCCTCCTAAAAAGGCACTACTAGTCCAGCCATATTTGGCACATTGCTTGCAGTTTTAGTACCAGACCCCATAAGGGACAAGTCTAGACTATTCTCCCAAGTCGCTTATCTTCCCTAGCAGCTTTTCCCATATCATCTCACATTCCAACCTCTCTATCTCACTTAGCCTTTCCCATAACCTTCTCAGCATTTCCCTCATCCACACCTCACCTGGATACCTTCCCCCATATGATCATTTAAAAAACAACTCGCAAATTAACTGAGGAACATCTCACAGGCTGACTTGCTCTGTGGACATTAGCAGGAGAAAAATAACTATAGCACTGTCAAAACAAAGACATTTTCTTATGAAAGGAACCAAACAGCCCAGGGGCCTAGCTTACAGGTCAATACAGTAAAGTGCGGCCGCGGTTACCCCGCTCCTAACCCGCTTTCTACTCACTTTCCGGCCACGTTAGCCCTTCCTGTGATACACAATCCCCTTTAACCGATTCTTACCGCCTCTTTAAATCACCGGGTAACCCTTTCCGCACGCGGCATGTATATTAAATGTAAACGATCAAATTAGCTATTCCCTCCCATACAGTAACGCGCGCCCTGACTATCGCTATTTTACCCTGCCGTTTTGCCGCGCGTTTAACCTGCTAACTTACCGCCTACCCTTACCCCTGCGTTAGAGGCAGGGGTAAGGGTAGACGGCAAACTTTCCCCCAAAAGGAAACCTCTAAAAACCTAAAATCCCCTCCTCCCGAAGCGACTCGACATTACTTTTTGTTGCTTTCAAATGTCATTTGAAATGACATTACTTTTTGTTGCTTTCAAATGTCATTTGAAATGACAGGTACCAGCGCACCCAGGATACTGTATAGACGCTGTATTAAGCGCCTATACAGTAAAATGGGTTGCGCGGGCCTAACGCTTCGCCTAACGCTTTGCAGACGCGGCTTGCATTTGCAAGCAATTTAAATAGAGTATCGAGCGGTATGTGATCATAACAGTGCGTGGGGCAAACGAGGGTGCGCCCGGCACTGCCGCACGCTTTCTAACGCGTCCTTGCTGTATCGAGCCATTAATAAGGTTTAGCAATCAGTGGGCCTGCTGTGATTGACAGTGGCCCACACGGTGGTGATAAAAAGTTACACACACACATGAGCATACAAAATGGTTTTGGGGGGGGGGGGGGGAGGGGTTTCTTGCTCCATAAATACAGCGTAGTATTATAGAGACCACCAAATGCAAAAAGTTCACACACAAATTAAGTACCTCCTTAAATGGCCCAAAAAGTACCCCCCATATTGTACCATATTAAGTCATTTTATAATTGCTATTTCATAAACCTGGTGTTTCCAGACTTTAATTTAAGGTTTTTCTTCCAAAACAATGTGATGGTGTATCACAGTAACATAGTAAATGGCAGTAAAGACCAAAACAGCCTATCCAGTCCGTCCAATAAGGCGATTAGGATTGTAACTGCTGCTCTATGCAGGTGGCATGTAGAAATTAAGGAATTAACTTCTTAAGTTTTTGACGATGGGGATTTTTTCTTTCCATAGACTTAGAGGGTGGAATACGAGGAGCATCTTAAAACGAATGCCAACAAGAGTGCTCAGCCTCTCCCTTTTTCCAGAAGCCTTGAACAAAGCACCAAGACCACAAATGCAGATGTATACTGTACTCACAATAATTTCTCCCGCCTAATGGAGTAAATACAGGTGACAAGTTTGTAAAACATTTAGGGTATCTATACATTTGAAGTAATAATAACCCAATAAAGCAGTGGTTCTCAACCCTGTCCTGGGGATCCCCCAGCCAGTCGGGTTTTTAGGATATCCACAATGAATATGCATGAGAGAAAATTTGCATGTTATGGAGGCAGTGTATGCATATTTTCTCTCATGCATATTCATTGTGGATATCCTGAAAACCCGACTGGCTGGGGGGGTCCCCAGTACAGGGTTGAGAACCACTGCAATAAAGCATGCTATCCTTTCATAATAACAATTCTTCCAAACAGTAGCCAAGTCCTGCAAATTTAGACTAATCTCATGCCATACACAAATCAGCCTTGAAGGTGGGTTTTTTTTGTTTTGGGGGTTTTTTTTTTGTTTTTTTATCATTGTCGGCCTCCAGAAAGCAATTGTATAAATTTGATGCGATATGAATATCAAATGGCCTAGAAAATAAACCCTTTTCCTTAGGTTTTCTAGGGATCCAACCTCTGCCTCTCTCAATTAAGAGGTATATGCTGTGTATATCCCTAAGAATATGGTATTTGCCCATAACTATCAAAAGCCTCAATAAGTCTTACTCCAAAATAGCCAAATTTTAACTTGGCTTCATACCAGATTCCTAGGTCAGGAGCAAAGCTGTATAGAGAAATGGTCCTATCTCCTGTTAAGATACATCTTTGCCAAGTACATGACATGGTAAATGCATAAGTTTGCAGGGAGCCATCCAGATTTTCATAGTGTGAGCCAAAATAGGGCTGCTCCCGCAAACAGCTCAAACTCCAGATGAATGGTCTCTGCACAGTACAGCACATACCTGCATCTCTTGCCTGATGCTACTCGAGTGAAAAATCAGGCAGTAGGGACAACCTGCCATAAAACTTTAAACAACTCAGTCTGGCTGCCCAGCAGAATAATGTTGGAGGTTCTACAGCGATATCACTTCACAGCGCAGTCAATCCTCAGTAGGATTCCAACTGAAGCTAAGTATAGGTCTAGAAAAACTTAGATGGAAGATAACAAGGGATGTGTTGAAGTAGGCATAGAGAGTGGTTTATCTTTGATAAATGTACTCTCTTTGCCCAAGATACATACAAATTTGTCCAAGCAGATAGATCCTAATTCACCTTTTGAACATGGTGAAGTCTGAATAGATCTTGATACTTTGTGGTAACTCGAACCCCATTCTGAGCTACTCCAAGGTTGGAAGGCAAGGAGGTGCACTAGCTCTAGGACCAACCTGTAAAGTTTCTGATTTAGTAAACCTAACTTTGTATCCAAGCACATGCAGAGCAAACCTGAATAAGAGCAGGAGCAGATTTTTTTTCAGGTTGGTCAGAAACAGCAACATATCAGCATATAAAATCATCTTGTGTTTCACACCCCTGAAAGGAGAATCCAGAGATTAATGATCTCATCCATTCTGCAAAGGGGTCAACTGCCAAATTAAAGAGCAACCCTGCCCCAAGTATTATTTATTCATTGAATGCTTTGCCAACAAAAAAAGCTCAAAGCAAGTTCGAGCACGTTCAACTCTACATCAGCTTTAGATAGTACTATTAGATCATGTATTAGGGAAGCAACTGAAAAAGACTAAGGACATAAGAGAGAAACATTTGGAGAGGCAGTGTGATGTAATGGCATCAGGAAAAACATAGGGATAAAGGGTTTAAGTTCTACTATATATCAAAGTAGTCTTTTTAGATGACAAGAAAGTAAGATGCAAGGTATTTTTCTAGGTGACTGAATTGAAGTAGTCTTAGATGATATCAGTGTAAGGGGTGAGGTAGTTTCTAGATTACCTTGATAAAGGTGAAATAAGTTAGAGATGGGGGGGGAAATAAATCATTGGTAGTACAGCAGTGGAATTTACAGTGGCAGTTCCTACTGCTTATCAAATCAGGAGCTGAGGAGTATCAGGAACAAAGTGGAAGAGAATCCATTAGAAGACTACAAGGTTTGGAACTGCCATATAGAGAGCTTAACCCAATCTATACAATAAAGGCCAAAAACCTTGAAGGTTTGGAATAGACAAGTTCAGAAGTCTATCAAAGACTTTGTCAAATAATCAGCCAGACACCTTTTCTTTATCTGCCAAATGCACCAGGTTAAATAGTCTTCTAGGATTCTTGTCAGAGAATGTCTTCAACAAAGCCCACTTGGTCCAGATCAAGCGACAAGAGGTATAAATCTCAAGCCATAACAGGAGCACTTTGATTAGTATTTTAATGTTATAAGATCATAAAACTTGCCATACTGGGTCAGACCAAAGGTGCATCAAGCCCAGTATGCTGTTTCCAACAGTGGCCAATCCAGGTCACAAAGTACCTGGCAGGATCCCAAGGAGTAGATAAATTCCATGTTGCTTATCCTAAGGACAAGCAATGGATTTCTGCAATTCCAACTTAATAATGGTTTTTGGACTTTTCTTCCAGGAACTTGCCCAAACCTTTTTTTAAACCTATTTACACTAATAGCTTTTACCACATCCTTTGGCAATGAATTCCAGAGTTTAATTATGCATTAAATATTTTCTATTAGTCTTAAATGTACTACCTAGTAACTTCATTGTGTATCCTAGTTTTTGTACTCTTTCAAAGAGTAAACTGATTTGCGTTTATCCATTCCACTCATTTTATAGACCTCTCTCATATCTCCCCTCCAAGCTGAAGAGCACTAACCTCTTTAGCCTTTCCTTATAGGGGGAATTATTCTATTCCCTTGTATAACATTTTGATCGCCCTTCCCTGTACCTTTTCTAATTTCACTATATCTTTTTTGAGATGCAGTGACATGAACTGTACACAATATTTAAGGTGTGGTCTCACCAAGGAGAGATACAAAGAAAAACATTATATTCTCCGTTTTCTTCTCCATTCCTTTCCTAATAATCCCTAGCATTCTATTTGCTTTCTTGGCCGCCGCTGCACGCTGAGCAGAGGATTTCAACGTATTATAGATGATGACCCCTAGATCCTTTTCCTCTGTGGTGACTCCCAATGTGGAACCTTGCATTATGTGGCTATAATTTGGATTCCTCTTCCCTGTGTGCATCACTTTTCACTTGTCCATAATAAATGTCACCTGTCATTTGGATGCCTAGTCTCCTCTTGCAATTTCTCACAATCCTCTTGTGATTCAAAACTTTGAATAATTTTGTATCAGCAAAATTTGTTCACCTCACTTGATGTTCCCATCTCTAGGTCCTTTATAAAAATGTTAAAAAGTAATGGTTCAAGTACAGATCCCTAGGGAACGCCACTATTCATCTTTCTCCATGGGGAAAAAAAGTGACCATTTAGCCCTACTCTGTTTTCTATCTTTTAACCAGTTCTTGATCCACAGTAGAACATTGCTTCCTATCCCATGACTTTTTAATTTCCTCAAATGTTTTGGGTAGTGGTGTATTCCCTGTTTAGTACACTGTTATGACTAAGACTGGCCATAGTTGGTGGCTGTCTTTTTCAACCGAATACCATATGATACCACAGTGCCAATCAAGAACAAGTTCCTCCTGTTCAGCATTTTGCAGTTAAGAGACTAGTTATCATTGGTAGTTTTCCTTTTTGACTGGTGCAGCAATATCACAAGGTGCTCATTCATAAAAATATTGAATATCTTTTTGATTGGCTGGCTTTTATCTATGTGACTCCTTTTGGTGTGTTTTTTGAAAACTTTTTAAGAGTTAAAGGAGCATTAGTACCATTTGTTTGAACTTTGGAAGCCATTTTGTTACATTACAGTTTATTAGGTTTTTGGTTTAAGAAAGGTGGACTGTCATTTTAAATTGGTATTTTTGTATATCATCTGTTGCCTATATAACCTTATTCTATTCTTTAATAATAATTTTCCCCTTTATGTTTATTTTGTAGAGTGATCTGTACTGCTGGATGCATTTTGGGGATCACATCTTGTATGGTATTTGCTCAATTATGGACTTTTTAAAATATTAAAGAATTTTTGTTTTGAATCTAAAAAATGTTTTTTGGACTAATTTTAACACCACACTCCCAATATATTACTTTAGTGTGTGACCATGCTCCATGCTCTTTTGATTTACAAAGAATCAACATCTTTCTGCAAATTTTAATGCAGACTTACTATACAATTGCTGAATTTAACAGGTTGAAAATAAAACAGTGAATATGGCATCTGCAAAAATCTGTACACCCTTCCAGTTGATTCATTACAATTTAAAAAAAAAGCTGTTAATAGGGCCCACAAAGTTGATTGACTTATTAAAACCTTCAGTTAGGCAGGTAAAGATATTTCCACGATATATCAAATACTCTGGTCACAATTGCTGTTCTCCCTACTATTAAAAACCATTAACTCATCCAAGCAGCATCTGCTGAGCATTTGAAAAAGAAGATAATTCACTCTTACAAAGCAAGGAAAAGCTATTAAAAAAAAAAAAACCCACAACAAAACCAACTTAACACACTTCCCAGTTAGCAATTTCAGCTGTCAGAAACATTGTTAAGCAACAGAAGTTCCATGGAACTGTTTAAGTCAAGGCAAGAACTGGAAGACCAAAAAAAATCTGATAGAACTGCCCAAAAACATGTCAAATCTGTCCACAGATCACTGCAAACAACCTGCTGAAAAGTTTAGCTGATTCTAGAGTAGATGTCACAGGTGTACAATATAGCATTGCTTTCACAATTATCAGCATGGAAGACTTAGCAGAACATAAGAAGTTGCCATATTGGGTCAGACCAAGGGTCCATCAAGCCCAGGATCCTGTTTTCAACAGTGACCAATCCAGGTTACAAGTCCCTGGCATGTACCCCACCAGAAGAAAACCTGTCTATGATCTCATTACAAAAGTCACCATTTAAAGCAGGGCTTCACAAATTGTGACCAAATGGAGTCATAAGTGCCTCATATGGAAGCACTCTTCCGGCATCAGCAGCATTTGTAGTAGACGTCCGTGTGGGGCCTGTGAGCCAGCATGTAATCACAAGCTCTGCAGCAGCCCCACCCACACATGAGTTTCTATGGTAACAGCATGCCCTGCATGAGAGGAATCAAGGTAGCTGCTGGGACTGCATGTTGCACTGGCCCCAAGCTGACTGATTTTTAATGCTGCTGCCATCTGCAGATCAGTCAGACTTGTGAGCAACCATGAGGGGAAGGGAGGGCTCACTGTGCACATGCCAGTGGAGATTGCCACTGCTCCTCTTATCCTCTCCCACCACTGAACTACTCAAGAGAAAAATACTACTAGTCATCAGCCTGCCTTCTCTTCCCACCAGTTGTCATCCCAAAGGAAAATATTGCCACTGCCCTAGCTGGGAAATGTTTAGAGGAGGGGCTGTTTAAAGGGATGGACCAGATACAGGAAAGATTTTAGGGCTAGATCAGTTGGAGAGGGACTGGTTGTGGAGGGTGAGAGGAGAAATGTAACAGGACCTCAGTGAATGAGAGGTGATCAGCTGTGGGGGGGGGGGGATATGAAATTGAGAAGGGGATGAGGTGAGGTAGAATATGAGAGAGGCACAGTTGTAATAAGAATGGCTTTAGTAAGAGGATCAGCTGGGGGGAATGTGAAAAGGACTAGGCTGAGGAAGTGATAGGAGTTGTGGAATTTAAGGGGATCAGCTGGAGGGGCAGAAGATGGGGGGGGAGTCTGCTGAAAAAGGTTAAGAAAAGTCGTCTGGAAAGAGTGGAAATAGAGAAAGGATATGGAGTATAAGGAGCCTGCATGGGATGATTGTTGGAGAAGGATCACATCCCTGCTAGTCTATTTTGGTCATTCTTTTGGGTTACAAGTATTTTCAAGTGCTAAAATGGGGGTCACACTGGCTAAATCTTTTGGAAGTACTGACTGTAGAGAGTGTCCAAACTTTTGTACGACATGTTCACTTTTTGATTATTTTCAATCTCTTAAAATCAAACAATTTTGCATTAAAACTGCAAAAAGATGTTATGTTTAACTTTGTTCAATGTGGAGATTGTATCAGCTTCTGTTCATTTCGGGAATCATTTAAATATATATATAGCATAGCCAAGAATTCCTAAACTTTTGCTCACAACTGCTGTGCTTTGATTATTGGTGCAAACCCCAGCGGTAAACGTACCCAGAGTTTTCACCACCGTGCCCAGTTTTGATTATTTCCCCCTGAGTCTCCAGCTACTACCAAACAGGTCGATCCAGTAAAGTGTGCTCCGTCGGAGCGCACTGTCACCCTGCTCTGGACGCGTGTTTTCCCTTACCCCTTATTCAGTAAGGGGAGGAAAACACGCGGCCCGCCCGCGGCACCTAATAGCGCCCTCAACATGCAAATGCATGTTGATGGCCCTATTAGGTATTCCCTAGCGATCCAGTAAGTAAAATGTGCAGCCAAGCCGCACATTTTACTCTATGAAATTAGCGCCGCCCAAAGGTCGGCGCTAATTTCTTCCGGCGCCAGGGAAGTGCACAGAAAAGCAGTAAAAACTGCTTTTCTGTGCACCCTCCGACTTAATATCATAGCGATATTAAGTCGGAGGTCCCCAAAAGTAAAAAAAAGTAAAAAAAAAATAAAAAAATTTTTTGAATTCGGCCCGCGGCTGTCGGGCCGAAAACCGGACGCTCAATTTTGCCGGCGTCCGGTTTCCGAGCCCGTGGCTGTCAGCGGGCTCGAGAACCGACGCCGGCAAAATTGAGCGTCGGCTGTCAAACCCGCTGACAGCCGCCGCTCCAGGCCAAAAGGAGGCGCTAGGGACGCGCTAGTGTCCCTAGCGCCTCCTTTTCCCCGTTTGCACCGCGTCGCCTCATTTAAATACTGGATAGCGCGCACCGGCGAGGGGCCGGTGCGCGCGCCGGGAGAGCGGGCGTTCGTCCGCTCTCCCGCGGACTTTACTGGATCGAGCCGAAAGGTGGCAGCAAAATCAAGAAATGATACGGGGTGATGATGGCCTGAGAAGTAACAGGGTACATTTCCACAGAAGGCTACAGATGCGCAGATGTCCACAGAACAAAAAAAAAATCATCTATATTGCTGTAAATGTTATGCTGGACAGAAAAGAAGGTGTAGTCTTTACAGGTGGGGCAAAATGCTCCCATCACATTTTTAGTGTATTCTTTGAATGGATGCTCCTCCACTGCTACCCACTTATCAAACTGTATGCCTCAGGGATGTGGCCCAGGTCCTCTTATCTTCTCTTTTTGCACACTTTCCCTTGGACCTCTCATCTCCTCCTACAGCTTTGTTCCATATCTAATCCAATGATTCCAACATCTACCTCTCTGAACCAAAGATTTCAAAAGAAAATTGGTTCTTACCTGCTAATTTTCATTCCTGTAGTACCAAGGATCAGTCCAGAGAAGCGGGTTGTGCATCCCTACCAGCAGGTGGAGTCGGAGAACAAAGCGTTGGGCACTGCCATATATACTAGAGTGCCACCTGCAGTCCCTCAGTATTGTCCTGTACCCAAGCCCCGGCTAACAGAACGAAGAAGCAAGAGGTAGCCAATATCAAAACCCCCCACTATCCATCAGCTCTAGACAAAAACTAATTAACTCAACCATGCCTAACTGCTCCATCAATCCGTCCTGCCAGAAAGGAGCTGCAAGAAATACTCTAGGAAACAATAACGGCTAACGATAGCCAACACAGTCTTTCGGAATCTGAAATAAGGGGTGGGCCTCTGGACTGATCCTTGGTACTACAGGAACAAAAATTAGCAGGTAAAAACCAATTTTCTTTTTCCAGTATGTAACAGGAACAGTCCAGAGAAGTGGGATGTACCCAAGCCACCTTAAACTGGGCGGGACCCCGAAAGACCCGCACGCAGCACACGCTCCCCGAAGGCCAACATCTCCGGCGCCTGGACGTCCAAGCGATAATGCCTCGTGAAAGTGTGAATAGAGGACCACACTGCTGCCCTACAGATCCTCCTGAGGCGACAAAAGCTGACACTCTGCCCAGGAAGTAGCCTGGGCTCTTTGGAGTGGGCCCGGAGACCCAAAGGAACCAGCCATCCACGGGCAATGTACGCCGAACTAATGGCCTCCTTAATCCAACTAGCAAGAGTTGCCTTGGATGCTTTCTGTCCTTTCTTTGGACCTCCGAATAGGACGAACAAATGGTCTGACCGACAAAAGTCATTGGTAACTTCCAAATATCGCATTAAAACGCATTAAAGCAATAATATTTGCGAAAATTGATTACTGCAACTCGATTCTTCTAGGCCTCCCATCAGCACATACTAAACCTCTCCAATTTATACAGAACACGGCAGCAAGAATTCTAACAAACAAAAGGAGAAGAGATCACATTACACCAGTCCTCAAAGACCTTCACTGGTTACCAATCCATTATAGAATAATTCATAAGTCCCTCACCACAATCTACAAGAATATCCATGGACTGGCTCCACTCCATCTACAAATAGCTCTCAAAAAACACTCCTCCAACAGACCCATCAGGGAAGCATATAGAGAATATCTACAGGTACCACACAACAATACCACCCAACATATAACATTGAGAGATCGGGCCTTCTCCACAGCAGGCCCCCCACTATGGAACTCAATCCCCTTAGAATTAAGACAGGAACCATTTATTTATTTATTTATTTATTTAACATTTTTATATACCGACCTTCATGAAAGAAAATTCATATCAGATCGGTTTACAGATAACATGAGGGGGATAACAAAGTCAACCATATAACAAGAAATGAAAGTTACATATAACAAGGGGTATTAACCTGGAGGGCTAGGATAGCCGGAGCGATAGAAGGCATAACTGAACAAATTAGATAATACAATAATATGATGAGAAGAGGCATAAGTGTATAGGCTACACTTGTCAGAGAGTTTAGGTTAGGAGACCATGTCTCCTAACCTTCAGAAAGAGACTGAAAACATGGCTGTTCATGAAAGCATTTCCAGACCCTTAAGGATTCACTTCCATCAATTGCAGCAAAATCAAATGCAGCAATACTGAACATTTTTTATCAAATAGAATATTTATTTAATAGAACATTTATTTAATAGAACATTCTCTACTAAACTGAATCAGACACTACCAACCAATCACTACAATGTTTTACTTCTTGTTAAACCTTTTATCTTTCCTTTAACTCTAATCCCAGTTAGAATAACCCCTGTTTTATTGTAACTTTTTTTCTTCCGTGCACCTGTTATACTCCTGTAATGTATACTCTTATGTTTTAGTTATGTACGTTATAATGTATTGATCACCCCTTGTTTTATGTAAACCGACATGATACGAACTCTCGTGAATGCCGGTATAGAAAAACACAAATAAAAAAAAAAAAAAAAACAACTCGGCACACGTCCAAGAGATGAAGATCCCTATCCTGGGGAGAGTCCCGATACCAATGAGGAAACCCAGGAAGTTCCACCGTTTAACATGGAATGAGGAAACCACCTTAGGGACAAAGGACGGGACTGTCCACAAAGACACCCCCTCCGCCGAGATACGTAGAAACTGATCGACACGACAAGAAGCTGTAGCTCAGAAATGCGGCGAGCCAAGCAAATAGCCACCAAAAACACGGTCTTCAAGGTCAGGTCTTTCAGAGAGGATCCGCGAAGAGGCTCGAAGGGGGCACTGCAAAGAACCCGGAAAACTAAATTTAGACTCCAATCCGGACATACCTGGTGGACGGGAGGCCGCAATGCTTAACTCCTTTAAGAAAGCGAGCAATGTCCGGGTGAGCTGCCAAGGAACACTCAAGGGACCTCCCCTGCAAGGCACCCAGAGCTGCCACCTGTACCCGAAGAGAGTTGAACGCTAGTCCCTTAGAAAGCCCCTGTTGAAGACATTCAAGAATTCGAGGAGCCCCCACTGAAAGAGGGTCACGAGTGCGTTGACTGCACCATGTTTCAAAAAGCCTCCAGACTCGCATATAAACCATAGAAGTAGCCGGGCGTTGCGCCTGAAGAAGGGTAGAAATGACCTGCTCGGAATAGCCCCTCAAGCGTAAACGTCTCCTCTCAAAAGTCAAGCCGCGAGAGAGAATCGATCCTCCCGCTCCGAAAATATGGGTCCCTGTCGAAGAAGACACAGTAAATGAGTTAGCTGCAAGGGTCCGTTGATCGCAAGCCGCACCAGATCTGCAAACCACGGATGACGTGGCCACTCCGGTGCCACGAGGACTACCTGACTCGGATGAAGCTCTATGCAACGTAATAGCCGACCTATGAGCGGCCAGGGGGGGGGAAGGCATACAACAGAATTCCCGTGGGCCAGGACATACGAGGGCGTCGATGCCCACCGATCACTGCTCCTTCCTCCAACTGAAGAAATGTTCCGTCTTGGCATTCGTTCGCGTCGCTAGGAGGTCCAATTGGGGCGTGCCCCACCGAGCGCAAATGCGGTTCCACGCCTCTGCGGACAGTTCCCATTCTCCGGGATCGAGTTGCTGCTGCTGAGGAAATCCGCTTGAACATTCTCCACCCCCGCCACATGCGAGGCGGCAATGCCTCCGAGATGACCTTCCGCCCAAGCGAACAGAAGTCGCGCTTCGAGTGCCACCACTGGACTCCGCATCCCGCCTTGGCGGTTGATGTACGCCAGCGTTGTCGCATTGTCAGAGAAGACTCGTACCATTTCGCCCTGAATCCATGGGAGAAAGGCTTGTACGGCTAGACGCACCGCCCTCATCTCGAGTCGATTGATGGACCACGAGCCTTCCTTCGGCGACCATTGACCTTGAGCGGGCCTTCCTGCACATACCGCCCCCCAACCGGACAGACTGGCATCAGTGGAGATTATCAGCCAATTTGGAGGGTCCAACAGTACCCCCCATTCCAGGTTGTTGATTGATAGCCACCATGACAGACTGGCCCGGGACTCCAGAAGTAGGGGGCATTGGCAGCTTGAACTGTTCCGACACCAGACTCCACCGAGTCAGAAGTACCCGTTGCAAGGGGGAAGGTGAGCAATTGCCCAGGGAATTAAAATCCAACGTGGAAGCCATGGATCCCAGGACTTGAAGATGATGCCACACTGTGGGAGCATGCCTTTCAGGAGTGAGTGAATCTGGCCCTGTAACTTCGTTATTCGATCCGTTGTCAGGAAAACCTTCCCTTGGATGGTATCAAATCAGGCTCCGAGATAAGTCAACACCTGCGTGGGTACCAGGTGACTCTTCTGAATATTGATGACCCAGCCCAGGGACTGCAAAGTGAACATTACCCTGTGTACCAATCTCACGCAATCCTCCCGTGATTTTGCGCGGATCAACCAGACGTCCAGGTACGGGTGAACCAATATTCCCTCCTTACGCAGAAACGTCGTCACTACCACCATGACTTTTGTGAACGTTCGAGGAGCCGTTGCAAGACCAAAGGGGAGGGCTTGAAACTGGAAGTGTTATCCCAACACCTTGAAACGCAGAAACCACTGGTGACTGAGCCAGATGGGGATATGAAGATACACTTCTGCGAGATGCAGGGACGCTAGAAATTCCCTGTCCACGCTGCCATCATTACTGTCTGCAATGTTTCCATCGAAAATGAGGGATACGGAGACAACAGTTCACTTTCTGCAGATCGAGAATGGGACGAAACGTGCCCTCCTTCTTTGGCACCACAAAGTAAATCGGGTAGCGGCCCCTGCCTCGCTGTGACTCTGGAACTTGGACAATAGCCTCGAGGTCGAGAAGGCGTTACGAGGCGATCCACGGGTCCTTGCATCTGCTGCGCGAGGTGACTCAGGACTCCACAAATACCTCTGGGACTGGCCATGAGAATTCCAAGGCGTACCCCTCCCTGATGACCTCCAACACTCACTGGTCTGAGGTAATCCATGTAAAAGTTGGTCAATCTACCGCCGACAGTTTTGATGACGGAATGGGTGTTTGTGCCTTCATTGGGAGTATTTGGAGCTTCCCGCACCCAGGTGTACTGAGTCCCTGCCAGGATGTCGACCCCCGCGAAAGGACTGCTGGCGTCCCGCAGCTGGTTTCGACGGGGACAGCATCGAGAATCTACTAGTCCTGTACCGACGCATGTTCTGGAAATGAGACCTGGGGGGAAAGGTCTTTTTGGACGATTTCCTGTCTTCTAGAAACCGATTGCCCTTGGATTCCACCAGCAACTTTACCAATTGATCCAGCTCCTCTCCAAACAGGAGCTTGCCCTTAAAGGGAAGATTGCATAACTGGGATTTAGACGACAAATCCTCCGCCCAGTTCCTCAGCCAGAGGAGACACCAGCTGACAACCATGGTGACCATCCCCCGGCAGAGGTCCTTACCAGATCAGACAGGGCATCCGCCACGTAGGCGATACCTGCTTCCAAGCGCGCGGACTTCAATGCTCCAAAACTGCCAGTACCGGCACCGGTGTCCTGGATCCAACACAAAAACCACCCAATAACCAACGTATTCCGGAAAACCGCAAAAATGCAACACACTCACAAAAACATATAGGTTTCACTGGTCAAATTATTTCATTTATAATATAATCACATGTGCAATAGCCCACATATATTATTTGTAGGACCCACACTCAATGAGTTTGTTTATTTATTTATTTTATTTAACAGCTTTTCTATACCGACATTAAAATACACATCATATCCGTTTACATTGTAACAAAAAAGGTAGAAAATACAATAAACAGGGACGGGGAGGGGGGATAACAAAACAATAGAAAGGCTGCTCTAATGGGGAGCTTGAGAGAGAGAGGAACTACACACAGTGCGGGCAACTAAGGTTAGAGGGAAAGAACTATTTACAATGGTATGGAACTGCGCGAAAAGGCATGGAAGGGGGGGTGGAGGGAGGGGGAGAGGTATAATTGCTCTAGGGGAACCTAGTGGGAATGCCAGGGATTTAGCTGAGGGAAGGGGAGGGGGGTAAGCGGGGAGAGCAAGGGTTGTTAATCTGGAAATGCCTGGTGGAAAAGCCATGTCTTTAGCATTTTCCTGAATTTAAAAGGGCATGGTTCCATGCGGAGGTTGCATGGTAGCGAGTTCCAGGAAGTTGGGCCAGCTATTGAGAGAGCACGGTCTCTTGTTGCTGTGAGTCTGGCCTTCTTGAGGGGAGGGACTTGCAGGGTGTTTGTCAATCAAACTCATATTTAGGGTTAACGGGCCATTTAATTTATTAATTCTTAATTGTTGGACTTATTTTTAAAAAAAATTTGAGATTTTTTGTGTTCTATTTCAAAGTTTTCATAAAGGCTGCTGAACTGAAGCTGACACACTGCAATATTTATCCCAACATGGGTATATCACTGCAAAAGAGTCAATGGAGCAATAAACATCTGAGATACTTTAGAAACAATTCCGTACTCATCACAAACTGGATATAGCAATGTAAATCATGTTGGAAATTATCATAGACCAATCTGTGGAACAATACTCATCTGTACTACTGGAGCAAATAGTCCTGACACGATCGTGTTTCGGACCACCCGGTCCTGCTTCAGGGGAAAGCCACTCTTCAAAAGCCGTACTCCATATCTTGCAGAAACTTCAGTTCTACAACATTCCACCCGCATAACTTGCTTCCGTGGCTAAATAAACATATTTTATTTTGCTCGCAGTCTGAATTCAGTACCGCCGTTTCGCAACAAACATGGCGAACCTTCAGGCTTTTTATCCTAAACACGGAAGTGCATACGTCATCTCTTGTCTTCAACTAGGTCGTAAGTCCAAGGACTCGAAAAACTCATTTCTGATTATTCAAATAACGGACAATATGTTGCACAATGTCTATCTTGTTTATGAAATGAACAAAGAAGCAAAAAAAACTTCTAAATCAATCATACTATCAAAAAGAAGATATATACAAAAGTTAGTCAACCAGGCCGTATGATAAGCTAGAATGCTGGATGCTGATTACGTATTGTATGCAGAAGTTCTCAAAAACGTCCTCTAGTTTACCGACAAAGAAGGTAAACTAGAGGTAAACTACATTGCTATATCCAGTTTGTGATGAGTACGGGATTGTTTCTAAAAACACCTAAAACCAATGCTATACCACCAAGAATTCAGAACAGTACTACAATCCCTAATTTGCACCAGCCTCGACTACTGCAACTCACTCCTGTTAAGTTTACCCAAAGCGACCCTAAAACCACTACAATTGCTGCAGAATGCAGCAACCAGAGTACTGACTGGCAAAAAGAAATCAGATCACATCACCCCTGTCCTCAACAGCCTTCACTGGCTTCCGGTGGAAAAACGAATTGAATTCAAAATACTAACAGTACTACACAGTGCAATATATAACGTAGATAACATGGCACTGGACAATGTCATTCAGATACACAGAGCACAACGGACAACCAAAACAGCAAGTAAAGTAAATCTAGTCATTCCTTGACTCCCAGTCGCCAAATTATCCACAACAAGAAACAGAGCTATATCTATTGCTGGACCAAAATTATGGAACTCTCTACCAGAACACCTGAGCTCTCAAAGCAACTTCAAATCCTTCAAAAAAGAGCTCAAAACATGGTTATTCACGCAAACACGAAAAGATGGCATTGGCTAACATCAATCAACAAATATAATATAATTACATACCTGCATCGGGTATGCAATTTGATATCTTATAGAACTACGAACACGTTAATAGAATCTTGTAGAATACATAAAACACACTGAGCTCTACCCAGATTTGATTCCACCCATTTGCCCCCTATTTACATAATATGTGTAACGAACCTACCCTGGATAATGTGTAATGTTGATCACATCTTTCAATCATATAGAGGAATTTTGTTTAGTCGTTTGAGTTAATGTAAATCTAAAAATTTTTCCATTCTTTTCTTGTGATTTTTCTTTTTCATCAGATCAGATTCTGTTAGATGTTATACTTTGGTGTTATTATTTGTAACAATGAATACGCATGTCTTTTCACGTTTTTTGAGTTCACACACTGTTCTATGTAATGGTTGTTGATGATGTAAACCGGAGTGAAGGCAACTAGCTGTACTTCTGTATAAAAAAAAGCGTAAATAAAATAAGATATTTATTGCTCCATTGACTCTTTTGCAATGATATACCCGCGTTGGGATAAATATTGCAGTGTGTCAGCTTCAGTTCGTCAGCTTTTATGAAAACTGAGACAGAACACAAAAAATCTCAAAAAATAACAAAAAAAAATTAAAAAAATAAGTCAACAATTAAGAATTAATAAATTAAATGGACTGTTAACCCTAAATATGAGTTTGATTGACAAACAAACTCATTGAGTGTGGGTCCTACAAATAATATATGTGGGCTGTTGCACATGTGGTTATATTATAAATGAAATAATTTGACCAATGAAACCTATATGTTTTTGTGAGTGTGTTGCACTGGACCCAACACAGGCATGCTCTCTGCATTAAACTGGCGCATATCGCTGCTTGGAAACCCAGCACCACCACCTCAAACGCCCGTTGCAACTGGATCTCCAGCTTACGGTCCTGCATGTCCTTAAGGGCGGCTGCCCCAGCGACTGGAATAGTAGTCTTCTTAGTGACTGCCGAGACCTCGGCGTCCACCTTGGGGATCTTCAAAAGATCCAAGACGTCCGAAGACAGAGGATATATCTTGGCCATTGCTCTGTCCACATTCAGACGGGCATCCGGAGCTTCCCACTCTCGGGTTACCAGTTTGCGGACCTTCTTTGGCAGCAGAAAAGACGTTGTGGGTCCCCGAATATCATCAAGGATGGGATTAACCCCTTCATTGTCCGACTCCTCCTGAGACACCTTAATGCCCAGGACCTTCAGGACCTGAGGAATAAGGGGGTGTAATTAGTCTCTCGAACAACCGGACCACAGTGGGATTGTCGCCCTCTGTTGGCACTGAATCGGGATCATCGGAGACATCCGTATCCACGTCCGCCTGATCTGAGTCCTTACTGGCCCCCATACCTGCGGGTGGAGCTGACCCAGCACCCGATAATGGCCCCTGAGGCCCCTGAACGCTGACCTTACCCGGTTGTTCCTGAACCCCTGGGCGATGCCCAGGATCAGTGGCTTTATTACATTTTTCCGGCGGATGATCAATGTCCCCCGCAATCCCGGGTCTCTTCGCCCCCATGCGCCTACAAGCCAAAAAGGCCTCGTGCATAAGTAAAACAAACTCCGCTGAGAATCCCTCTGGAGATCCCTCCCCTTCTGGGGAGACCACCGGAGGCCCAGCGCTCGCTCCCGCCGGGAAATCCTCACACCTCTAGGATCCAAAACGGGGGGGGGGGGGGGGGGGTCTTCCTCCGGCAAAATTAGGCTGGGAGGACTGAGACTTCCCCTGAGGCGGAGTCCTCTGCTTTGGACAAGTCCCCCGCCTCCTCGGCACAGTTGGGGCAAAGCCGAGCCGAATCCAACTCCTGCGAGCCACATACGCGACAGGCCGGTGATTTCGATTGCATCGCAGCCATCGCGCCGCCACGTGGCCAAAGGGGAAGGGAGAAAAAATATCACCAAGGCCGCACTACACACGGAGCCTTGGCACGGGAAAAAGGTAGCCAAAACCCCAGCGCGGTCAAAAATTAAAAGCGCGCGCCGACAGGCTGCCGTCACTCAAGCCGGACTCTGAAGAAAAAACGCCACTGCGATATCAAACAGACCTGAGAAAGAAAGGTAACACTCATCCTTTCCCTTCTGCAGCAACCCGGAGCCGAAGGGAAACGCAGCTGACACAGCCTCCTCCAAACTCCTACGAGGGCCTGATCCCCCACACCGACTCCTCACCTCAGAGGCACTCAGACCGGAGCCTTTCTTCCTGTTGTCTGTATTACCTTTTTTTTTTTTTGTAAAACTTTACTAATCAAAAAGCTCTGGCTGGGATCAAGGGAGCAGCTTCAGCTGTGGCCGTGTGGTGTAACCAGGAGCCACTAGCCTGCACATGCGGACCGTAGCGGGCGAAACCCCTGCCAGGGATAACCAATCCCCTGGACCCCCGACTTCCACTGAGGGATGGCCCACGAAGGTGCCTAACACCTCACGAAGCGACTGTCAGGAAAGTAGAAAAAAAACCTATACTGAAAACTAAAAATCAAATTAAAAGACTGCAGGAGTACATTTCTGCCATCTGCTCGAGTCAGAGAAATACTGAGGGACTGCAGGTGGCACTCTAGTATATATAGCAGTGCCCAAAGCTTTGTTCTGACTCCATCTGCTGGTAGGAATGCACAACCCACTTCTCTGGCCTGATCCTGGTACGTACTGGGGAACCAGAATTCAGTCCATGCCTGGTGTTCCAAAAAAAAAAAAAAAAATTATCTTTCCTCCCAAACTCACTTTTTTCCCCCCTTTCCACAGTCTCCCTTCCAGTCCCGCCAGCCCACAAACTTGGGATCATTTTCAACTCTTCTCTCCATTTCTTTGCGCATATGCAAGATACTGGTGAAATGTGCAGTCTCTATTGGGCCAGAGGGTGCACAGAAAAGCAGTTTTTACTGTGCATTTCCCCGGTGCCGGAAGAAATTAACGCCTACCTCTGGGTAGGCACTAATTTCTTAAAGTAAAGTGTGCGGCTTGGCTGCACATTTTACTTACTGTATCACGCGGGAATACCTAATAGGGCCATCAACATGCATTTGCATGTTGCGGGAACTATTAGGTTCGGGGGGGATTGGATGTTGCGGGCACTATTAGGTTTGGGGGGATTGGATGCTTTACCCCTTACTGAATAAGGGGTAAAGCTAGAGCTTCGAAAACGCACGTCCAAGCACGGTCTAACAGTGCGCGCCACCGGAGCGCACTGTACTGGCCTGTATATCACTAAGATATGAGCCTTCCTTTCTGAACACCCTACCAAAACTCTTATCCACTCTCTCATTACTTCCACCTTAGGCTACACCAACCTGCTCCTCACAGGATTCCCACTGAACCACTATCGCCACTAGTTTATATTCAAAATTCATTTGCACCAATTACCTCTCTTTCTGTTATAAGAGGATTATCATGGTTAAAATCAACAAGTCTAAACAGGGAGGGCTGGGGCTTAAGACTGAAAAGCAACCTCAAGAGGGTGAGGTTTTAGGTGGCATCTGAATAAGGCCAGAGAGGGGAGAGGCAACTCCAGGCAAACTATGTAGCAAGGTAGAAAGTGCAGTTGAGATATGGCGATGGAGGAAGAGGGCACCGAGAGGAACATCATGCCTAATGAATGGAATTTAAGTAGAGGTGCATAGGTAGATAATGAGATGCGGAGTGAATGTACTTATAAGGGAGAGAAGCTTGAACTGTATACAGAAGTGAATGGAAAGCTACTGTCATTTGAGAACAAGCGTTATATAAAATATATATATTTATGTCATACGCTTAAGCCTCTTCTTTGTGTGTCTTGACTAGATTATAAACTCCAAAGAACAGGAACTCTCTCACATGTATTTGCACACCAATATGTACATCTTGCAGCACTATATAAATATGTAATAGTACATTAGTAGAAAATGCTTTGGCAGGCAGTCATTCTAATTATATTATGGTTATCATAAAGTTATGTTTCCTTTAAAAGCCAGCCCCCTCAGATCAGAAACAAGTCCATTCAAAAACAACATAAACCAATGGGAATAAAAACCATTACTACTACCACTATTTATCATTTTTAAAGTGAAACTAGACATATACAGCGCTGGACAGACACACATAAGAGGTAGTCCCTGCTTCATGGAACTTACAACCTAATTAGAAAACAAAAGTATCTGAAAGAAGCCTATTTATCATACTGAAGTACTTAGGATTTAAAAACAGCTTCAACAAGATGAATTTTTAAATTACCTTTGTACAGTTTGCTTGCCCCCAACTAAAAAAAAAACAAAAACAAAAAAAACCCCAAACACAGGACATAGAAAAGGTACAGAGAAGGGTGACAAAAATGAGAGTATAGAAAAGCTCCTTTAGAGAAAGGCTAAATGGATTAGGGCTTTTTAACTTGGGAAGGAGACAGACGAAATAGAACTGGTAAATAGAAAAATGAAGCTAGCAACCGGAAGATTTAAAATAAATCCTAGGAAGCATTTTTCACTCTGCACACAATCAAGTTATGGAATCTGTTGCCAGAGGACATAGTCAAGGCAATTAACACAGTGTAGTTAAAAAGAGGACTGGATAAGTTTCTGAAGGAAAAATCCATAAGCAGTTATTAGCCAGGTAGAATCGGGAAAGCCAGCACTTATCCCTGGGAATGAAATGCAAGAAATAGATCAACTACTGGGGATCTGTTGTGTATTTGTAATCAGGGGTGGCCACTACAGAGACAGATGGCTGCGCTTGATGGACCTTGGTCTGACCTTGCATGGCACTTCTCATGTTCATTTGAATAAAGCCATAGATGAAGCATGACAGTCTTTCAGGTATATGGTACAGCAAGGTGAAAAGCACAGAGTAGTGAGTTAGCGGTGTAGGAGAAGGGCACAGATAAGAGCAACATGCCCTATAAACAGAGGGTACAAGGAAGGGTGTATGGAGAAAAAAGAGAAACTGAGGAGCTGCAGAGGGAATGCATTTATAGGCAAGAAAGAGAAGCTTGAACTGTTTGCAGAAATGGACAGGGAGCCAATGTAGCAACCTGAGAAGAGAATGTACATCGGGTCATGCAGCTGTATTTTGAACAGATTACAGTGCAAAAAGACAGTTCAGTAGGAGGCTAGCAATGAGCAAGTTGCAGTAGTCTAAACGGGATAGGAGTGGATGAACATTTTGGTAGCAAGCTCAGAAAGGGACAGATTTTAGCGATGGTATTATAGTTGAAGAATTGACACAATTTAGCAGTTTTGGATATGCATAGAGAGGGAAAAAGAGGCATCAAAGATGACTCCAAAGTTATAGACAAAGATGTGTACCATCCACAGAGACAGAAAATAGTAGTACAGCCGTACTTCCTTACCTCTAGATCAAAACACATGTCCCGTTCTTTACTGGCAATTTCATAATCAGTTCTCAAAGCCATATCGTGAATCCTCTGACAACCTCTCAAGCCCAAGCGCTGTTGGAGAAAGACGCATAGAATAAATACATAGAAGTGATGTGAAAGTGGACACATTTTGAAATTAATAACTGGAAAGATAAAGTATTTCAAAGATGCCCACTCAGGGAAAGTGAACAACAAAAATGTGGGGGTTTTTTTTCCCATAAAATTCATGCTGAGCAATGCATTTCTCTCTTGCATTTTCTAACGTTCCCAGATAGACTTTTCTAGGTAGGTCCAGGATGAAGTCTTCACTGTCACACTGTGGCCAGACAAAGGTGAATTTTCAAGAGTTAACCATGTAAAATACAGTATTTGCACATGTAAAAACAGCAAATACGTGAGTAAATGCCATTTCAAAAATCTCAACATAAACGCATAGATCAGGATTCGTGTGTAAAAACGAGATGGGTCAGGGTTGTTCCAGGGAGGGGGGGCCAACACTTAAGTAAGTTGGTATTTTATAGGCAATTTATGCATGTAATGTGGCATCTTACTTTAGTACATTTACTCCTGCTCAATATCCATTGTGTTTGTAAACATTGTAAAACTGAAAAAAAAAAAACTATTTACTTGGGGGCTGGATGAAATGGGAGGACTTCAGGCTGAAGAGCTAGGAGGGTCTTCATGAGCTGTAGATAGACTGGGAGAACTGGTAGCAAAATTGGTAATTTCCTTGTCATGTGCATGTTAGAAAATCCCCTGACTTATGCTTATAAAAGCAAGTTTGTTCAATGTAAACGGCATTATCTGTAGATAGAGTGAATAAGCCATGCAGATTGGGGGCGAGACGTCCTCCGGTAGCACGGTTCAGAACCTTCTCCTATAGCAGAGGTTTTTGCTCTGCCCATGCGCGGGTGTTCCTGCCCGAGTGCCTCAGTCATCAACGATCTACAGTTGGTATGAGAGACTATGGACTATGTCCAAAGGTTACTAGAGACTGCCAGGGAGGTGGACAGGTTTGCATGGCTCATTCACCCTATTTATGGAAAACACTGTTTACGGTAAGCAAACTCGCTTTTTTCTAGTCAATAAGCAAGTGAAAGAGCCACGCTGATTGGCGAGTTCCAAGCTAAGGGTTGCTGCTTTTGAGGAAGACTCGGACAGAGGATACAGTCAGTGTGTTTATAACTGTAACATGCAAACTGATCACCTAAGTGGCAGGCTCTGGGTACTTTCTACTCCAGTTAACACTGCTCTTCCTACTGAACTGTCCAACTCAAGAGTTTGTCTAGGCAAAAATGCAATGTGAACATATGAGAACCACATTGCGGCTCTGCAGATATCCATTCTAGGTACATCCTTTAGGTGTGCCAGAGAGGTTGCTGTCACTCTTATCTGGTCTGCTTTTACCTTCACAGGAAGAGGTGTGGAAGACACAGCACAGCAGTAATGGATACAGTTAGTCAACCAGTTAGCTAAGATTCTTTTGGAAACTGCCACAACTTTTTTTTTTTGTAAATTTCTTTATTGAGGCAGATATATGATATCACAAACAATGGAAGAATGTAAGTACAAACTCCTCACCCCAAGCTTTTAACAGTTTTCATCCCCATCCCTCCAGTACCCCCCCTTCCCCAGGATCTCTATTGTAATGCTCTATTACTTGGTCTGCCCGCTTCGTCCACCAAACCTCTTCAGATGCTGCAAAACGCAGCGGCTAGGATCCTTACAAACACTCGTCGCAAGGACCATATCACACCAATACTAAAAATTCTACACTGGCTGCCCATCCAATATAGAATACTTTTCAAGGCTCTCACCATCATCCACAAATCAGTCTACCAGCAATCCACTCTCCAACTCACCTTCCCACTTGAATTACATACTTCCGCAAGACCGATCAGAACTGCCTACAAAGGTTCGCTCAAGGCCCCCCCCAACAAATCATCGGTCCACAACACTATTCACAAGCGAGCTCTTTCAACAGCAGGTCCACTACATTGGAATTCACTTCCACAAGACTTAGGCCAAGAACAATGCCATTCAACTTTCAGAAAGAAATTGAAAACCTGGCTTTTCGCAGAAGCCTACCGCTGAAGGATCTCCTCAACCATCACTGACTCTCACTCCCCCACCCCTCCCCAATCCCTTCCCCCCACCCAACCTCACCCTTTCCTTCTCCCTCTGGACATACCAGGCTAATAACTGCCTAGGATAAACCTATGTTTTTGTATCTTACAGTTTTTGTTGATTTATATATTTATCTCTCTCTAATTGTTTCTTAGTTTAAACTCTGTACTGTCTTCCATTGCCCAGGTTTTATGCTCCCTGTTTAATGTAACTTTACTTTCTACCTTGATGTTAATTGGTTTCCCCTCAGTTACATTGTAAACCGGTACGATAAGACCTAGTCTTGAGCATCGGTATAGGAAAAGAAATTAAATAAATAAATAAAATCTCTACAAACATTAGTAGAAGAGCATCATAAAGATGCAAAAAGCTGATACCCCCCTTTGGCATAAATTTAGGGTGTGGTCGTAATAACATCTTGTCATGGAAGAACTGCAGACAATGGTGAGAAGTGGACCAAGGCTTGTAGTTTACTAATTTGTCAGGCGGATGCGATTGCTACCAGGAACACTACTTTCCAAGTAAGGAATTTCAATCCCGCCGTCGCCAGGGGTTCGAAGGGACTGGACATGAGAGCAGTTAGCACTGCATTAATATCCCATGGAATTGGAGGTTTTTGTATCAGTGGACAAATATGCAAGAGGACTTCCATAAAGCAAGATACTAATGGGTGTGTGGAAATGAAATGTCCCTCCACTAGCCAGCGGCAAGCAGCTATTGCACTTAGATGTACTCTCACCGATGAAGTCTGTAGACCTGTCCAAGACAGGTGACAGAGGTAGATGTATAGAAGCTTCGGAGAACAATCGAATGGGTTGACAGATTGTTTGACACCAATTGACATAATGGGACCTTTTGAAAGAATAATTGTGACAAGTGGAGGCTTTTCACGAAGAGAGGAGGAAATCTTGAACAGCAGTTGGAAGGCACAATGGTTCTAAGACTTGGCACTTAATCTTCAAGCCGTGAGGTGGAGTGCTGAGAGTAGGGGGTGTAGTAGGATTCCCCCCTCCTGTGTGAGTAGCGCCGGATGGCAACCCAGCACTCTGGGCTGTTGGACTGACATTTGCATAAGATATACGTACCACAGTTGCTTCGGCCAGGCTGGAGCAATGAGGATCATCTCCGCCCTGTCCTGGATGTTCTTCTGCATCATTCGGGTTAACAGCGGGATTGGTGGGAACACATAGACTAGACTGTTGAATCATGAAAGTAGAAACGCATCTTGGGATGTCCTGACTAGGTAGGGAAGGAGAAAGCAAAACTTCTCCAGTTTCGTGTTGTACTGGGTTGCAAAAAAGTCTATGGAGGATTTGTCTCAATCTGTGAAGATACTGTCGGCCACGGATTGGTCGAGGGACAATATCATTTCTGCCCTTGACCCTGCTTGAGTCCTAGTGGAATGAGCCCTAACCTGACTAGGCAACAGATGCTCAGCAACCACATACTTTGCCGTGACTACCTCCTTAATCCAGTGGGCTATTGCAGCCTGCGACGCCAGTTCTCCCTGTTTATTCCCACCATAGAGAATAAACAGCCGGTCCATCTTTCTGAGAGGTTCAGGGATCTCTAAATATCTCAAGATATGCCTTTTTATAACCAAGGGCCATCACAGGCAAGATTCCTCTGCATCTCTTATCCTGTCCAGAGATGACAGGGAAATAGACTGATTGAAGTGAAAATCAGAGACCACTTTTGGCAAAAAAGGAAGGAACAGTACACAACTATCGCCCTAGAGTCACTCATAGAAACGGCTCCCGGCAAGACAAGGCCTGTAGTTCACTTATTCGATGTGCATAACAAATTGCCACAAGAAACACAGTCTTCAAAGTCAGTAACCTTAAGGAAAGGTTTCATATCTGTCGAAAAGTAGGCCCTGCTAAAAAAATCAAAAACTAGATTAAGATTCCACAAAGACACTGGTAAAGGAGGACAAAGATGCTTTACTCCTTTCAAGAAACGGGCCACATCTGGATGAACCAACAGAGGCCCACCATTCACCTGACCTCAGAAACAGGCAAGAGCCACCACCTGAACCTTTAAGGAACTAAGGGCCAACTCTTTACTCAAGCCATCCTGCATAAAATTCCAAAATGAGCGGGATCTTAACTGAATGAGGAAGAACCCCTCAAACTTCACATCAAGCCTCAAAACACTTGCCAAACCCTCACATAGGCTAAGGAAGTGGAGAACTTTCTTCTCGTGGAAAGGTGGCAATCACAGCAGTAGAATATCCACACTTCGGCATCTGAGCCCCCTCAATGGCCATACCATAAGACAAAATAAGACTTGGAGTTCATGAAGAACAGGTCCGGAAACCAGAGGGGAGAGTCCACTAGGAGTCTTCGCAAGTCTGCAAACCAGGATCTTTTGGGCCAATCTGTTACCACCAGAAGCACCATTCCCCTGTGATTCTAACTCCGAATCATTCTGCCTAACATGGGCCATGGGGGAAAGGCAAACAGCAGCTTGGCCACTCCAGCATGAAGGCATTGATGCCCAAGGGCTTTGGATCTCTTCTGCATCTGAAGAATGGAGAAATCTTCGTATTGTGAGAATTCACCATTAGGTCCTTAAAAGGAAGGCCCCAACAATCCATTATTAGCTGAAATGCTTTGACAATTTCTATTCTCCTAGATCCAGACTGTCTGCTGAGAAAGTCTGCTCTTACATTGTCTTTTCCTGCAATGTACGAGGCCAATATATCCTGAAGATGCACTTCTGTCTATTCCACACTTGCTGGCTCTTGGTTCCTCCCTGCTGACTGATGGATGATTGATCTGTTGTTGCACTGTCTTAACTGCAAGTATGCCAACTGGACCACACAGGCTTCCAGGCGAACTTAAGTTCCAGAGAGACTTCTCTGCACTCCAGCACCGTCAGTTCCTGGCAATGAGCTCCCCAACCTTGGAGACTGAGATCTGTCGTGAGTATTAGACAGTCCGGTGATCTTAGGGAAATCCCCTCTTAGATGATCTACTTGTAACCACAACTGTAGTTAAGAGCAGACCTCCATCGGCAGGAGGAGCCAAATTGAATAGTCCTGAGACTGTGGGCTCCAACGAGACAGCAGATGGTGCTGAAGGGGATGCATATGCACCCTTGCCTATGGCACCACCTTCAGGGATGCCACCATCAATCTGAGCACCTGAAGATAGGACCATACTGTTGGGCATACTGTGTTAGTCAATAAATGTACCTGTGCCATCAGCTTCTGAATACGGCCTTCCGGCAGGAACACCCTACCCTATTTCATGTTGAACTGAACACTGAGATACTCATTGCTCTTGGCGGGATTCACAACCCAACCAAGCTCCCACAACAAGGAGATCACCTTGCACGAGATAGGGAAGCTCTCTTCCAGTCTCTTATTTATTTATTTTTATATACCGACATTCGATCGAGATATCACATCGGTTTTACGGTAAACGGAGCGTTCAAATAAGATGTTTTCTTATTTTTACAGGAAAGCTTAAGAATTTTTTACAAGATAACTTAACTTTTACAATACTTAAAAATAGAGGTTACGCGATGTTGTAACTATACAATGACAAGCATAACTGAGAACTTACAGCATAACTATAAAATTACATAATAAATTAGTTATCGTGTTTATAAAGTGGGGTGGTTGTACACTTGAGGAAATCGCATACGACCTTAGAGATTCATCATTATCGGTGAGTTAAGGTAGAGCATTCTTGGAGGTCCAAGGTGCGCTGTGAAATGTTCTGGATAGTAGATGATGGGTAAGGGTTAAGTCACTGGAGGGAAGACTTTTTGGAAGAGCCATGTTTTCAGATGGGTTTTTTTAAATATTTGGGTCGAGGTTTCAGTTCTGAGATGGGATGGAAAGTTATTCCAGAGGGATGGGCCTGCCACAGATAGGGCGCGTTCCCATACTGTGGACAGGTGCACCGTTTTAGTGGAGGGGATTGGGAGGAGCCCGTGGGAGGGGTATTTGGGTTGATTCTGTAGTATTTATTCTTACTGTGTAGGCTCTGCCTGTGAGGTAGGAGTTAAACCATTTGTGTGTGGTGTCGCATAGTCCTATTTCTTCCAGTCTGTTTAACAATGTTTCGTGGTTGATGGTATCTAATACGGCAGAGATGTCTAGGAGAATCATCCGGTATGATTGACCACTGTAGAGTCCTCAACGGGCCCAAATCAGCCAGTCGTTCAGATGTGGTGTACCAGGTCCCATCTTTTCTCAACTCTGTCACCACCACTATAACCTTGGAAAAGGTTCTGGGCACGGTGGCCAAAACAAAAAGGTAAAGCTCGAAACTGATAATGATGTCCCAAAACTGCGAACTACAAAAATAGTTAATGCTCTAGCCGGATGGGAATATGCAGATACACCTCAGAGAGATACAGAGAAGCCAAGAACTCCCTCGACTGTACTACCATCATCACTGAGCGCAAGGTTCCATGCAAAAACTAGTCTCAGTTGACTCCTTTGAGATTCAGGAAGGGACGAAGAGAGCCCTCCTTGGGCATCATGAAAAATGGAATATCAGTCTGTATTTATTTTGAGAAGTGGGCACTGGAATCACAGCCTGCAGCCTCAGGAGTCTTGCCAGTGTCACCTCCACTGCCTGTCTCTTCTGCAGAGAGTTTCAGGGGACACAGTATGAATATGTTCCGAGGAACACTGCGAAACTCCAGTGCATGGCTATCCCTTATCACCAACACCCACTGATCTGTCATGATCGCAGCCTGCCTCAAATAAATAAAGGGAGGTGACCTATCGCCTGATCCTGGAGGAAGGTTGGCACACCTTAGTTGGAAGGCTACCTGTGCCTGTGACCAATCTGGGCTGCCTGGGAAGAAAGGGTCCAGTCCTCTGAAAAGCTGCTCCTCTGTAGGGTCAAAATGTTTGGATCCTCTAATACGAACTCTCATGCTGAAGGAGTGCGGCATCCGTTTCTTATCCTCTGGCAACTGGGGCTCATCCCATTTATTGGCCATTTTCCCATGCTCACTTCCAAATAAGAGCGAGCCTCTAAAAGGTAACTTCGTAAGGTTAGACTTTGAGGTTGTATCGGCCAACCAATTCCTCAGCCATAGCTAACTCCTAGCCACTATTACCAAAGCCACCCCTCTCACCGAAGTGCGTACCAAATCTCAGCCCGCATCTGCTACAAAGGCGGCTGCTGTTCTATCACTGCCCTGGAATTTACATCTGATTCATCAAGCTCTTGAGAGAGCAGCAAAAGCGAGCCACCAGGGAACAACACGAAGCTACCTGCAAATTCATTGCCATTTCTTCAAAAGCCTACTCAAGGATAGCCAACTAATCAGAAGCCAGCCAATCTTGCTCCAACCGAGCTGTTTCCGCCCCTTATTTTCAGCCCCCTTAAGGACCTAGTATGTGCACTTTTGCCATTCCGATCATCCACAATAGTAGGAGAAATTCTGTAAAAAAGCCTACTTCACCGACCATCCAACAAAAAAGACTCATCTCAATCATGATCTCTCCCCTGAACCAACTGCTGGGCCTCACTTTATTCTCTAACACTTCTCAACGCACAATCCCTCTCGAAAAAAACTCACCTCCTCTATGACTTCCTTATGGATTCCCAACCAGATCTATGTGCCATCACCGAAACATGGTTAAAGCCTGAAGACACAGTGCGAATCAACCAACTCCCTCTACACTCATATGATATCTTCTCCATCCCCAGACCGAGAAAAAGAGGAGGTGGCCTACTTTTAACCGCGAATAAAAGTCTAAATTTGTCGCTTCAGTTCTCATAGGCATCTCCAGCTCTAGAATTTGCAGTCTTTAAATCCACTCACCTTCAAATTGGCCTTACATATGCCCCCCCAGGATGCCTGGAATCTGACCCATCCCCTTTAATCGAACGCAGACACTCCGGCCATTTTATTGGGGGACTTTAACCTCCATGTGGATGTGACGCCGCATTCCGCCAACTGTGACACATTTCTCAACTCGCTTAACTTCATGGGGTTCAAGCAAATCATCAATGAACCAACACACAAAGCAGGACACACGTTGGATCTAATCTTCATCAATGACAGCCTCTCCCCTTCCTCACACAATGTTCTACAATCCCTTGGTCGGATCATAAGCTGATCTCCACTACGTTGAAGAACCACCAACCCATCGACACAAAAAACCACGGTCCAATTCAGAAAACTGTGTAACCCGGACATCATTAGCATTCACCTATCGTCAGAGTTAGACCAGCTCGACCTCGGATGAAGACTCGGCCGCATCCTCTTGGTCCAAAATCACTAAAAAAAATAGCAGACCTAACCTGCCCTTTAACCACTAAAGTCCAACAAGCAAACAAAGACAACAGAAAACCTTGGTACACCCCTGATCTAAAAAACATCAAGCGAGAACTCAGACGCAGAGAACTCGTATGGCGAAAAAACCCATCACCAATAAACCTGACAGCATTCAAATCTCTTATGCATCAATACAGGATCTCCATCCTCCGCACAAAGAAGGATTTCTTTTCTCAGAAAATACACCACTTCATTTTCGACCCAAGAGCTCTATTTTCTCTTGTCTCGTCCCTCACCAAACCATCCCCCACAACCATTCCGGATGAGCAAGCAGCAAACAAAGCCGCGGAACTAGCTACATTCTTCAAGGAAAAAATCTCAAACCTTATCGCACCGCTTAAGGATAAGAAAGACCTTACTCCTACACCCCTCATCACAACCTCTATAAACCTGACTTCAAACATGGAAACCTTCTAGCCTACCTCCTCAGAGGTCGAAAACGTTCTGAAGATCAAACCAGCTTCACACCCATGGGACGCGATCCCCTCCAACCTTCTCATCTCCATCCCTGAAGCTATCGCGAAACCTATTGCAGAGATTATTAACTGCTCCCTATCACAAGGCCAAGTCCCTGACCCCTTTAAACTTGCTATTCTAAAACCTCTTCTGAAAAAACCAAATCTCCAGACAACCCAGCCAATTTCCGCCCTATAGCAAACCTTCCGTTCATCTCCAAAATCTTGGAAAGAATAGTAAACAAACAACTCTCGGAATTCTTGGACTACAACAAAATCCTCTATCCATCACAATTCGGCTTCCGCAAATCCCGTAATACAGAATCCCTCCTAATTTCCTTAACAGACTCCATCCTTCTAAATCTCGACAAAAAACAACCATGTCTTCTAATTCTCCTCAACCTATCAGCGGCATTTGACACAGTGAACCACTCAATACTCTTAGATCGACTATCGGACATCGGCAAAGGTACCGCCCTCAGCTGGTTCAGATCGTTCCTTCAAAACAGATTCTATAAGGTTAAAATCAACAATAAAGAGTCACACCCCATCAGCTCTACCTTGGGAGTCCCACAAGGATGCTCATTATCGCCAACTCTTTTCAACATATACTTGCTCCCGCTTTGCCAGCTCCTTTCCAAACTAAATCTAACTCATTACTTATACGCAGATGACGTCCAAATTCTCATACCGATTACAGACTCACTAGATAATAGGGATGTGAATCGTTTTTTGATTTAAAACAATCGTCAGATATATTTTAAATCGTCAAAAATCGTTAAGAGTCACGATACAATAGAAATTCCCCCAATTTATCGTCAAAAATCATAAATCGGGGGAGGGCGGGGAAAACCGGCACACCAAAAAAGCCCCTAAACCCACCCCGACCCTATAAAACGAATCCCTTACCTTCCCCCACCCTCCCGAACTCCCCCAAAGCTTTTTACGAGTACCTGGTGGTCCAGTGGGGGCCGATCTCCCGCTCTCGGTCCATCAGCGCCATTTTGGCTGCCACTCAAAAATGGTGCCGATGGCCCGATAAAAAAACCCCCATCCGACCCTTTAAAAACGACCCCTTAGCTTCCCCCACCCTCCCAATCCCACCAAAACATTTTAAAATTACCTGGTGGTCTAGTGGTGGTCCCGGGAGCAATCTCCCGTTCTCGGGCCGTCGGCTGCCACTCATAAAGATGGCACCGATGGCCCTTTGCCCTTACCATATGACAGGGTATCCGTACCATTGGCCGGCCCCTGTCACATGGCACGGGCAAAGGGCCATCGGTGCCATCTTTATGAGTGGCAGCCGACGGCCCGAGAACGGGAGATTGCTCCCGGGACCACCACTAGACCACCAGGTAATTTTAAAATGTTTTGGTGGGATTGGGAGGGTGGGGGAAGCTAAGGGGTCGTTTTTAAAGGGTCAGGTGGGTTTTGGTTTTTTTTTTATCGGGCCATCGGCGCCATTTTTGAGTGGCAGCCAAAATGGCGCCGATGGCCCGAGAGCGGGAGACCGGTCCCCGCGCCCCCATTGGACCACCAGGTAATCGTAAAAAGTTTTGGGGGGGTTCGGGAGGGTGGGGGAAGGTAAGGGGTTAATTTTAAAGGGTCGGGCCTCACTAAAAAAACAAAAACAACAATGTGAATCGGAACCAATTCCAATTCACATCACCCACGATCAGATTTTTTCCCCCCTCTAGTCGAACCTGATCGTTAAGACGATCGGGCACACGATTCACATCTCTACTAGATAAAGCACTGGATTTCTGGAACACCTGCCTTCAATCCATAAACAACCTTCTTACAAGCCTCAATTTGATTCTGAATACTAACAAGACGGAAATGACCTAGAGACCAACACACACCCCTCAATTCAACCAGTTTTCTCCCCTCAAGTCAGAAACCTAGGAGTCATCATGGATAACAATCTGAACCTCAAAAGTTTCATCAATAACACCACAAAGAATTGCTTCTTTAAACTTCAAGTCTTAAAACGAATGAGACCTCTCCTCCACTTCCAGGACTTCCGCACGGTTCTCCAGGCAATCATTTTTTCAAAAATCGATTACTGCAATTCACTCCTTCTCGGCCTCCCTTCCAACACCATCAAACCTTTACAGATGCTGCAGAACGCAACGGCAAGGATTCTGACCAAGACCAACAGAAGAGACCATATTACTCCCATCCTGCGGAATCTCCACTGGCTCCCAATCAAATTCAGGATTTTATACAAAACTAACAATCATTCACAAAGCCATTCACAACATCACACCACTGGAACTCAAGATCCCACTTCGACCACGAATACCCTCTAGACCGGTGAGATCAGCGTATATCACCCTCCATGCCCCCCTCATCAAAACATCAATAAGAAAGAGAGCGCTTTCCACATCTGGACCAACTCAATGGAACTCTCTCCCGCCAGATCTCCGGCTCGAAAGATGCACGATTACATTTAAAAAAAAGACTCAAAACCTGGCTGTTCACCCAAGCCTTCTCTTGCTCAGACGAACATTAAAGTCTTTTACACCTCAGAGTAGGTTATGCTGCTCGCCACTAGAAACACATCTCTAGCTTTCTGTTCTTTATGCAGTCGACCTCTTCCAGTTAATCCCCATGTTTAAACCATGTTACTTGATCCAAGTTTGCTCATCCTTGTTTTAATGTAATGCATTCTCTTGCAAAGGTTTTTTTTGTTATAATGTAAACCGAAGTGATTTGTAACTTCTTATAAGAATATCGGTATATAAGAGTCCTAAATAAATAAATATAAAATACGTTTCCTTTCCTGTACATCCTTCAAGGCTGCTCCTCCTTCTGCAGGAATAGTTGTCTGCTTGGTGACAGCACACACAAGTGCATCCATCTTCAGAAAACATAATTGCTCTCTCGCAACTACATCCACGTGGTACAGTCCATCCAAGATTCAATTTCCTTTAAAATTAGCTTCTGGGGCACCCCATTCAAGATGAATTAATCCTTGAATTGCATCCATAATAGGGAAAAAACTTGAGGTTTTTTGCAAATAAATCAAAATAGGAGCTGTCTTTAGCTCAGACATGGATTCAGGCTGGTAACATCTCTATGAAAGAACCTCAATATAGTTCTGTATGGTTCCAATCCTGGAAGAATTTCCCCATCCTCCAGGGAGTAAGGATCGGCCTCATCATCCATGCCATGTGGGTCCCTATCAGGAAGGCCAGCTCCATGTGTACTTCGATGCTTACTGCAGGATTTCACTGCTTGTGACCCTGACTTGTGAAGATTGGCCTGAATGATGGTGTGCAGTCCTTAAAAACAATTCTACCCAAGAAAAGGCAAAAGAATCCATGTCAAAACCAGGGGACAGCGGTTCTGTGCCCAGTGAATTATCTTCCCCTGCTGACAAACCAGTTAGGCGAGCTCCAAACTCAGGTGACCCTTCTGGCAGCTCTTTATCCATTCCTGCATCCAGGTGGGAAGAACCAGGCTTAGTAAATTCAGCAGGAGGTAATTCTCTCTGAGCCTCCAAACAGCACTGAATCTCGAGGGAATGCCAGGTTGAGATGCCCGAATATGACAAGCAATACCTAAGGCAAGGCGCCTATAGCAAAGAAACCTATCAGTATGCTGTAGAGTAAGCATCTGAAGAGTATGTGTAGTGTCTGGTGTGTCCAGCTGTATGTGTGCTGCAAAAAAGCTAAGCGTCCTAAAAGTTAGGCACTAAAAAAAAAAAAAAAAACCAAAAAACTTTGGCACCCAACACCGTGTCTTGGTAGATACCCAAACACTGGGCTCCCACAAGGCTGCTCAGATAGCATGCCCAGTAAGCGCATGCGAATGAACAGACAGACACCCCTAACTGGACGTCCAACCAGGCACTTAACCAAGCTTCAAACTGGGCACCCAAAAACTGGATGCACTCGCATGAACCGACGGAACTGAAGAGGGCAGCTTAATGTGCAGGAAAAGGCACGCAGCGAACTAGCAAAGCCTGAGAGTGGGGCCAAGCCAAAAGGCTGCGCAACCTGCCAGGTTGCCCCCACGCCCAAAACTCCCCCCGGAGGTGGGAACGAACGTCGGATCGTCATGCCAAGCATGGAGACTGGAGAGAGGAGGAATCCCTACAAATGCTGCCTCCCGTTCTGTCTTTTTTTTTTTATTCTCTGAGTTCAGCCTTTTCTGGCCAAGAAGAGACGGCTCCAGCTGCAGAGGGAGAGGACATGTACCTTCATCGCCACACTCAGCTTCCTGCACCTGCTGCCTTTCAGCTTAATCCACACCATCATCTGAGGGAGGGATTCAAGGATATCACCTCAGGAATTCTCAACTAAGGGAGGGACCATAAGATATCACAACAGGAGAGCAAAGCAAATTAAAATTTTCTTCTTTTCTATTTCTAAATTCAAAGCAATCCCCAGTAGGAAAGATGCACATCCACCATCTGCTGAAGACTGAGAATACTGGCAAGCTGATGTCACTGCAGGGATATATATACCGTGTTGTCAAGCTTTGCTTTATCTCCATCTGATAGAGGTGCATAACCCACTGGTTCTGGATTCATCTGTCTGAACACTAAGAAAGTCGATTTAAAGGGAGTGAATGCATCTAAATAATGTGAGTAAAATCTACTTGCGCATTCCTTTAAAATTTAAAGTACAAATACGTGGTTATATCATTTGCGCACACTTAGTTTGGCTAAGTAGTGCCTCTGCTGCTACTTTGACAGACAAATTTGAACAAATCCAGCTATCTTACATACCTGGTTAAGTCCAAAAAGAGCTACTTATATGGACAAGTAGAGCTTTTAAGACTTGTCCAGATAATAGCAGCACTTAGCCAGCTAAGTCCAAACTTGCGCAGCTTAAGGTTTTTACTTAATGCGAACATGTTTCAAATTTCAGGTTTATTAAAATGTATCAGTCGCATTTGCAGGGAGCCATTTCAAGGCGACTTATACTTGATCATTAATATTAGTTGTATGACAAATACAAAACATAATACAAATAAAGCATACAATAATAATCATGGACCAGGAAGGCCTAAAGATGAAATATTTAAGAAGCACCAATCAACTGTACGCCTGTTTGAATAAATAGATTTTTAGGGCCTTTTTAAATTAATTACTGCTGCATATCATCCTGATATTATCAGGTAGAGAGTTCCAAAGGATTAGATTAGACTGACAGGAACTTGCAGGCCTGTAAATTCTGAGTATTGAGCTGGTCCAGCATTTAGAATCATTATGCAATGTCTGTGCTCATATTTTATAAACTCCACATCTCATATCTGCGATTATAAAATACAGCAGTAAATTTTCATGCACCCACATACACAATTAAATGGGTGCACGCAAGCAGTTTTGAGAGTTATCCCCAAAGTTTAGGAGGACTACAATGCATCTGGAATCTATGCCTCTATGCTTGCTGGCAAAGATTAGAAACAAGAATATTTGAGAAAACATATGAATAGATTGAAAATTTGTTTGATAATAATGAGCAGTTACACATGGAATCAGTGGCGATTTTCTGGCTTATCACCAACCTGGAACCTTTCTGCTTACCTTTCCCCATTCTGAAAAAGCAGAAGATGGAGGTCAACACCAGGCCAAATCTGGCGCCTTTATTTATTTATTTTCAAGGAAGATTACTGCTGCACAGAATCTCCCTCAGTGAACAGATAATAAAACAGACCACCACAGATGTCCTGGCTGCCATGCTAGCTATGTTTATAAATATGATTGGACAGAATTTCACTGTATTTGTAGTTGATTCAAACACACAATAAGTCATAAATTGTTCATATCTTTATTTCTCAAGTTATATATGAACTTGGATATACACACACACACACACATACATACATACACATATACATATACACACACAAACAAATGAGTTTCTGTAGACGGTAACCCTTTGGAAATGGTAACAAACATACATGCTGTGATGGTAATGAAACACAAAGATTGAAAAGTTATTAATTACATGTCACTGAGAATGGCAGTCTATGAAATGAGAAGCAATGGCAACTTGAGGCAAGCACAGCACCAAGTATCTTCTGTAGCATAGACAGATCATTACACCACAACCACGCTGTTATTCTATTGATGTTTGAAATCAAAGACAGTTTGGGTCTCCTGATACTAAAAGAGAAAGTGCTAGAAGTAGAAAAATTACAGGCAGCAGTAAATTAAAATTGGAACTACTCATGTGAGAAAAAACCAAGGTGGCTAGGCATATGTAATTTGAACAGAAGAGAACTGAGCGTGAAAAACTACAAGTCCCCAAAGAAAATTGCAAGTATTTTGTAGATACTACAGATTTGTGACAAATTTAAGGTTTGTATAAAAATTCCACCACCAAGTGATAAGCAATAACAAAAAAAAACCTTTGTAAAATTAGCCTGTGCAATTCTGAAACCAAATGTTTTGTCCACAACATAAATTAAAATGTTTAAGGAAGCATTCATGTAGATGTCCAAGATACTTACGACAGGTAAAGGAGTCTCTACAGAGGTTTGGACAATGGTGCTGATGACTGTTTAGGCGGGGATTTGTTTTTGTGTGTTTTAACTGGTTTTATGTAATGTTTGACAGGCGCAGTGTAATCAGTTTCTATGTTTCTTAAATTGTGGATATATACACGTGAAATCTGCTGTTAACTGTGGAACATGCGGAATATAATTAGAAGAAATAAAAAATTTAGCTTAAGGTAAAAATTTGTAAAAAATACTGTACACACTAAAAAAAAAATGCAGAGTAAGTGCTTTGGGACCTTTGACCAATCCTTTAAGTGGTTATGTATTTGTCTATAAATAGGTGAGAAGTTAATATGTGCAAAATCAAACAATCAAGCCGACAATACAGCGTACTCAGCTGAGTACACTGGTTAACCCATGGCTGAATGCATCTTTTGGACACGTGTCCACAGCCCCTTATACCATAAGGGGATTAGTGTCCAAAACGCACATCCAACCACCCCCCGCCCCCCTGAAACTAATAGCGCTCATCACATGCAAATGCATGTTGACGAGGCTATTAGCTATTCTCCCCAGATTCCAAAAAAAAAAAAAAAGTGCACCCAATGCGCACATTTTTACCCTCAGAAACTAACACCTGACAGAGCAGGCGTTAAAAAAAAAATTTAGTATTTAGGATTTTCCAAACAATTGCTTCTATGTACCTTTTTCTGATAACAATACTGCAGTGAGGTACATGGCAAAAGAGAATATAAAGGAGAGCAGACACTTAAAAGGACCAAAAAAGTAGGAAAAAGAAGAAACAGCCCCAAATGGCTGTGCACAGGTGAGGAAAAGGGACACTCATAAAACTGAGTGCCCCTTTTCTTAACCAGCTGACAGCCAACCTCTCCTGGGTGCCCGCTGCCAAGGAGGCACTAGGGGAACATAATTTTTCCTAGCGTCTCCTTCTTACCATGGCAGTTGATTTAAATATTAAATCAGGCCCCGGGAGAAGTTGATCAGCATGCGTTGGGAGAGCGAGTGCTCAATCATTAGCACCCATGCCAATATTGTATCAGCCTGAATATATTTAAAAAATATGGAAGACTATGAAAGAGACAAGAAGAATTTCTCAATTTACAAAAAGAAAAACTTGTATTTGATTTTAATGAAGAGTGACTTGGGGCCTCATTTTCTAAAGTATCGCAGGCCAGTTTCGCACCCAATAGCGCCACCATAGAAGGTGTAGCTATTGGGCGCGAAATAGGACGCGAAAAGGCCCTTACCTTTTTCGTCGTCCGCGGCGTCTGCACGGAGTCGGCCCCGGTGACGCCCCGACTCCTCCTCTTCCGGGGCCGACTCCGCCCCCATCTTGGTATCGCACGGGATAAAGGACTTTTCGCGTGCGATCCGTCTGGTAAATGACCCCCCCTAAGTTATGGAACATTTTATTTATTTATATTCCACTATTCAGGCACTTTCAAAATGGATTACATTCAGGTACAGTAGATATTTCCCTATCCCTGTTTTTTTGTTTATTCTCCCTTTTTAGTCCAGACTCCTCCCATCCTTTCATCCAAACACTCTTCTCCCAACCTTTCTACCCCTCTCATCTTCCTCCTCTCTTCCACAGTTTAGCAATAAGACTACAGCAGCTGCTGATGCAACTTCATCTTCCTAGCCATGATCTTGTCACAGCAAACACCAAGATTTTCTCTCTCTGGCTTTGGTCCCACTAGAAACTTCTGGTTTTTCAGCCTAAGAAGCAGCAGCCACTGCAACTTCCACTTCTTGACTCAGTCCCAACTGGCATCTCTGGCAAACAATTTTATAATATATGAACTAAAATACAGTGCTGTAATATATAGAGTAGAATGTATTGCACAGCCAATCCAGATGCCTGAAGCTGATGGATACAAGCTGTTAGTATAACCATATATAGAATTAAAAGTAATGACCAAATATAAAATTATAAAGCACTACAGCAATTATTCAGTAAATATTAACAGTATGACAATAAGGTACTGAGCAAAGATCAATGACTCAAGTGTGAGCATAAGCAGGATTTTTTTTTTTTTATTATAACGCACTTACTGTTCCAGCCAGAACATCATGAGGACAGCAATTCATAAGATAGCTCTTACAAACACGATCATCGTTAAACTTCACCTTCTCTCTGGTATCGTCCCCTGTAAATCAGTTTAAGGATTCAATAATTCAGATTTTGAACGCAAAATACAGATGTTGAGTATCAGTCCAAGTACACCTCCTATGGGACCAAACTAAGTAAACCCTCCGTGACTTTCAGTAAACAAAGTGCTTGATTTAGTCGATTCAGTCTAAGGGGAGTCTATTCACAACAGTTCAGCTCAAGGGATGCGATAGCATGGCAGAAGTTAGTGCGGGAGCCTAAAGACTTCTCCCCCCTCCCCTCCCCCCCCCCCCACTCCAACCGCTCAGACTAAGGGCCTCTAGTACGCGCACCACAAGAACCGAAGATGGGGGCGACAGGCAGTTCCTGATCCGATGAGGAAACCCTGCCTCCAGGGAGAAGGAAAAGAAACCGATGAAGATGAGTCCCGTACAGAAATGTTACGCTTAAAGGAGCCACAATACGAACGATTTTATGCTCTACCACTCCGACTTCTGTTAAACAAATAAAGAATGCACAGACATACACCGGCAGTTATATAACAGCTCACGCACTGCCGAATTCAGAAAGCTTGGACGACCCGCTTCTTGAAGTTTGGTACAGTAACCGCACAGCATAATACAGTTCGCTTTACACCACTCACCGTCCCGGGCACTGCCCATCAGCTGGTCCAACAAAGCACGCATATGATCCTGGGCCGACATTTCGAAGCTACAGTAGCTGCCAGGCCTCTCTGCGGCGCAAAGGAGGCTGGGAGGGGGCGCGCGGTATGCCGGGAGATGTACTTTTGCCCCAAGGGTTGTCGGGATTTTTCGTGCATGCGTAGTGAGCCTTCACTGATAGCTACCGACCGTGAGCAGCAGTGGGTCTGGGGAAGAGCTCTTGGGGAGAAGCGGTAATTAGCTGGTTTGTAATAAGGATAAAGTGACCTGCGGAGGTTTGCGTTTTTAGTTTCAACTTGAGCAGAAACCGTAGAGATAGGATAGTTGGTCGTTACCAAGCGCATGTTCAGGAACCTAGTGGTTCTGAGATTGAGTACTTGAGAGAATGAAATAACTATGAAAGAAAGTTTAGGCTTGCAATAACAAAACACTGTAATGGATATCTGGGTACCTGGAAATAAGCCGTAAATATGCATGATATTGATTTAAGTATTGCACATTTTAGCAGAGCGCAATATCAGAATCCGATATGGCCCATAAGTATTTTAAAAAACTCTAAACATCACTACTATTGTTAAAATATCTTCTTTATTGACTCCTACCCCAGATGGCATAGTCAAGTAACGCATGTCTTTCCTAGCGTGAAGACAGATGGACTCAGAACCAGTGGGTTATGCACTGTCAGCAGATGGAGACGGAGTAAAATTGATGTCACAGTATGTATACCCCTGCAGTGACAGTCCGCCAGTATTCTCGACTCCAGCAAATGGTGGATGTTCAGATTGCTTCAGATTTTAGAGAATTTTATTAAAAAAACAAAAAGCCCTACTCTCCTGTGATGGTACCAGATGGTCCCTCCCCCAGTTGAGAATTCCTGAGGTGATTTCCGTGGTCCCTTAGATGTGTGCCTTGGTCTGGTAGCTGTTTTTTTCCAGCATGGACTTAGTTGATTGTACAGCTTAAAGGCTGTGGGTGCAGGAAGCCAAGCATGGCAATGACAGCAGATGCCCTCTTCCCCCCACCCCCTGCATCCAGAGACCGTCTCTGTACTCAGCCAGGAAGGGCTGAGCTTAGGTAAATTAAAAAAAAAAAAGTCAGAGACAGTGTAGAGGGGTTTTGTAGGACTTCCAGTCTCCATGCTGGGTATGCTGTTCCGACATTCATTCCCACTTCTATGGGCATTAAAGGTACTGGGCAGCCTGGTGGGTTGAGCAGCCCAGATAGGCCAGGACCTGCTGTTAGGCTTTTTCTTGCACGCCATGTGATAGGCTGCTGCGTTTTCGCGCGCTTCTGTGTGTTTAATGGCCCTCTACAGCAACATCAGTGTGTGCAGTGTGTCCGGCTCTGTGTGCAAATTGTGCACACATTTTTTTAAAGCATATTGGTGGTGTGCCAAGGTTTAGACAATTTTTGTGCATTTGTTTTTTGCGGCGCATAAACTTGGCGCGCCTAACTTTTTTTCGCATAAAATTTGTGTGTCTGAAATTTTTCAGCACGAGCTGGTTGGATGCACATTCTCTGTCAACTGACAAACTTAATGGCACCAGTGAACAAGAAACTAAAGCACCTTTCTCTCTGTGTTGCCTGTCATATTTGAGCATCTCAGCTTCTAACGTGTCAACGCTCTTAGAGACTCAGGGAGAATTATCTTCCTTTGATTTTGCTAAGCCTGGTTCTTCCCAGCCTGATGATGGTCTGGTTAAGGACTTGTCTGGAGGAACACCGGACCTTGGAACTCACTTGACTGTTTCCTCCGCAGGATATGGCAGCTCAGTGGGCTCTGCTCCACACCTTCTGGTTTTGGCCTGGATCCTTCTGCCTTTTCTTGGGTAAAGTTTTTTCAAGGATTGCAATCCTTTCTTCAGGAGCAGTCTGCAGCTTCAACCAATCCTGTCAGGTCAGATCCTCAGGTGATGGCCCCTCCCTCTTCCAATCTTATGTTTAAGCGCCAAAGCACGCCTTGGTAAGCTGCCGATATTCCCAACAGGAACCTGGATGGCACTGATGATGAGACAGACCCTGACTCTATGGAAGATGGGGAAATTCCTCCAGGACAGGAGCCATATCGGACCATGTTGCGGTTCTTTCATAGAGATAAACTGCCTGCCCTGATTTCCTAGACCTTGAAGATGTGGCAGTGCCTGGGGCAGATTCCATGAATAAGTCAAAGAAGAATCCCATTTTGGTTTGAGAACATAAGAACATGCCATACTGGGTCAGACCAAGGGTCCATCAAGCCCAGCATCCTGTTTCCAACAGTGGCCAATCCAGGCCATAAGAACCTGGCAAGTACCCAAAAACTAAGTCTATTCCATGTTACCGTTGCTAGTAATAGCAGTGGCTATTTTCTAAGTCAACGTAATTAATAGCAGGTAATGGACTTCTCCTCCAAGAACTTATCCAATCCTTTTTTAAACACAGCTATACTAACTGCACTAAACACATCCTCTGGTAACAAATTCCAGAGTTTAATTGTGCGTTGAGTAAAAAAGAACTTTCTCCGATTAGTTTTAAATGTGCCACATGCTAACTTCATGGAGTGCCCCCTAGTCTTTCTATTATCCAAAAGAGTAAATAACCAATTCACATCTACCCGTTCTAGACCTTTCATAATTTTAAACACCTCTTTCATATCCCCCCTCAGCCGTCTCTTCTCCAAGCTGAAAAGTCCTAACCTCTTTAGTCTTTCCTCATAGGGGAGCTGTTCCATTCCCCTTATCATTTTGGTAGCCCTTCTCTGTACCTTCTCCATCGCAATTATATCTTTTTTGAGATGCGGCGACCAGAATTGTACACAGTATTCAAGGTGCAGTCTCACCGTGGAACGATACAGAGGCATTATGACATTTTCCATTTTATTCACCATTCCCTTTCTAATAATTCCCAACATTCTGTTTGCTTTTTTGACTGCCGCAGCGCACTGAACCGATGATTTCAATGTGTTATCCACTATGACGCCTAGATCTCTTTCTTGGGTTGTAGCACCTAATATGGAACCTAACATTGTGTAACTATAGCATGGATTATTTTTTCCTATATGCATCACCTTGCACTTATCCACATTAAATTTCATCTGCCATTTTGATGTCCAATTTTCCAGTCTCACAAGGTCTTTCTGCAATTTATCACAGTCTGATTGTGATTTAACTACTCTGAACAATTTTGTATCATCTGCAAATTTGATTATCTCACTACTTGTATTTCTTTCCAGATCATTTATAAATATATTGAAAAGTAAGGGTCCCAATACAGATCCCTGAGGCACTCCACTGCCCACTCCCTTCCACTGAGAAAATTGTCCATTTAATCCTACTCTCTGTTTCCTGACTTTTAGCCAGTTCTCAATCCACGAAAGGACATCGCCACCTATCCCATGACTTTTTACTTTTCCTAGAAGCCTCTCAAGAGGAACTTTGTCAAACGCCTTCTGAAAATCCAAGTATACTACATCTACCAGTTCACCTTTATCCACATGTTTATTAACTCCTTCAAAAAAGTGAAGCAGATTTGTGAGGCAAGACTTGCCCTGGGTAAAGCCATGCTGACTTTGTTCCATTAAACCATGTCTTTCTATATGTTCTGTGATTTTGATGTTTAGAACACTTTCCACTATTTTTCCTGGCACTGAAGTCAGGCTAACCGGTCTGTAGTTTCCCGGATCGCCCCTGGAGCCCTTTTTAAATATTGGGGCTACATTAGCTATCCTCCAGTCTTCAGGTACAATGGATGATTTTAATGATAGGTTACAAATTTTTACTAATAGGTCTGAAATTTCATTTGTTTAGTTCCTTCAGAACTCTGGGGTGTATACCATCCGGTCCAGGTGATTTACTACTGTTCAGTTTGTCAATCAGGTCTACCACATCTTCTAGGTTCACCGTGATTTGATTCAGTCCATCTGAATCATTACCCCTGAAAACCTTCTCCATTACGAGTACCTCCCCAACATCCTCTTCAGTAAACACCGAAGCAAAGAAATCATTTAATCTTTCCGCGATGGCCTTATCTTCTCTAAGTGCCCCTTTAACCCCTCAATCATCTAACAGTCCGACTGACTCCCTCACAGGCTTTCTGCTTCGGATATATTTTAAAAAGATTTCACTGTGACTTTTTGCCTCTACGGCCAACTTCTTTTCAAATTCTCTCTTAGCCTGTCTTATCAATGTCTTACATTTAACTTGCCAACGTTTATGCATTTTCCTATTTTCTTCTGTTGGATCCTTCTTCCAATTTTTGAATGAAGATCTTTTGGCTAAAATAGCTTCTTTCGCCTCCCCTTTTAACCATGCAGGTAATCGTTTTGCCTTCTTTCCACCTTTCTTAATGTGTGAAATACATCTGGACTGTGCTTCTAGAATGGTATTTTTTAACAATGACCACGCCTCTTGCAAACTTTTTATTTTTGTAGCTGCTCCTTTCAGTTTTTTTCTAACAATTTTTCTCATTTTATCAAAGTTTCCCTTTTGAAAGTTTAGCACAAGAGCCGTGGATTTGCATACTGTTCCTCTTCCATTCATTAATTCAAATTTGATCATATTATGGTCACTTTGTGTAAAGCCTCTTGTTTTTTTCCCTGTTATGGAAGCCATTCAAGAATTAATTGATCTGAAATAAGACGCTGTGGAGGTAAATTTCAAAGGGGGTCGGACACTGGAAGGTCTGTACCCCCTGGATCCAGCAAAAGTGGATGCGCTGGTCTACGCTGACTCTAAGTGGACGACTATTCCCATGGAGAGAGGAGCGGCCTTGAAGGATGTGCATGATAGAATTTGAGGCCATCGTCAAACAAGCATTTGAAGCAGTGGCAGCAGACGGATTCTGGATCTAGAAGAATAGAATTGTCAAATGAGGCGTTTTCAGCTAATAGTGGATCACTGGGGCTTTCAATTTCTGGACCTACTGGCGACTTCTCACAATGCAGTGGTTCCTCACCTTTTCAGTTGCAGGAGAGATCCAAAGTCCTTGGGCATTGATGCCCTCGTGCAGGAGTGGCTGGAGGGTAAGCTGCTGTATGCTTTTCTCCCGTGGCCCATGTTGGGCAGAATGATTCAGAAGATCAAGAATCACAGGGGGATGGTGCTTCTGGTGGCACCAGATTGGCCCAAGAGACCATGGGATGCAGATTTGCAAAAGCTCCTGGTGGACTCTCCCCTCGGGTCTAGACTCACAGGGATCTGCTATGGCAGGGACCTGTTCTTCACAAAGATCCAACTCATTTTTATCTTATGGTAAGGCCTTTGAGAGGGCTCACTTGTTGAAGCGTAGATATCCTACTATTGTGATTGCCACCTTGCTAAGAGCAAGAAAGTTCTCCATTTCCTTAGCCTATGTGTGGGTTTGGCGAGTGTTAGGATTAGTGTGAAGATCAAGGGGTTCTTCCTTGGTCTGTTCAGATCCCATTCGTTTTGGGTTTTTTGCAGGATGAATTGAGTAAGTTGTTGGCCCTTAATTCATTAAAGGCGGCTCTTGCCTGTTTGATCATCAGGTGAATGGTGGACCCTTGTCGGTTCATTCAGATGAGGCCCATTTCTTGAAAGGAGTAAAGCATTTTCATCCTCCATCGCGATTACTAGTGCCCTTGTGGAGTCTTAATATAATTTTGGATTTTTTAATTTTGGATTTTTTTGACCGATGCTTTGCCTTTCCTTGAGGTTACTGACCTTGAAGATAGTGCTTCTTGTTCTGTGCATTGAGTATCCGAACTGCAGGCCTTGTCTTGCTGGGAGCCATTTCTATGAGTGACTCTGGGGGCAATACATCTGTGTATTGTTCCTTCCTTTTTGCCAAAAGTGGTCTCAGATTTTCACTTGAATCAGTCCATTTCCCTGCCATCTCTGAACAGGGAAGAGATGCAGCGGAATATTGCCTCTTAAGGCCCTTGGATGTCAAGAGGCATATCTTGAGGTATTTGGAGGTTTCTAAACCTCTCAGGAAGACAGGTCACCTGGTTGTTCTCCACTGGGGGAGTAAACAGGGTGAGCCAGCGTCGCAGGCTACAGTAGCCCACTGGATTAAGGATTAAGTCACAGCCATTGCCTAGTCTAGTTTGGGCTCATTCTAGTGGGGCTCAGGCAGTGTCATGGGCAGAGGTTAGATTGTAGTCTCCTGTCGACATTTGCTGAGCTGCAACGTCCTCCTTACACACCTTTTCCAGGTATTATTGTTTGGATGTGCAGACCTAGGAGGACACAACCTTACCACGGGCAGCCTCCCACCCTGTATGGGAGTAGGTTTAGTATATCCCACTGGTTCTGGATCCACCTGTCTGAATGCTAAGAAAAGAGAAATGACTACTTACCTGATAATTTCCTTTTCTTTAGTACAGACAGGTGGTTCCACCTTCCTGCCCTTGGCTGCCGAATGGTCCTCCTGCGTGGCTGTATTTTCCAGGGAGTACTGGTAAGTGTTAATCCAATCTCTAGACTAATATTGTTGCACTCCTTGTCTAAGCTTAGTAGTTTCCTGTTGGCTGTGTACTGGAATGTTTGTTTGTTTGTTAATAATCAAGTTTTGTTAGTTTGTCCACAGTTGGCTTTTGCAGAGAATACTGTCAGGCTGCTGTCTATGTATGAGTATATATACTGTGATGTCAGCTTTGCTCCATCACCTTCTGCTGGTAGAGGTGCATAATTTTCAGGTAAGTGTCGGATATTCAATCCAAACTAAAACAAAAAATATCTCCCAGCCTAATCGCAGCTGTGGGGAGGACCTGTTAATTTTGAAACATCTCCAACGAGTAACTGTAAATTTCCATTTACCATTGTATAGCCACTATTAGTTATCTACTCAAAAAAATGCAACACTTTATCTTTCATTGTATTTATTAGAGAAAAATTTCTACTTGGCTATGGTACATCCAATCTGAACCCTTATCCATTCGATTTGAACCCCTTAGCCCTCTGGGCTCAATTCTAATATCTTTCATTAACAGGGTATTTCCTGCCTCATTCCCCGATGACAAGAATTCTTACATCACATCATTATTCTTATTGTCACATAACTGGTCCAATCAAAGACTTAATTTAGGATCTGCTGCCAGTCATTTATTGTCCCATTGTAACCAAGTCCGAATACTGAAACCATACCCATTTTTCTTACATACTAAGTATCATTAGTTGTATCATGCTAGGTATCAGTTGCAAAGTCTAATGCAATATTGCACAACCCATCTCTGGAGTCAGCTTGTAGCCCATTCCATATTTTGACTACAAAGTGCCCAAACAAAATCTGACAGTACGTTCACTTCTTGAGATACAGCAACTCAGAACACAATATGCTTGCTGAGCTCTACAGAATCTAAAATGTCTCTGCTGTGCTTTGCCATATAGCCATTCTATCAAATATAGAGACCTTTAAGAACTCAAAAAGAGGTTTTTCTTACTCTAAATTCAACAGTTCCTCCCTTTTTTTAGGTCTCTATATTTAGGGTCGCTATATCCCACAGTGAGCTTAAAGCTTAATTAACCCAGATATAGGCATGCCACAATTTGAACACTAATCCTCTTCATTTCTTTTAACCCCATGTACCCTGATCTCCCTCATGTCAATGTCTTCATTTATTTTGAAAACTACAAAAAATAATGGGAATCCAACTAATCCCACTAAAATAATCAATATCCATCCAACAATTTTTTCCATCCCAACCACCACCACCACCCAAACCACTCTCCTATTTGCAAAGAGAAAAGTTTTTTTCACATATACGATAGTCTTTTTCCTGAACATAATCAGGTCCTTGTCCTACAGGGAGGGATCAAAAACATCATTCAGCTGAAGTTGGCCTGCATGCAAAATTAATCAGTGTCATAGATGCAGGTGGAATTATTGCATTTCGTTCTTGTATTTCTTATTTCCACCCATCTGTAAGTTTTACTGGCGCTGCCTGAAACATAGAAGTTGCCATGAAAAGAGAAGCAGATGTTGATATGTAAGAGCAGATCCAACAATCTGTTAGATTATAAATTTCTGGATAGGCCTTAGTGAGATGCACATAGCCATTATCTTCTGGAATCATTAGTATGCCGGCTACTATCCTGGATAGGAGAGCCAGCATAAGCAGGGAAAACACCCTCATTTTTAATTCAGTTGTTTGAAACAGCCACAGACAGAGACTTTACTTAAGTTTAAAACAAATTCAGACCTCGAAGACAATTCACTTTTGAAACTCCGATGAAGCAGCACCTGACTCCAGGGGGACACCTGGCTGGATCAGGGTACAAGTGAGGACTAGAAGATGCACCAGCTAAATGTCAGCAGGGCCGGCGTGCCTCACCGTTGATGATGTTCTCTACATTTCTGCTGGACTGCAAACAGTACACAAGCCTTATTTGCTTTATACAAGAATGTCTAGGACAAGCACTGTCCCCAAAGGCGCAACCTCACTTGGAGGGCTCTGCACCCGCTTGGCTGTTCACTGGCTTTGTCAACAGTCTCTGTGAACTGCCGCTGGGTCTCGCGTTGATCATAATAAATTGCTGTGGAAAGTTCATAAGCTTTCTTACAATGGCTAATGTGCACCCAATGGTCAAGGCCTTATAATTTTTAATGCAGAATGACTCACCAACAGTACTTGATAAGGTCCCTTTCACCTTGGCCATAAACAGTGCTTTCTTTTAAAAGCTTTGTAGTATACAAAGTCATCTGTTTGGATGTCTGGAAAGTCTGTGTTCAGCTTGCTTGAACTATTTTTCTTTTCTCTGGTGCCCACCAATGATCCAAAAAGTCTTTCATTACGCTCTTCAGTTTTCCAGCGTGAGAAATGGATTGACCCACTCTGGCAAGGAAGGAACAATGGAGATAATGGCAAAAGGGAGTTGATTTGGCCCAAGCCACAGTCCAGTGGAGGGAACAAGTGCATCCCTGGCATTGCCAGGAAAGATGTTCTTTAGTAGCTTCTTTTTGTAATCTGCTAAGATGCCTTTCAGCGATCTGCTGTGGTATCTATAAGGAAAGCAGAGGTGTTATTTCAGAAGGAGGAAAAGAAGATCCTCCTGTCAGCAGCACTTGGTGAGCAACTGCATCTGCCAGTGCATTTCGTTTTGCTTCAGACGAGTCTTCTTTGGAATGTCTAGCACACTTCACTACAGCTGTTTGGGAAGAAATAAAGCCATTCAAAGTTTAACGCAAGAGCCATTTCTAATAAGACTCCCTGAAGAAGTTAAAAACCTTTTTCTTTTTTCCAAAAAACTCCAAAATAATGAATAACCCCATAAACATATTGTGTCTCTGTATAAATAGTGGCCACGAGATCTTTCGCCAAAATACATACGCGCGTTGGTGGTGAGAGGGGCTCGCAGGTCGCCATACCTGAGACCCGGGATATCGAGGGTCCAGCCCCGGAACAACAGGTCCCGACCAGCGAGACCCAGAGTGAGGCTGGTGTGACGTCAGCGGGCGTCCGCTGCTACAAATTGAACAGCGGACGCTGAAATCCCTGGAGCCTGTGTTGGTGGTGAGAGGGGCTCGCAGGTCGCCGCCATACCTGAGACCCGGGATATCGAGGGTCCAGCCCCGGAACAACAGGTCCCGACCAGCGAGACCCAGAGTGAGGCTGGTGTGACATCAGCGGGCGTCCGTTGCTACAAATTGAACAGCGGACGCTGAAATCCCTGGAGCCTGTGTTGGTGGTGAGAGGGGCTCGCAGGTCGCCGCCATACCTGAGACCCGGGATATCGAGGGTCCAGCCCCGGAACAACAGGTCCCGACCAGCGAGACCCAGAGTGAGGCTGGTGTGACGTCAGCGGGCGTCCGCTGCTACAAATTGAACAGCGGACGGTGCACCGTCACCGACGGCGCACCCTAAGCCGCGTGCTCCAAAGGGGCGCGCTCGGCTTGTGCCGGCTTAGGCCGGAGAAGGCTGGGAGGCTGCTACAGATTATGGCTGCGGACCGGGATCTCCCCTGACCTCAACAATCCTGTTTGTCGATCACAGAAGCGTGAGTAAAATAAGGAAAGGGTTTCAGTGTTGTAGTTATACGTAACATTTATGCCCCATACAAAAAGAAAGGGCAGAGTCAGGCAGGATGCCTCTACCCCTACCAGACCGGGCCCTATACAAACCACTTTAACCGGATTCTACTCACCTGCAACAATTTCGACCCTGGAGTGTCCCATTACATCGAGGGATATTGAGCAAATATCCACTATGTCGGGAGAAATAAGTCTAAGTCCCAGGGTCTTAACAACTCCCCCACCACCAATGAGCGCTGCAGAAACCCATAGTCTGGACTCACCTCTTTTGCGGAAGGCGTTTTTAGGGGAGAGTCCGATAGAGGAAGTCTTTGGGAGAAAAGAGGCAACGCAGGGGAAAGAAGGGGAGGTATCCCAAGAATTGGATCAAAGATCTGGGGCAATAGGAGGAAGTGGGGTTACACCCTCCGTTGGATCTGCGCCACAGCAGGAACTTTTGGATATATTAATGAATCCATCTGCCTCAAGTGTTAAGTTTGAAAAAAATCAAAAAGTTTCTTTAGAAATGCTATGGTCTGCAATAATGTTATTACATCATAATGTAGAAAAAATGAGTAGTAATATTAGAGATGTTCAATCTACATTGCAAAATTTAAGTCCTTTAGTGACAAATAATGGTTCAACTCTTAAAAGGGTGGAAACAGATATTATTCAAATAAAAGATGTTCAAACTTCTATAATAAAGGGAGAGAATATCCTATCAAGAAAGGTTGAAAATCTAGAAAATTTGCTACGTTATTCTAACCTCAGGTTTGTCAACTTTCCTAAATGTAGGATGGTCTCCCCTGTGGAACAGTTACGAAATTATTTTAGTGAAGTATTGTCTATAGTTTCAGATAATTTTCCTATGATTAAGACTGCATATTTTTTGAATGTGAGAGAACAAAATCAAAATCTGAACCTGCCATTACAAGAGTCTCCATTGAATGTCACTGATCTGATAGAGTCGTCATTCAGTACCCAGATAGAGATGAGGGGAACTTTAATTGTAAAGTTTGCCCTGACTTTGGATAGGGACAAGATATTAAATAAGTTTATGGAAAAAAGAACCTCTCTCTATCTGGGTCAAAAAATATGGGTCTACCCAGATGTGACAAAAGACACTCAGGCAAGAAGGAAAAAATTTATTGCTTTAGCTGGATTGGCCAGAACATTTGGTATACAAATAAATATAAAATTTCCCTGTAAATGTTTTATGAAGGTAGATGGAACGAAATACGTTTATTATGATCCTCTTGATTTAGAAAGATTCTTGCAGGAACGCAGATCCCAGGATGGGGTACCAGATCCTCAAATTGATGAGAATGTTTGATTTATTCAAGTGTTGCAATACTTCTGTTTATAATGTATAATTAGTAAGACCATGACTGGTAATTATGTGTAAAGGGATTTGCTTAACAGGTTTCCCAACATTTTTGGTCTGTAAGGAAACTGAGCTGTTTTCTGTAGGAATCAGTGCACTTTCAATAACTACAAGATTCATATATGTCCTTTTCTTAATAACTCATTCCCTGTACGTACCAGGATCAGTCCAGGACACCTAGGTTGTGACTCCGCACCAGTAGATGGAGACAGAGCAAAACTGTCGGACTGCGTCACATATGACTCTGTGTCAGTCACAGCCCCTCAGTCTTACTCTGTCTCCAGTAGATGGTGCAGGTGCGGTCACAGCTCCTGCCTGCCCTGGTTCTGGTACTCCGTCACGGTCGGTTCTTTTTTCTTGGTTTTAGGCCAGTTTAGGCTACGGTGGTTTTAATTGGGAATTTTTTGATTTTTAAATTGTCACTGACGTCCCATCCACCCTGCCTCCCAGGGGGGTTGTGAGGTTCTGAGGGAACCATCCCCCCTGGGCGAGGCCGCTGCTAGGGTCGAGGACCCGGCTTTCCCAGTAGCAGCATCAGGGGTGACACCGGGGAGCCCGGTTCACTCACCCCTGCTGGATTAGGGCTCCAGGACCGTGGACAGCTATAGGCGTTTTGTAAAAAAAAAAAAAGTTTTTGTTTTTGTTCCCTGCTCTCTGTTGCTTCGCGTCGCCGCTGGCAGGGGGGGAGGTCGGTCGCTAAGTTTTATTTGTTTTTTGCTGCCGTTGCTCTCCGTTTTCGCGGCGTTTCGTCAGCATGCCTCATGGCTCGTCCTGTCGGGCCTGCGGCTCGGCGCACGCGCGAAAGCCTCTGCGCGGCTTGTATCCCGGGCGGAGAAGGGTCGTCCGGGGCGCCTCGGGGGGCTCATTCTCGGCTTCCTTGATCGCCGCCGCGTGGGGGCTCGGCTGAGAGGCCCCAAGAGCTTTTCCCGCTAAGTGCGGGAGCGGCGGCCATTTTGGCCGCGAAATGGCGCGGGAGATGGCAGAAACTTCGGCCTTGCCTCCCACGCTTTCTCCGCAGCGGATCGCTGCGGGGGGGGGGGGTCCCCTGGGAGTCCCGGTGAAAATTCTTCGGACTCGGGGTCCTTTTCAGAGGACTTTGCGCTTTTGCTGCGCAAGATCCTGAAGTATAAGAGAAGCAAGCGTGGCCGGGGTGGAACCCGCAAGGCTCCCCCAGAGAAAAAGTCAAGAAGGCCAAGGGGGGTCCCGGAGGTGCCCCAGGGTGCTTCGCGAGGCAAGCAGCTTCCACGTGGCGTCCCACAGGAGGCGGACTCCGATTCCTCCTCTGGGGCGGACACTGATTTCCCGGAGGAGCCCCTGAAGGGGGCCGACGAGGTGGTGGCGGACGGATCCGCTCAGTCCGGCACAGGAAAAGGATCACAGGCCGTGGAAGGAGACGATCCCAAGGTAGTCTGGCTATTCCGCAGGGAGGAGCTTCCATCACTAATCCCGGCCATTCTCCAGGAGCTGGGAATAGAGGCGCCCCCGGTGGTGGTCCGTAAGGAAGCGAACATGGATCCGGTCCTGTTAGGTCTCACGGGTCCAGCAGTTGCTTTCCCGTTTCATTTCTCTTCTACGGACATCCTGTTCCGGGAATGGGACACCCTGGAGTTGGGTTTGAAGGTCAGCAAGGCCATGGACAAGCTTTACCCGCTGCCGGAGGATGCGCTGGACCTTCTCAAGCTTCCCAAGGTGGATTCAGCGGTTTCCGCGGTAACAAAGAGATCTACCATCCCGGTCACGGGAGCGACAGCCCTCAAGGAGCTCCAGGACAGGAAGCTGGAAGTGCAGCTTAAGAAGATTTTCGAGGTTTCCGCGCTGGGAGTACGGGCCGCCATCTGCACGAATTTCGCTATGCGGGCTAGCCTGCGCTGGGCCCAGGTTCTTCAAGCCAATGCGGAGCTTTCCGCAGACGAGGCATCGCAGGCGGATAGGTTGGAAGCGGCAATAGCGTATGGGGCAGATGCGCTGCACGATCTGCTGCGCACGTCGGCTAGGTCCATGGTAGCTGCTGTCTCAGCGCGTCGACTTCTGTGGCTGCGCAACTGGGCGGCGGATGGTTCTTCCAAGGCTCATCTCGGGCCGCTACCATTCAAAGGGAAATTACTGTTTGGCAAGGAATTGGATGATTTAATGATTTCCCTGGGGGAAAACAGGGCTTTCAAGCTGCCGGAGGACAGATCCAGGGCGCGGTCTTCGTTTTCGGCCAGGTCCCGCTTCCGTGGTCCCAGGAAGTCGCGTCCTCAGAGGTCGTCCGGGCACTCGTATAGGTCTTCCTCCTCCCGTACCCCGCAGTGGCAGCAGCAGTCCTTTCGGGGGAAGCGCTTCGGAAGACAAGGGGGAGCCCCTGCGAGCGCAGGGGCCAAGGCTTCGCAATGAAAGGTGGTCGGCCCATCTCTCACTGCAGCCCCAGCATGCCGTTCCCAACGTCGGGGCGCGGTTGATGTTATTTTTCGAGAGATGGGCCGGCATAACGTCAGACCAGTGGGTCCTCAACGTGATAAGTCACGGCTACGTGTTAGATTTTGCTCGCACGCCAGCGGACAAGTTCCTGGTCTCACCTTGCAAGGCTCCAGGGAAGACGGCAGCGGTGCTAGACACCATCTGGCGCTTGGAATGCTTGGGAGCCATTTCCCCCGTCCTGGTCAACCAGCACGGCAAGGGCCGTTACTCCATTTACTTCATCGTCCCAAAGAAAGACGGCACGTCAAGACCGATTCTGGATCTCAAAGGGGTGAACCGATGCCTGCGCGTTCCTCACTTCAAAATGGAGACGATTCGGTCTGTAATCGCCGCGGTACGGCCAGGTGAGTATCTGGCCTCCCTAGATCTCACGGAGGCGTATCTTCACATAGGCATTCAGCTGTCGTTCCAGCGCTTCCTCAGGTTCTGCATTCTAGGACGGCATTACCAGTTTCGAGCGCTCCCGTTTGGTCTCGCGACGGCCCCCCGTACATTCACGAAGGTGATGGTCGTGGTGGCGGCGCAACTGCGCCGGGAAGGTCTCCTGAAGTCCGAGGATCAGTGTCGGGGGGCAGTGGCCAGGGTCCTCCAACTTTTGCAGTCCCTAGGATGGGTGGTCAACTTCAACAAGAGTCATCTGACACCCACGCAGACCTTGGAATATCTGGGAGCCGTTTTCGACACAAAGCAGGGCAAGGTGTTCCTGTCGCACGAACGGATATGCAAGCTGCAAGCTCAAGTAAGGCGCTTATTGTCTCTCCGACGACCGTGGGTCTGCGATTACCTTACGGTCCTAGGTTCTATGGCTTCCACGCTGGCGCTGGTTCCCTGGGCGTTCGCTCATCTGCGTCCATTACAGTCGTCCTTACTGTCCCGCTGGAAGCCGGTTTCAGAGGAGTTCCACTTACCGCTTCCACTAGCGGGACACGCGAGGTCCAGCCTACGCTGGTGGCTGGATTCCAGTCATCTGTCCTCTGGAGTGTCTCTTCTGGTGCCCAATTGGACGGTGGTGACCACGGATGCCAGCCTCTCCGGTTGAGGAGCAGTCTGCCTAGGGAGCTCAGTCCAAGGCCTATGGTCAGTGTCGCAAGCCCAGTGGTCTATCAACAGACTAGAGACCAGAGCGGTCCGTCTGGCTCTGCAAGCCTTCCTACCGTTAGTGCGGGGAAAGGCGGTCCGAGTGTTTGTCGGACAACGCGACCACAGTGGCCTACATCAACCGCCAAGGCGGGACAAGGAGCCCACAGGTGGCGGAGGATGCTCAGCGCTTGATGGCCTGGTCAGAGCTACATCTCAGCAACGTAGCAGCCTCTCACATTGCAGGAGTCGACAACGTTCAGGCGGATTTTCTCAGCCGTCATCGTCTGGATCCCGGAGAGTGGGAGCTGGCGGACGAAGCGTTTCTTCTCATTTGCGAAACGTGGGGAGTGCCCCACATGGATCTGATGGCCACGTGGCACAACGCGAAGGCTCTGCGATTTTTCAGTCGACGTCGAGAACGGGGGGCAGAAGGCGTCGATGCGTTGGTGCTTCCCTGGCCGACGGATGTGCTGCTGTACGTGTTTCCCCCGTGGCCGATGATTGGCAAGATTCTGCGGCGCATAGAGTTGCACCCGGCCAACGTAATCCTGGTAGCTCCGGAGTGGCCACGCCGGCCGTGGTTCGCAGACCTCGTCCAGCTTGCAGTAACGGCACCCCTTCGGCTCCAGGGAATGGCGGGTCTACTCCATCAGGGCCCCGTCTGTTTGGAGGATGCGGATCACTTCTGTCTCGCGGCATGGCTTTTGAGAGGAATCGGCTGAAGAGGAAAGGTTACTCAGATGCGGTGGTAGCCACGTTGCTATGTTCCAGGAAGCAGTCGACGTCCCTGGCTTATGTCCGTGTCTGGGTGGTTTTTGAGGAATGGTGCGAGCAACGTGGGGTGGACCCCACTTCGGCTTCCGTCTCCGACATTCTGGCATTCCTCCAGGCAGGTCTGGCCAAAGGTCTGGCGTGCAGTTCTCTACGGGTCCAAGTGGCGGCGCTTGGTTGTTTGCGGGGTAAGGTCCGTGGTACATCCCTGGCTCTTCACCCGGATATAGCTCGTTTCCTTCGGGGAGCTAAGCACCTTCGTCCTCCATTGCGTCTCCCCTGTCCGGCTTGGAATCTCAATTGGGTTCTCTCCGCTTTATGCGAGGCGCCGTTTGAGCCCTTGAAACGCACAACTACTAAAGATCTCACGTTGAAGACGGTGTTCTTGGTGGCGATTGCCTCGGCACGGCGTGTTTCGGAGTTACAGGCCTTGTCCTGTAGGGAACCCTTCTTGCGTATTTCCGATTCCGGAGTTTCCTTGCGGACGGTTCCTTCCTTTCTGCTGAAAGTGGTGTCGTCTTTCCACGTAAATCAGTCGGTTGAGCTGCCCGCTTTCGCGGTCGGGGAGTCCTCTGATCTAGACGCGAGGGAATTACGGAAGCTTGACGTGCGGAGATCCCTCCTTCGCTATCTGGAGGTCACTAATCCATTTCGGGTCACAGATCATCTGTTTGTTTTGTTCTCTGGTCCAAAGAAAGGGGCCGCAACGTCCCGCACGACGATCGCCCGTTGGCTCAAGGAGGCCATTGGTTCGGCGTACTTGGTGCGGGGAAAACCGCTTCCCGTGGGTCTTCGGGCTCACTCGACTCGATCTCAAGCTGCGTCTTGGGCGGAAGCTTCTCAGGTGTCGCCTCAAGAGATTTGCAGGGCGGCTACCTGGAAGTCGTTGCATACCTTTATCAGGCATTACCGGTTGGATGTCCGGGCTACCGATTCCGGGGGTTTTGGAGAGAGGGTACTCCGAGCGGGACTCTCTGCTTCCCACCCTCGGTAACTTAGCTCTGGTACATCCCAGATGTCCTGGACTGATCCTGGTACGTACAGGGAAAGGAAAATTAGTTTCTTACCTGATAATTTTCGTTCCTGTAGTACCAAGGATCAGTCCAGGATCCCGCCCGCAGTGCTGCGCTGAAGTAACGGAGAGTCCGCTCATTGTTCTGGGTTAATCTGGTCCGCTTGTTTAGCTCTCTCGGTTGGAGAGTCAGTTTCCGGCAGGGGTGTTTATTTCCCCGTTCTAATTAGCGGTTTATAGCTAGTTTTAGTTCTGTGGTTGTGTTTCTACTTTGACATTACGTATGACTGAGGGGCTGTGACTGACACAGAGTCATATGTGACGCAGTCCGACAGTTTTGCTCTGTCTCCATCTACTGGTGCGGAGTCACAACCCAGGTGTCCTGGACTGATCCTTGGTACTACAGGAACGAAAATTATCAGGTAAGAAACTAATTTTCCTTTATTTCATTAATGTTAACATTAATGAAATAATGAACAGGTCTACATCAGCTATGCCACAGATCATTTACCAAGGCCTTCTGTTCAGTGCACGCCATCTCAGACATTATCATTGATTTGTTATAGTTACCGAGTTACCTCTCTACTTCTGGCTTCTTCATATTCCGAGTTCCATTACCCTTGTTTTATTGTAAATTTTTGCCTCTTCTTCTATGTTAAGGTTAATGTTATAACCCCTGTTCCTTGTAAACCGATATGATCTGTATCATGAATGTCGGTATAAAAATGTACTAAATAAATAAATTTCTATCAGTTTTTGAAAAAAAATAGATCACAAAAGACAGTTTTTATGAAGAAATGTATGAATCCAGGAATAAAAAAAAATGTCATCTTCATGCCTGTTCCTCAAAACAAATCTTCCATGGTTGTTAAGCATACTCTGTGTCAGGGTTCCTTTTTTTTTGCTGCAACAAGGAATCAATTCCTAAGGGTGGGGCTATTTTCTATTCAGACTCATGGAAGCCAAAAGCATATTTCTAAACAACTGAAAATAAATATTTTTCCAAATGCATGAATTTCAACTGTTATTTAAAAGTAGGGATTTAAACTTAAACAAATCTTCAGAACATGAAATGGATCATAAATATTTGCCAAGGAGGAATATGATAATCCTGCGCAGACACTATCATACTCCGTTTCTTGTTCTGGGAAGAACTTGAAATAAAATATATTCTGATTCACGTATAATCTCTTCCTATGCAAGGTTATTGGATAGTCTGAACATTTTATACTTCAGTGTTTAATATATGACTGAACATTTATTCTTGTAGTGATTTAATTGTTAATAGATAATTCTGTCTTAATTCAAAAACAAGGAAAAATAAGATACATTTATTATTTTCTTATAAAGGTTCCGTAACAAATTAAGCTATACTTATAGCACTAAATTCCTGGGGGAATGGGAAGAGAGAAACGTTCTAGCTTTTAGACGCCATTTTACTTATTGTATTTATTATTCAGTTTTTCTTCCTAAGGCTAAACAAGACAGATAATAAAATAAATGATTTAGCTTTTCTTAAAGATAGCTATAATTATGAACAGATGGATATATTTTGAATTAACCCCCAACCAAATGCATTTAGCAATTTCAATTCGGCGGCATACACCGAGCAAGTCAACTACCTTGATAGGGAAAGGACAGAAAAAAATATTTCTGTTCGCGTCTTATTACGTTTCTATAGTGCAGGAGGTACGATTGTACATAGTATTCGAAATAAAAACAGTAAAAACAAACTTTCCTTATGTTTTTTCTAAAATCTTTATAGTGTAGTATTTTAAATAAAACTGGATGTTCATTCATAGACAATATTTCTTTTTTTTAGGCTTGGAAAAGATAAGAACCTTAAAAAAGAATTTAATATATATAAATCATCACAGCTAAAATTCTGGATACTAAAAATCAAGCCATAAGCTTTCTTTTGCAATAAAGCAGTACAGAAGATTAGTTTTCAGGATACCTGCATAGAATTATTAAATTTATTTATTTATTTATTTAAAGCGTCTTATATACCGACGTTAGCCGAAACATCACATCGGTTTACATCAAACCATCGAAAGGGAGGAAATTACAAAAAACAGGGAGGGGGGGAATGGATACATTGAACCAAAAGGAAAGCAAGAAGGCATAGGAACAAATCAACAGGTTAACTAGAGAGTCATGAGTACAGGATCAAAAAACACAGAGTCAGTTCAACTCAGCGTCAATCCAAAAACAATATAAATATATTGTTTTTCTAAGCCTTATTAGCTAATGAAAGCTACATCTACTAAAATAAGAAATTTAATAATAAAGTACACGGAGCATAAATCTATAATTGTAAAATAGGTAGATTCAGGGGAATGTGTGACGGTGTAAGGATTAGGTATGATTAGACTGATAGGAAGTACTATGGCAATTACATATCTTAAATCTTATACAAACCTCTTATCTGAGAGAGGTTTTAATATTGGCAAAATTGGAAAATTACATGGAATAGCTGCTTCAGTTAGTAATTTAATTATAACACCTTGTAACAAATCTTTAATTACTAGATCAATTTGTAAATGACCAACATCATAATTATCTACAGACCACAAGTACTCAGGAATATCTGAAAAATCAAAATCCATTTCTGCAGTTTGCATACAGCCTATGGCAGCAGTTTCAGGAAAAGCAAAAATTTCACAAGCAGAAATCTCTGCTGTGTTTAGAGCAGCTTGCACATCACATAATCTCTGTTCTGGTTGAGAGAAAAAACTGCATTAGGGGCCAGATTTTAAAAGGGATACGCGCATAAGTTATGCGCGTAACCCTTAAAAAACACACCTGCACGCGCCGAGCAAGCCCTGGGACGCGCGTAAGTCCCAGGGCTTGCAAAAAGGGGCGGTCGGGGGCGTGGTGTTGGCTTGGGGGCATGGCCGAGTGCCCCGACACAGCGGCCTGTGTCAGGGCCTGCCGCGCCAGCAGACAGGCGGCACGCGTAAGTTAAGACTGCCCGGAGGCAGGCGTAACTTCGCGGATAAAGGTTAGTAGGAGGATTTAGGTAGGGCTGGGGGGTGGGTTAGATAGGGGAAGGGAGGGGAATGTGGGGGGAGGCAGGAGGGAACGGGCAGCACGCGCAGGGCTCGGCACGTGCAAGTTGCACAAATGTGCACCCCCTTGCGCGCACCGACCCCGGATTTTATAAGATACGCGCGGCTACGCACGTATCTTATAAAATCCGGCGTACTTTTGTTTGCGCCTGGTGCATGAACAAAAGTACGCTCGTGCGCTGTTTTTAAAATGTACCCCAAGGTGCACAAAATATAGTGCAATGCATAATTAATCATGTCCTAACAATTCATAGGAAAGGATGCTGAAAGCAGAAAAGCATGCAATGTAAGCAAGGGACCTAATTGCACTGGTACAGTGTCAGAAAAACAATACAGGATACATAATTGGTAACCAGAAAAACTGTACAGAAATCAGGATATCACAACAATTTTCCTATCCCCTTAACTCCCCCCCCCCCCCCCCTTTTGACCATGCAACATAATTATAAATGATAAAAATAAAGAAGGAAAAATATTAACCCCCCTCCCCATTAGGTGCAACTCAATGTAGTTTAGTGTCCACCCGTAGCCTCATTAGGGGGGTAATTTTCATAAGGATTTACATGTGTAAATGTAACTGCTATTGTAGCAATTTTCAAAAGCCATTTACTTGAGTAAAGGACACTTACGCGAGCAAATCCTATGGACAATTCATGGCATATATTGTAGCAATTTTCAAAAGCCCACTTATACGAGTAAAGTGCATTTACTCGAGTAAAATCCAGTTTTAAGTGAGTAAATGCTTTTAAAAATCAGGCCCTATGTAAGGATGCCATATTTTGTAAAATTTATCTAGATTATCCTGATGAATCGCAGTCAGTTTCCCAAGATAATACAGTTTAAACAAAGCATTCAAGGCCCTTAGATCAGTCAGGAAGAGACCCCATGGTTCACACAGTCCGGACCCCCTTCTAGGGGCTGGGAAGTGGGCTAAGCCTGTCCAGGCACCGGATCTTGCCGAGGGGCCCCGGCCTTTCAGATTGCGGACCCTGCAAGGAGATCCGGATTCTTCTTCGGATACAGATGAGCCGGAGGAACAGCAGGGGGACCAGGACCTCCCGTCTCAACCCCCGAGGTGGGGTTGAAGGGGACGGAGACCAGTTGTCCGGTAGTCTGAGAGATACCCATGGGACAGATGGGGATGACCCGAAAGTAGTCCGTCTCTTTCAATGGGACGAGCTGGGGCCCCTCATCCCGGAAATTCTCGGAGAATTAGGGATACAATTGCTGCAGGAAGAATCCAGGCTTGGTGCTACGGACCCGGTAGTCTTGGGACTGAGGGGTCTTCCTTCCGCTTTCCCGTTTCATTTTTCAGCGTCTGATTTACTTTTCAAGGAATGGGATACCCCTGATTTGGGCCTCAAGGTGGCTAAAGCAATGGATAAGCTCTACCCTCTGCCCGAGAAGGCATTGGATGTTGAGGATTCCTAAGATAGATTCGGCTGTGGCGGCGGTCACAAAGAAGACCACCATCCCGGTTACCGGGGGGACGGCTCTTAAAAATTTACAGGAACGTAAGCTGGAGATACAGCTTAAAAAGATCTTCGAGGTCTCTGCACTAGGTATTCGTGCAGCTATCTGCAGTATTTTCTCCTTGCGAGCAGGTCTTCTGTGGGTGCAACAGCTACTGGCCAACGACTCGCTTTCCACAGAGGAAGCACATCAGGCGGGGCATCTAGAAGCGGTGATTGCCTATAGTGAGGATGCCTTTTATGATTTGCTTCGCACATCGGCCAGATCCATGGTTTTGGCTGTTTCAGCGCGATGCTTGTTGCGGCTCCGCCACTGGGCAGCGGATGTGTCATCTAAAGCCTGGCTGGGGTCGTTGCCGTTTAAGGGCAAGTTGTTATTTGGCAAGGAATTGGAGGATCTGATTGAGAACAAGGTGCATTGCTTATCAGAGGACAGACCAAGGTCAAAAGGGGCTCCTTCTTCCCGTTCTCGATTTCGAGGAGGTCGGAGGCCTCGGACTTCTCAGGGGTCGGTTTCCTCTTTTCGCCATAGTGCCAACAGGCAGCAGACGTACTCTCAGTCCTTTCGCAGACGCCGCTTCAGCTGGCCGGGGGCCGGTCAGAATGTGCAGAGTGGAAAGCCTGCACAATGATGTGCAGCCGGTCCATTCCTCGGTGCCAGTGGTCGGGGGCAGATTGTCTCGGTTTTACGAGGAGTGGACCAGAATCACATCGGATCAGTGGGTCCTAGATGTGATAAGATACGGTTACGTGTTAGATTTTGTACGTCAGCCTTGCCAGTGCTTCCTGGTATCGCCCTGCGGTTTTACAGACAAGCGCCAGGTGGTAAGAGAGAAGCTGAGACGTCTTCGCGACCTCGGCGCGATTGTTCCGGTTCCGCCGTATGAACTCCGCAGGGGCCGTTATTCCATTTACTTCGTGGTACCAAAAACAGAAGGAACCTTTCGTCCTATTCTCGACCTGAAGAGTCAACAGATGTCTGCGAATATCTCATTTTCGTATGGAGACCCTGCGGTCCGTGATTGCTTCAGTGAGGCAGGGGGAATTTCTAGCATCCCTGGACCTCACAGAAGTGTATCTTCACATCGGAATCTGGGCGGAGCACCAGTGATTCCTAAGGTTCGCCGTGCTGGGTCAGCATTACCAGTTTCAGGCGCTGCCGTTCGGCCTTGCTACCGCGCCTCAAACTTTCACCAAGATTGTGGTGGTGGTAGCAGCGCATCTTCGCAGGGAAGGTTTTCTGGTACACCCGTACTTGGACGATTGGCTGATTCGTGCCAAGTCGGAGTTGCTCTGTCAGGAAGCAGTTCAACGGGTGCTTCAATTATTGCAAACTCTCGGCTGGGTGGTCAATGCATCAAAAATCCTGCTGGTGCCTTCTCAATCTCTGGAGATTTTGGGAGCCTTGTTCGACACTCGTCGGGGAACGGTGTCTCTCACACGGGAATGCATGTTCAAGTTACAGGGTCAGGCCCTACACTTGTTATCCAAGCCAGTCCCAATAGTCTGGGATTATCTTCAGGTGTTGGGGTCAATGACTTCGATGTTGGAATTGGTTCCCTGGGCCTTCGCTCATATGCGGCCCTTACAGTCAGCGTTGCTTTCCCGATGGAACCCAGTGTCAGAACAATTTCATCTGCCATTACCACTCACGCAGTCAGCTCGGTCCAGCATGGATTGGTGGTTGTGTCAGAGCAACTTGAGCTGCGGAGTACCGTTGGTAGTTCCATCCTGGACAGTGGTCACCACGGATGCCAGCTTGTCCGGTTCGGGAGCAGTTTGCCTGCGAAAGTCAGTGCAGGGGCAATGGTCCCCGCAGGAAGCTTGTTGGTCCATCAATCATCTAGAGACCAGAGCGGTTAGCTTGGCACTGCAGGCCTTCCTTCTGCTGGTCCACGGCAAGTCAGTCAGGGTTCTATCAGACAATGCGACCACTGTGGCTTACTTCAATCGACAGGGGGGAACCAAGAGTCAACCAGTGGCGTCCGAAGCCCGTCAATTGATCGCGTGGGCGGAGCAGCATTTGTACAGCATAGCAGCCTCTCACATTGCCGGGGTAGAGAACGTTCAGGCAAATTTTCTCAGTCGCAATCATCTAGACCCCGGAGAGTGGGAACTCGCGGAGGCCACATTTCGACTCATTTGTGCACAGTGGGGGACTCCCGCCCTGGACCTGATGGCGACGTTCAAGAATGCCAAAGCTCCTCGTTTCTTCACTCGTCGCAGGGAGACAGGAGCGGAGAGCGTGGACGCACTGGTACTGCCTTGGCCAACGGATGTTCTACTGTATGTGTTCCCTCCGTGGCCCCTCATCGGCAGGATTCTGCAACGCATAGAGTTGCACCCAACAGAAGTGGTGCTCGTAGCTCCCGATTGGCCACGACGTCCTTGGTTTGCGGATCTGGTAAATCTGGCCTTAGAGGAACATATTCGATTTCAGTATGTGCCGGATCTTCTACATCAGGGACCCATTTGTTTCGACCAGGTCGAACGCTTTTGTCTAGCGGCATGGCTTTTGAGAGGCAAAGGCTGAAATCCAGAGGGTATTCGGATGCTGTAGTAACCACTCTCCTAAGGTCCCGCAAAGTTTCTACGTCATTATCTTATGTGCGGGTTTGGAAGGTATTTGAGACATGGTGCCTTGATCGGGAGATGGTGCCTACTCGTGCGACCGTTCCGGATGTTTTGCATTTTCTTCAGGATGGTTTGGCAAAGAGTCTCTCATGTAGTTCCTTGCATGTTCAGGTGGCGGCACCGGGGTTTTTGCGCAGTCAGATCCACAGTGCGCCTTTGGCGTCTCACCCAGATGTGGTTCGATTCCTTAAAGGGGCAAAACATTTATGCCCGCTGTTTTGACGGCCTTGTCCTTCCTGGAATCTGAATGTGGTACTTAAGGCTTTGTGCGGCGCACCCTTTGAGCCTATCTGCAAGGTCACCTTGAAGGATCTAACTCTGAATATGGTGTTTTTAGTGGCTATTGCCTCTGCAAGGCGGTTATCCGAACTTCAAGCCCTGTCTTGTTGGGAGCCCTTTTTGCGGATCTCGGAGTCTGGAGTGTCGCTGCGCACAGTTTTTTCTTCCTTTCATTTAAATCAGACAGTAGAACTCCCATCGTTTTCGGATTTGGACAGCTCAGATCCTTTGTCTAAGGACTTTCGAAAATTGGATGTCCGGACGTTGTTGCGTTACCTGGAAGTTACCAACGCTTTCCAGGTATCGGACCACCTCTTCGTGCTTTGGAGTGGGCCTAGAAGAGGTAATGCTGCTTCCAAGACTACCATTGCTCGCTGGTTGAAGTAGACCATAAGCTCTGCGTATCTATTGCAGGGAAGGTCCCTGCCGGTGGGACTACGCGCTCATTCTACATGATCTCAGACCGCATCCTGGGCAGAATGCCAACAAATATCTCCAGAGGAGATTTGTAGGGTGGCTACATGGAAGCCCTTACATACTTTTGCCAGACATTATCATCTGGATGTTAAGGCTCCAGGAAACGCTGGATTTGGAGAAGGGGTGCTCTGAGCGGGCCTCTCCGGATCTCAACCCATTTAATGACAGCTCTGGTACATCCCAGGAGTCTGGACTGATCCGGGTACGTACAGGGAAAAGAAAATTGGTTCTTACCTGATAATTTTCGTTCCTGTAGTACCAAGGATGAGTCCAGAGTCCCGCCCATTAGTTCTGACAAGGAAAGGGAGAGTCCGTACTGTGCGTTTCCTTTCAATTCACAGGTCAATTCGGTAGGTACAGTTATCGATAGCACGGATTCTGTTCCCATTTGGGAGTTTATTGAGCCGGTTGAAGTTGTTAGGTTACTGTATATAGTTAGTTTGGGTGTTTTGTGATCCATTCTGCTTTGATATTAAGTAATACTGCCGGACTGTAGGTGGCACCAGCCTAGATAAGGCGGAGTTTTGTTTGTAAAATTCTGTCTCCATCTGCTAGAGGGGGGGCAAAACCCAGGAGTCTGGACTGATCCGTGGTATTACAGGAACGAAAATTATCAGGTAAGAACCAATTTTCTTTTTAATTTTATTTTTCTTTGCTTCTAATGTTTCTTTTAAATATAACAGTTTTTCCATATTAAATGTCCCCGCTAATGGAAACTGTAATTTACGCTTATCTTCAATCAAGCCATGCCATTGCTTTACGTACATTTTATCTATTTGCTGATGATTAGACAAACAATTTACCTCTGTGCTATGTGGAGAGCTTTGTGAAAATATACTCCCCATATTTTAGAAATTAAATCATCACACATGTCAGTTTCGTATCTCATAGTCTTTCATAACCCACACTAATCCAGTAAAACTTGTTTTAGTAAAAAAAAAATTTTTCTCATATCTTCTCCACTACTGTCCATCTTTAAAATCAACCACTCGAGATTTTACAGGAAATTGCCTTTTACCAAATGCTTCTGTACCGTCAGTGTACACATAATTGTAAATCACATTTACAGTCAACTCTCAGAAAGACTTGATACTCTGGTCATTTATATTCCTAGCACCTTCTAGGAATAAAATCAGTGTACAATTTGATGGCACATCAGGAAGACTCTATACTCCTGTCATACATTTATTTCTAGTTCTCTCTCGAAAGGAACATAAAACAAAAGCCGGCTTTTTTCTGGTGTTCCCCTTGCACCATAGCAATCAACAACAAAGGGCTGGAGACTTCATACTCCTCTCCCACTGATGCAGCTAATTTCTTCGTGGATTGTTGTAGCAGAACATGAGATTTTTATTGGGAAGTAACCTTTATTTAAAGATTCTCCTGGAGAGAGCTCTGTCCTCAACTCAGGAGCAATCATAAGAACATGCATTTGTTCTGCATCCCAAAAATGGGAAGAGGTGTCGCATCTTTGTTACTAAATGTTTTGGATACAGTGCTTAAATACACTTCTGAAGACTTTGTGTACAGATTATTCATTTTTGTGTTTTCCCTGCTTCTTTCTCAGCTATGCCATTGCATAAGTACCCTCCTGCAATCTGGGAGACTCTGAAGCTGAAAGAAGGGATTTACTCCCGCTTACCAGCCCACTATCTGCGATCTATACAGGAGACTAAGACGCCTACTGCAGTTCATTGGCAACCTCTCGGGGTCAAATATACACTAAACCCAAAGACAGGACAGCGGGAGCGGGTGCAAGATGTCCCCATCAAGCCCTACTTCCCCCCTGAAGCTGATCGGGGACTGTGGGGCGGCGAAGGCTGGATCAGTGGGTTCAGATATGCCAGAAACGACAAGGTAAGTTGAGCGAACTCATGCTCATAGCTTTTCTTTTATATGTTAAAGAGAGAAAGAAATATATAAAGATTGAAAATGTGGGTTTCTTAGCATCCAGACAGTTGAATTCAGAACCAGTGGGTTATGTACTTCTACAAGCAGGTGGAGATTGAGCAAAGCTGACATCACAGTATATATATCTACAGTGACAACAGCTTGCCAGTATTCTCCGTCTCCAGCAGATGGTGGACATGTATCTCCCTACTGGGGATTGCTTTAGTTGTAGAAAGAAAGGGAAATTTATTCGCCCTGCTCTCCTGCGGAGCTACCAAATAGTCCCTCCCCCAGTTGAGAATTTCTGAGGTGATTTCCGTGGTCCCTTAGATGAGTGCCTTGGTCCGGTACTGGCATGGACTTAGATGTTGAAACAGCTTAAAGGCAGCGGATTAAGGAAGCCGAGCGCGGCGGGGACAGTATATGCCCTCTCCTCCAGCTGCTGGAGACTGCCTCTGTTCAACTGGGACAGGCTGAGCTCAGGTAAAGCTAAAAAGAAAAGGAGGGGTTTTTGTAGGGCTTCCATATTCCCTGTACGTACCAGGATCAGTCCAGACGGTGGGTTATTCCCCCTTCCAGCAGAGGGAGTCAGACCAAAATTTCTGGGGAAGGTGCTACATAAGCCCATAACCCTGGTCTCCTTGCTCAGTATCTTTCTGACTCCAGCAGAAGGAGCAGGGGACCTTCAGTTCCCCATTATAGTAGCTTAGTGGGTTTGGTTTGGCTCAGCTAGGCTGCTATTCTTTCTTATTATTGTGGGATCAAGTGTTAAAAAAAAAAAAAAGGGAATAGGGGGCTGGCTTGAGTTTGGAGGAGTCACCTCTGTTGACTCCCCCCCCCCCCCCCCCCCCCCCCGGTACTTGCTGACAGGCCTGTTTCTGTTCCCTTTTTTCTTCTCACTGTTTCCTTTTATTACATTGGGTAAGTGCATATTTCATTTTCCTTGCAGGCTTGTCTTTTATTCACGCCGGACCACCAGGGTGCAAGTTAGAGGCTCTAACCTCTTCCCCCCGCCAACCGTGTGTCGACCCGCGGCCCCGTGACATATCATTCCCCGGGGCCGCCGTCCGCCGGGAGGTCCCATTCCCCGGCGGCCTTCGGAGTGTTCCCGGGTCGGTGGGGTGTTCGGGGCGGTCCTTTGGCTTGGGTCATCTTCCAGGTGCCGAGGAGTGATTGTTCCGCGCTCCCTCCCCCGACCCGGCATGCCGAGAGCGGCGGTCTGTAAAGCGTGTGGCTGGCTCGGGGGTCAGCTTTCGAGGGAGGGGCTTTGTACGAGCTACCTCCCCCGTAGGGAGGGTGGCTCGCAGCAGGGGGTGATGCAGGACTTCGCGGACAGGACCGCGAGGGAGGACAGCGCCAGGTCGCGTTCCCGCTGAGCGTGGGAACGGCGGCCATTTTGCAGCAAGAGACGTCTGATGCCGGGACCTCCGAGGAGGAGACAGAGCGTTCCCGGCGCTGCCACCAGTTTTGGCCCCTGTCCACGAGTCTGAGCTTTCCATCGGGGGAGCCTCTGGTTGGGCCCCACTCGGGGGTCCCAGCTTTTTCTCTGGAGTTTGTGGTTTTGATGCACAATGCTTTATACAAAGAATGTCTCAGCTGCTGGATTTCATCCCGGGACCTCCACCTCACAAGCTGGCACGAATGGGGGGGGCCCTCCCCAGGGCTGTTACACACTGGAAAGAGAGATGACGGGTGCATCCCGGGACCCCCCTGGACCACCCAGAGGCTATCCTTCACCACGGGGGGGGGGGGCCCGGTTCCAGATCCGGTCGGGGACAACCCTTTATTGGCGGCCCAGATGGAGGGGGACGACCCCTGGGTACTCCGCATTTTTCAACGGGATGAGCTGGATAATCTGATTCCGCACATCCTGCAGGAGCTGGATATCGATACCCCCCAGGAGCCGCCAGGACCCGATCCCAAGGCAAAAAAGGGGGACCCTGTTCTGGCTGGGCTCCGGCCGCCGGCCAGGGCTTTCCCTACCCATCCCACGTTTCTATAGTTACTTTCCAGAGAATGGGATTCGCCCGAGGCCACCCTGAAGGTCAGCAGGGCCATGGAAGCTATATGCCCTACCGGAGGAGTTTCTGGACCTACTCAAGGTTCTGACAGTGGATTCTGTGGTCTCTGCGGTCACAAAACATACTACCATCCCGGTCACGGGGGGCACGGCGCTGCGGGACCTTCAAGACAGGAAGTTAGAGGTTTACCTCGAGAGTTTTTGAGGTATCAGCGCTCGGGGTGCGAGCGGCCATCTGCAGCTCACTGGCGCAAAGGCAGGTCTCCGCTGGGTCCAACAACTTCTCACCTCCCAGAATCTGCCTACAGAGGAGGCCCACCAGGCAGACAGATTGGAGGCCGTGATTGCCTATGGAGCGGACGCTTTATATGATCTTTTACGGGTCCTGGCCCGGTCTGTGGTGGCTGCGGTCTCAGTCCGCTGCCTTTTATGACTCCGCAACTGGTCGGCTGATTCCTCCTCGAAGACTCGTCTGGGGGTCCCCCCCTTTCAAGGGAAAGTTCCTTTTCGGGGAAGATCTGGATCAGATCATCAAATCCCTAGGCGAAAATGCAGTGCATAGACTCCCGGAGGATCAACCACGTTCCACAAGATCCTTCAGTTCCTCGAAGTCATTTTCACACGCAATGCCGGTTTCATAATACGAGGCAACAGACACACACACACACACACACACACCCCCCCCCTACACGGACACCGTCCTCCTGCTCTCATTCCTGGAACCGGCCCTTTCAAGGGCGAGGGCCTGGCAAGGACGGACCGGGCCAAGGCGCATCCTCAAAACCAGCCCAATGATGCCAAGCCAACCCACACGTCGACCCCCAGGATAGGGGGTTTGATTTCGCTCTTCTACGAAGAGTTGGTCCGAATCACATCGGATCAGTGGGTCCTACATATTCTAAAGCACGGCTACGCATTGGATTTTGTACGCGCCCCCAGAGACAGGTTCATTTTCTCTCCATGCGGTCCTCTCCACAAGCAACTTGTCGTTCACCAGACTCTGGACCGGCTCCTCGCGCTGGGGGCAATAGTGCCAGTACCCGCCTCCGAATTGGGCCGAGGCCACTATTCCATCTACTTCGTGGTTCCCAAGAAAGAAGGCGCCTTCCGTCCCATTCTGGACCTCAAGTCGGTAAACAAATCCCTCAAGGTACCACGTTTCAGGATGAAGACCCTCCGCTCAGTACTGGTGGCAGTACATCAGGGAGAATTCCTGGCTTCGCTGGACTTCACAGAGGCGTATCTACATATTCCGATCTTCGGGGTGCATCAACGATTCCTCAGTTTCAAGATATAGGGACAGCATTTTCAATTCCAGGCCCTTCCCTTCAGGTTGGCGATGGCCCCACGCGTCTTTACAAAGGTTATGGTGGTGGTGGCGGCGGCCGCCCTATGCCGGGAGGGGATTCTGGTACACCCTTTCCTAGACGATTGGCTCTTATGGGCGAAATCCCTGAACCAGGGTTATCGAGCGGTTATCGACAGAGTGGTGCAACTGCTTCAATCCCTTGAGTGGATCATCAACTATACCAAGAGCCACCTCATCCCGTCACAGTCATTGGACTTCCTGGGAGCGCGGTTCGACACGAAGTCAGACATGGTGTTTCTATGACCGGAGCGAGCCCAAGCTTTGCGGGACCAGATACAACTTTTCTCTGCGCTCTCTTGGCCCACAGCTTGGGATTATCTACAGGTCCTGGGATCCATGGCATCCATTATCAATCTGGTTCCCTGGGCTTTTGTGCATTGCGCCCTCTCTACAGGGCCCTACTATCCCGCTGGAAGCCGGTGTCTCGGGACTTTCAGGCTATTCTCCCGATACCTCGAACCGCCGAAGAGAGCTTCCTCTGGTGGATGGACACCAACCACTTGGTACGGGGGGTATCTCTGGAAGTTCCAGACTGGGTAGTAGTCACCATGGATGCCAGCCTCTCGGGCTGGAGAGCGGTATGTCAGTCGAGATCTCTGCAGGGACTGTGGACGAAAGCTCAAGCATGATGGCCGATCAACCAGCTAGAGACCAGAGTGGTCCAATTAGCACTGCAGGACTTCCTTCCCCTGGTCCGCCAGCGGGCGGTCAGAATCGACAGCCGTGTTTCGCAGACCTACTCAACCTGGCGGAGTACGGACCCTTACGCCTTGGTCATCCTCCACGCCTGCTCCAGCAAGGGCCAATATTTTTCGATGAGGCATCTTGCTTCTGTCTTGCGGCTTGGCTTTTGAGAGGCACAGGTTGAGGCGCGTAGTTATCCGGAGGCTGGGATTTCGACATTGCTCAAGGCACGTAAGACGTCCACTTCCGTCGCCTATGTCCGAGTGTGGAAAGTCTTTGAGACATGTTGCACGTTGCATACCATACATCCGACCCACGCTTCGGTTGCACAGATCCTATCATTCTTATAGGCAGGCCTGGAGAAGGGTCTAGCTTACAATTCTCTGCGGGTCCAGGTTGCTGCTTTGGGAGCTTTGCTCCGCCGCGCTCTCCCCTCATCCGAATGTAGTCCATTTCCTTTAGGGGGTGAAACACTTGAAGCCACCACTGCAGGCTCCTTGCCCTTCTTGGAGTCTCAACATCGTGCTTCGTATTCTCGCCGGACCTCCTTTCGAGCCTCTACGTAACTCTACCCTCAAGGATCTCACCCTCAAGATGACCTTCTTGGTGGCGATTAGTTCGGCACGTTGCATTTTGGAGCTGCAGGCCTTATCTTGTAGGAAACCGTATCTCAGATTCACCGACACGGGTGTCATTTTGCGTACGGTACCCTCCTTTCTACCCAAGGTGGTTTTGACCTTTCACTTTAATCAGACAGTGGAATTACCTTCCTTTTCTTCGGATGTCTCTCGGGACCTAAACAAGCTTGATGTTAAGGGCTGTCTGATGCGTTACCTGGAGGTCACCAATGAGTTCCGTCTCTCGGACCACCTGTTTGTCCTTTGGTCGGGACCTAAGAAAGGATGTATGGCCTCTAAGACTACAATCACTCGCTGGCTGAAAGACGTGATTGCCGCAGCATACATTGGCGCAGGGCAAAAGCCTCCTATGGGAGTCAAGACCCACTCGCTTCGATCTCAATCTACGTCTTGGGCGGAAAGTCTTTCGGTTTCCTCGCAGGAGATCTGCAGAGCAGCCACTTGGAAGTCTCTCCATACATTTGCTCGACACTATCGTCTGGATGTCCGGGCGTCGAACTTTGGTTACTTTGGCAACAGAGTCATTCGAGCAGGGCTATCTACGGCCCACCCTTAGGGAAGCTTTGGTACATCCCACCGTCTGGACTGATCCTGATACGTACAGGGAAAAGAAAATTATTCCTTACCTGCTAATTTTCGTTCCTGTAGTACCAAGGATCAGTCCAGACGCCCTCCCTATCTCTTGGGGGTCTGTCAGGGAAGCCTCTGCTCGACTTTAGTTCGGTTTTATTGCTGAACTCCCTGTGGCTACGGGGAGGTATCTTCTTACAGTTCTGTTCGCAAGTTGCAGTTGGGACACTAGTTTTTCCCGATTTGGTTCGAATTTATGATAGGTTTATTCAAGTTTGTTCACTTGATCCCTCCGTCTCTTCTCTTTTTGGCTTTGTTAATCTAGTTACTGAGCAAGGAGACCAGGGATATGGGCTTATGTAGCACCTTCCCCAGAAGTTTTGGTCTGACTCCCTCTGCTAGACGGGGGACATAACCCACCGTCTGGATTGATCATAAGAACATAAGAAAATGCCATACTGGGTCAGACCAAGGGTCCATCAAGCCCAGCATCCTGTTTCCAACAGTGGCCAATCCAGGCCATAAGAACCTGGCAAGTACCCAAAAACTAAGTCTATTCCATGTTACCATTGCTAATGGCAGTGGCTATTCTCTAAGTGAACTTAATAGCAGGTAATGGACTTCTCCTCCAAGAACTTATCCAATCCTTTTTTAAACACAGCTATACTAACTGCACGAACCACATTCTCTGGCAACAAATTCCAGAGTTTAATTGTGCGTTGAGTAAAAAAGAACTTTCTCCGATTAGTTTTAAATGTGCCCCATGCTAACTTCATGGAGTGTCCCCTAGTCTTTCTACTATCCGAAAGTGTAAATAACCGATTCACATCTATCTGTTCTAGACCTCTCATGATTTTAAACACCTCTATCATATCCCCCCCTCAGTCGTCTCTTCTCCAAGCTGAAAAGATCCTTGGTACTACAGGAACGAAAATTAGCAGGTAAGGAATAATTTTCTTTTCCTCTCATCTCTGTGCTCGGTGCACCCAGCCAACATTTATTCCCCGTCTCCAAGGCAGTTTAAGGACATGGGCAGCCTAGTGGGTTGAGCAGTCTTTCTTGGACAAGGCCTTGCTCTCAGGCTTTTCCCTATGCATTGCATGGTAGGCTGCAGTAGTGTTTTCGCACATTTTGCTGCGTGTTAGGCTGTCCTCTTCAGAACACTCGGTTTGTGCTAGTGCATCCAGTTTTTGGACGCTTGGTTGGATGCCTGCTTGGATGTTCAGTTGGTAGAAGCATCTAATTTAGGCGCTCGCTTTTTCTGATCATACAATCTGGGTGGCATTGAGGGCACTCCTCAAAGGCACAAGGTTATATATTTAAATTTTGGATGCTTAGATTTTGGGTGCCTATTTTTTACAGCGCAAATTCAGCTGGACGCACACCTTCAGTCGCCTGATAAGTATACTGACGTTCTGATGGCGCCTATAGCTAAGAAACCTAAGCGCCTTACCCTCTGTGCTGCTTGTCATATTTGGGCATCTCAGCCTGGCGTTCCCTCTAACTTGTGCCAGCACTGCTTAGAGGCTCAGGGACAATTGCCTTTGTCTGATTTTACTAAGCCCAGATCTTCCCAGCCTAATGAGGGCCTGGGTAAAGTCATGTCAGAAGGGGCACCTGACCTCATACCTCCCTTAACTTGGTTCTTCAGTGGGTTAAGTTAGTTCAGTGGGAGGTGGAAGACTCCATGCCAAAACCAGGAGACACCTGTCCTGTGCCCACTGAACTAACTTAACATAAAAGAATAATACAGCATGGGCTGTGTTATTCTTTTACGTTTCCACTTCAATAAAGGATTTGAAAAAGACCGAGGCATCTATTCTCTTTGTATTTCCTAACGGCTTTTATAGATCGCCTATCTTTGTGCTTCTTGGGACTATCCTTTCTTCAGACACAGTCTTCAGCCACGACCAATCTTGAGAGATCAGAGTCGCAGGTGGTAACCTCCCACACTCCTGGTACTGCAGCTGGTCTTCCTGTTGGGGATCCGGATGGCACGGATGATGAAGCCAATCCTTACTCCCTGGAAGATGGGGAAATTCCACTGGGATTGGACCAGTATAGAACTATTGCGGTTCTTTCATACAGAAGAGTTACCGGCTCTGATTTCACAGACATTAAAGATGCTGGGAGTCCCTGGGGCTGAATCCATGTCTGAGCCAAAGAAGAATCCCATTTTGATTTCTTTGCGTAAAGCTGCTTCTTTTTCCCTGTTGCGGAGGCCATTCAAGAATTGATTGATCTTGAGTGGGGCACCCCAGAGGTTAATTTCAAAGGGGGACGAATCTTGGAAGGCCTGAACCCCCTGGATGCAGTGGCAAGAGAACGGTTGCGTTTTCCGAAAATGACCGCACTGGTGTGTACTGTCTCAAAGTGGACGACTATCCCCATGGAGGGAGGAGCGGCCTTGAAGGATGCGCACGATACAAAGATTGAGGCCATCCTTAAGTAAGCTTTTGAAGCAGTGGCAATGACTTTGCAGATAATTTCTTGTTGTCCCCTAGTGACTCACTCCTGTTTGCTTCTCTCTCAGGAGGTCGATGAATCTGGTGTGAATTCCCAGGCGGTAATGGAGCCAGCAGGTGTTTTTTTGGCGGATACGGGCTGCAGTTTGGTCTGCACCTCAGCCAGTGTGGTGACTTCAGTAATAGCAGCCAGGTGTCTGTTATGGATGAGAAATTGGTAGACTGATGCGACCTCCAAGGCTAACCATAAGAAGTTGCCCTTTAAAGCTTGCACTTGTTTGGGAGCGAGTTGGAGAAAATGGCCAATAAGTGGTTGCAGGAAGATAAGAAGCAGATGCTGTGCCCCTTTAGCATGAGAGGTTGTGCTAGGGAATCTAAGCATTTTTGATCCTACAGAGGAGCAGCCTTTCAGAGAACTCAACCTTTCATTAGGTCTCAATCCTTTTCATCCCAGGCAGCCCAGACAAGGCACAAGCTCGGGTAGTGGAACCCCCAAAGCCTCCCAATGAATGTGTGCCAACCCACACCCGGGAACAAGAGATAGGGGGGTTGCCTCTCTCTCTTTTATCAGAGATGGATCGCGATCATGTCAGACCGGTGGTTCTTGGAGGTGATACGAGATGGATATGCGCTGGAGTTTCACAGTGTTCCTTGAAACATATTCATGGTGTCTCCTTGCCACTCCCCTCAGAAGAGGCAGGCAGTGGAGTGTACATTTATTTTGTTGTGCCCAAGAAGGAGAGGATCTGTTCAATAGATCCCTAGAAACGGGAGTGGTGCCGAGTGATTGGAGAAGAGCGGTGGTGGTCCCGCTTCACAAGAGTGGGAACAGAGAGGAGGCTGGTAACTACAGACCGGTTAGCCTCACTTCAGTGGTGGGAAAAGTAATGGAGTCACTGTTGAAAGAGAGAATAGTGAACTATCTACAGTCGGGAGAATTGATGGACCAGAGGCAGCATGGATTCACCAGAGGAAGATCCTGTCAGACAAATCTGATTGACTTTTTTGACTGGGTAACCAAGGAATTGGATAGAGGAAGAGCACTCGATATCATATACTTGGATTTCAGCAAAGCTTTTGATACGGTTCCGCACAGGAGACTGGTGAATAAAACGAGAAGCTTGGGAGTGAGTGCCGAGGTGGTGACCTGGATTGTAAATTGGTTGACAGACAGAAGACAATGTGTGATGGTAAATGGAACCTTCTCTGAAGAGAGAGCGGTTTTAAGTGGTGTACCGCAAGGATCGGTGTTGGGACCGGTCCTGTTCAATATCATTGTGAGCGACATTGCGGACGAGATAGAAGGTAAGGTTTGTCTTTTTGCGGATGACACTAAGATCTGCAACAGAGTGGACACGCCGGAAGGAGTGGAGAGAATGAGACGGGATCTAAGGAAACTGGAAGAGTGGTCGAAGATATGGCAGCTGAGATTCAATGCCAAGAAGTGCAAAGTCATGCATATGGGGAGTGGAAATCCGAATGAACTGTATTCGATGGGGGGGGAAAGGCTGATGTGCACGGAGCAGGAGAGGGACCTTGGGGTGATGGTGTCTAATGATCTGAAGTCGGCGAAACAATGCGACAAGGCGATAGCTAAAGCCAGAAGAATGCTGGGCTGCATAGAGAGAGGAATATCGAGTAAGAAAAGGGAAGTGATTATTCCCTTGTACAGGTCCTTGGTGAGACCTCACCTGGAGTACTGTGTTCAGTTCTGGAGACCGTACCTTCAAAAAGACAAAGACAAGATGGAGGCGGTACAGAGAAGGGCGACCAGGAAGGTGGAGGATCTTCATCGGATGACGTACGAGGAGAGATTGAAGAATCTAAATATGTACACCCTGGAGGAAAGGAGGAGCAGAGGTGATATGATACAGACTTTCAGATACTTGAAAGTCTGATCAAAAGACAACGACAAACCTTTTCCGAAGGAAAAAAAACAGCAGAACCAGGGGTCACGATTTGAAGCTCCAGGGAGGAAGATTCAGAACCAATGTCAGGAAGTATTTCTTCACGGAGAGGGTGGTGGATGCCTGGAATGCCCTTCCGGAGGATGTGGTGAAGACCAAAACTGTGAAGGACTTCAAAGGGGCGTGGGATAAACACTGTGGATCCATAAAGTCAAGAGGCTGCCAATGAAGAGTGGGTGACTCGCCAGAATGATGGCTACTGCCTGGAGTCAATACCCTTATTAAATAAACATACACAGGCTTACTGTGACTCCAACATCGCTCTAAGCTTCAACAGCAAGAGGAAATGTGGAAAAAAGGATTCACACTCACAAAGAGGGGAGTAGCTGGCTTGTTACGGCGGTTACTACCCCAAATCAAATAAGCCTGATACTTCACTTTCGATGCATATACAGCATAGTTCTCTGATTCAACGGCAGGGGAGAAGAAAAACTGATACTTCACACATCCAGCAGAGCTCTCTGCTTCAACGGCAGGGGAGAAGAAAAGAGGGTTCGCACTCACAAAGCGGGGAGTAGCTGGCTTGTTACGGCGGTTACTACCCCAAACCAAATGTGCCTGATACTTCACTTTCGATGCACATCCAGCATGGCTCTCTGCTTCAACGGCATGGGAGAAGACTTATACGTCACGCATATCCAGCATAGCTCCCTGCTTCAACGGCAGGGGAGAAGGAAAAACAACCAATAAGGGCTGTATAACATAGTCTGGGTAAAACAAATAAGCATGGGTGCAGCTTGCTTATTGCGGCGGCTTCTACCCCTAACTAATCAAGCTAGATATTTCACTTGGATACAGCTCCATCACTGCTCTCTACATTAAAGGTGGGGGTGGAAGGGAAATGGAACCAAGAGCTAAGAGAAACAGATAAGTATGAGAGAAAAAATGTGTGAAGCTTGCTGGGCAGACTAGATGGGCCATTTGGTCTTCTTCTGCCGTCATTTCTATGTTTCTATTTTCGTCCCATCCTAGATTTCAGAGGGGTCAACCATCATTTGTGGGTGACTCATTTTCAAATGGAGACTTTGCGCTCAGTGATAATGGTTGTGCAGTCGGGAGAGTTTCTGACCTTGGATCTGTCTGAAACGTACCTGCATATTCTCATCCAGCTAGGCACCAATGTTTTCTGCGTTTTGTGGTTTTGGGATGTTGTTATCAGTTTTGAATGCTACCTTTGGTCTAGCCACCTCACCCAAGTTTATAGTGTTGGTGGTGGTGGCAGAAGTGAGAGAGGATGGTATTCTGGTACACCCGCATTTTGATGACTGACTGATTCGAGCTAAGACTGTAGAAGAGAGCCTCCTGGTGTCGCGCAAGATGATCTCCTTTTTGCGGGAGCTCGGTTGGGTGGTGAACCTGGCTAAGAGCAATCTTAAGTCATTCAGTCACTGGAGTATCTCGATGTTTGGTTTGAAGAAGGGCAGGGTTTTTCCTGCCGGAGGTCGTATTCAGAAGTTGTTGGTGCAGTTGCGTCTGTTAATGACCATAATATGCCTGACAGTGTGATCCTATCTACAAGTGCTCGGATTAATGGCAGTGTTATTGTTTGTAAGGATTTGGGTGAACTCCTGGACTCTGTGGCTGCTGACCCACGCCCACGGGGGGAAGCAGCCTGACCTGTGGCCCCCCATGAGGGGCCACAGGTCAGGCTCAGCTTTAGGACACACACACAGTTAGATCTTTTATTAAACAGTATTGATGAGCCACCAGAGGTGGCGGTAGTGAGCAGGAATGTAGCCTGGCTGGGCTTGTAGTCCCTCAGGCTCTGGAACAGCAATCCCACAATTGCTGTGCTGTATTGGAGAGAAACTGAGATCGTGAGTACAAGCAATACATGCAGGGTTCAGGAATAGAGCCTCGTTGGTGTAGTACTCACACAGCGGTCTCTCGGTATGGAGCACAGGAGCTGAAGTAAAGGCAGGCCCTCTAGGAGCGAGTATCTGGTTCCAGGGAACAGCTCTGAGAGAAGTAGATGGTAACTCATTGATTGTATAGGCAATGGGGTCTTCCAGGCAGAAGAGAAGTACAGGAAGCGAGTCCAGGAACATGGGCCCTCGAGGAGCGACCTGAAAGAGAAGAGAGAGAGGCCCCCGAGTAGCAGGTACCCCAAATAGAGTAGTCCAGTAGTGGAGGCAGAGTAGCTATGTACAGAGAGCGAATCCCATCCGTTAAGAAACCTTTGCTAACTCGACAGCTAGCAATCGCATAGGCTATTTGTATCCGGGATGTGTGACGTCATCACAGGGGGATGCCCCTGAGGTTCGTGCCAAAGAAGGTACTTGAAGCAGGGTCGCACAGCGCACGCGCCCTAAGGCAACTGGACAGCATGGCAGGAGACAGCGCCCAAGCCAGACCGGGGACGCCGAAGAGGATGGCAGGCAGATGCCACGGCAGCCAAACGTCCATCAACCGCAGGAGGAGTCACCAGAGTGGTAAGAAGGACGGAGTGGAGACGTTGGGCAGCGACAGTCATAACAGGCAGCAACCCTGGAAGTGCTCCCTGCTGTCTCGTTGGAACCCATCGTCTCAGGACTATTCGATTCGGCTCCACCTGCTGATGTGGAGGTCTACTCTCAACTACAGTGGTGGTTACAAGCAGATCATCTAAGAAAAGAGGTTCCCCTAAAATCACCGCACTGGATAGTACTTACAACAGTTGCGAGCCTCCAGGGTTGGGGAGCTCACTGTCAGGAACTGACAGCACAAATGCGCTGGAGTGCGGAAGTGTCTCTCTGTAACATCAGTCGAATCGGAAGCCCGGGCAGTCCAGTTGGCATGCTTGCAGTTCAGTGACAGGCTGCAGGGTTGAGCGGTCAGGATGATGTTAGACAATGCGAAAACAATGGCCTACATCAGTCAGCAGGGAGGAACCAAGAGCCATCAAGTGTAGCAGGAAATAGACCAACTTATGGAATGGGCAGAAGTACATCTTCAGGAGATCTCAGTCTCGCACATTGCAGAAAAAGACAATGTAAGAACAGACTTTCTCAACTGGCAGAGCCTGGACCTAGGAGAATGGGTATTGTCAGACTAGGTGTTTCAGCTGATATTGGATCCCTGGGGCCTTCCGTTTCTAGACTTGCTGGTGACTACTCGCAATGCAAAGGTTCCTCGATTCTTCAGTTGCAGGAGAGACCCAAAGTCATTGGGTCTCGATGCACTCATGCAAGAATGGATGGAGGACAAGCTGCTGTATACCTTTCCCCCGTGGACTATGTTGGGCAGAATGGTTCGGAGGGTTAAGAATCGCAGAGATTTGGTGCTTCTGGTGGCACCAGATTGTCCCAGGAGGTCATGTATGCGGATCTGCGAAGACTTCTGGTAGACTCCCCCTCCGATTACTGGTGCACGGGTATCTGTTGCGGCAGGGGCCTGTTCTTCAAGAAGATCCAACTTTATTTTGTCTTACTGTATGGCCCTTCAGAGGGCTCGCTTGCTGAAGTGTAGATATTCTACTGCGGTGATTGCCACCTTGCTACGAGCAAGAAAGTGCTCCACTTCCTTAGCCTATATGTGGGTTTGGAGAGTGAGGCTTGGTGTGAACATCGCGGGGTGCTTCCTCATTCGGTTAAGATCCTGCTCATTTTGGAATTTTTGCAGGATGGATTGAATAAAGGGTTGACTCTTAATTCCTTGAAGGTACAGGTAGCAGCTCTTGTCTGTTTCAGGGATCAGGAGAATGGTGGACTCTTGTTGGCTCAAAAAACAAAACGGAAGTCAGTCTAAGGTGGCCACAGTTGTGAAAAGAAAAAAAAACCAAGACTGATGCCTTGGAAAGTAAATTTATTATATTGGATTCAGTTTAGAAATTGTAGTTCCTGACTCTAGGCCCTAGGATCCAGCACACTGCAGGAAGCTCTGCCAGAAGCACTTGAGATAAGGGACATTACAGTGAGATTCTATGACTGGAGAATCAGACTCCCTTTCACCTATGGATCACAAAATGTGGCAAACATAGTGCAACTGGAGATGTAAATTGGTACCTGATAATGTAGTTTAACATCTTTCCGATTTATTTATCGCATTTCATGACTTGCCTTGCAGAGAAGCATGAAGTCCTTGATGTCACCCGAAGGGTACCTCCCTATTCCTCACTTCAATATCCAGATAATATAGTGATTAATACCAGCCCCTGATGCAGCCGAAAAAGCAAAACTCGGCCAGAGTTGGGCACTATGATTTCTAAACTGAATCCAATATAATAAATTTACTTTCCAAAGCATCTGTCTTTGTTTTTTCGTTCCCTTGTTGGCTCATCCATATGTGCCCCGTTTCTTGAAAGGAGTGAAGCATCTTCATCCTCCCTTGTGGTTACTGGAGCTCTTGTGGAGTGTTAATGTGGTTTTGGATTTCTTAGTGGGCCCTATGTTTCAACTGAGGCGTAACCTTTCCTTGCAGTTGCTGACATTGAAAACGGTGCTTCTTATGGTGATTTGTTCTGTGCATAGAATATCCGAGCTGCAGGCCTAGTCTTGCCAGGATTCATTCCTTCGAGTGACTCCAGGGATGATACAGCTGCGTACTGTTCTTCCTTTTTGCCAAAAGTGGTCTCAGATATTTCCCTGCCATCTTTAGATAGGGAAAGAGATGCGGAGGAATATCTCCTGTTTCAACCCTTGGATGTCGAGACTTATCGTGAGGTATCTGAAGGTTGCTAAACCTTTCCGGAAGATGGATCGTTTGTCCTCCATGGTGGAGGTAAACAGGGCGAGCTGGTTTTGTGGGCTCAGTAGCTTGCTGGATTAAGGAGGTAGTCACAGCCGTGTATGTGGATGCTGAACAGCCGTTACCTAGTCAGGATAGGGCTCATTCCACTAGGGCTCAGGCAGTGTCGTGGGCGGTAGTTAGATTATTGTCTCCTGTCGACATTTGCCAAGCTGTGATGTGGTCCTCCTTACACACCTTTTCCAGATATTATTGTCTGGTTGTGCAGGCCCGGGAGGACACAGCCTTTGTAAGTGCGGTTTTGAGAAGATCACGGGCAGCCTCCTGCCCTATTTGGGAGTAGTTTGGGTACATCCTACAGGTTCAGAATTCTTCTATCTGGACACTAAGAAACGAGAAATGACTTCTTACCTGATAACTTCCTTTTCTTTAGACCAGACAGATAAATTCAGCTTCCCACCTTTGGTTGCCATATGATTGTGCTACGGTCATCCTGAGTGGCTACATGTTCCAGGGGTTACTGGTAAGTGTTAGTCCAGTCCCTTGACTAGTATTGATACTTTTTTTTTGTCTAAGCTCAGTGTTTCCTGTTGGCTGAGTACTGAAATAGTTATCTGTTATTAATCACGTTTTTGCTAGCCTGTTCACAGTTGGCTTTTGAGGAGAATACTGGCAGGCTGATGTCACTGCAGGGATATATATACTGCAATGTCAGCTTTGCTCTGTCTTCATCTGCTGGTAGAGATGCATAACCCACTGGTTCTGAATTCATCTGTCTGGTCTAAAGAAAAGGAAATTATCAGGTAAGTAGTAATTTCTCATTAGCAGTCATAATTTGGGACAAGGAGTCAGTTCTTGTCTGCATTATTAACTGAGTAACCTTGACTAAGTCACAGTAGCAATAGTCCATGAGCAGGAAGAATCTCTCTTGTCTATCGGTGGCTAGGTAACGTTACCTGCGTTACCAGGCCCAGATAGGAAACCCCTCTTTCTTCATCTGCCTCCCCCTTCCCCTACCAAGAAAACACCTGTATTACTGAGTGCTCCACCCCTCCCTGCTTCCAAGGGCCATAAAAGCCAAAGTCTGCGTTACTTGGAAAAATAAAAAGGAGTCTCTCCTTTTCCAGCTGGAGTTGATATAATACTATGCCTATATCACAGAGCCGGGTGGGAGGAATTCTTAAGAACATAAGAACATAAGAAAATGCCATACTGGGTCAGACCAAGGGTCCATCAAGCCCAGCATCCTGTTTCCAACAGTGGCCAATCCAGGCCATAAGAACCTGGCAAGTACTTATGTTCTTACTTGGTATCCTCACTATCTTGGGACCAGGTTAGTGACTGGATATAAGAGAGAGAGACTGACAACAGAAAAGGAGACATATATCTGCAGGGGTTGGGATGAAGTCTTAGGTGGGGGGAAAGATAACTATGCAAAGTAGGAGTGAAGCAGAAGAGAAGATGTCTTATTATCTTGACGTCTTGTGTGTGTTGAGGTAGAAAAATTGTACAGAGTAGGTTGGAATGAGCAAGTTTGTGAGAGAAGAGACATGTCATCATCTGAAAATGCATGGCAGGATCTGTGTGAGTCAGTGTGCCAAGGTGAAACCTCAGCATTGACCAAAAGTGAAAATAATGGACTGGCGGGAGAGAGTTATCATGAACAACATGAGCTGAAGAAACAGAAGAGTTAAGCAGCAGGACAATTTGGAAAAAGCAGAGTAGAAATGAGACAAAGACAGAACAGTAGAATATAAAATCAAGTTGATAGTGGGATGGCAGTAGAGGAGGATCCACCAGAGGAAACACTAAAAGTATAATGGGAAAGAAGATGAGAACCAAAATAGAACAAAGTACTGTCCAAGGGAGAAAAAAGTGTCAAGGAATAGGTGGTGATCAACAATGTCAAAAGCAACAGATAGGTCTAGGAAGATAAAGGGACTGAGTAAAGGCTAATCAGGTCATTGAAGATTTTGGCAAGGGCTGTTTCTATGGAATATAGAGGGTGAAAGCCAGACTGGAGTGGATCAAGAATCACTTGAGACGAAAGAAAATCAAGCAATGGCACTGAACAGCACATCAAGTAGTTTGGAGACGAAAAGACGGAGATGAGGATGATAGTTGGCAGGGCAGGTAGGGTCCAGTGAGGGGTTTTAAAGGAGTGGTAAGATCACAGCATGTTTGAAGGCAGCAGGAACAGTAGCAGTGAATAGACTGAGGATGTGACAGATGGAAGGGATGACTGCAGTGGAAAATGAGCTGAGGAACTGGTTGGACATGGAGTCAGAGGAACAAGTAATGAATTTGGAGGAGAAGAGAAGACGGGCAATTTTTCTCTACTTTGTCTTCAGAAAAGGAGGAAAGAAGTAGCACAAGGTAGGGGAGAGGGAATTAGAGGTGATCTGTTGGGAACTCAAGACAAATTTTGTGAATCTTGCCATGGAAGTAGTCAGCCATAGCATGGGCAAAGAGTGAAAGGGGTGGGGGAGGGAGGCAAAGGAAGACTTAAGGAGGGAATTGAGTGTAGCAAGAGATGGTGAGGGCTAGATGCGAGAGAGTTTGTCAGATGGGTATAGCACTTTTGCTTGGCAAGTGCAATAGCAGACTGGAAGGAGGTCAGCATGAATTTAAAATGTATGAAGTTGGCATGGGTACGGTATTTTAGCCAGAAATGTTCCCCAGAACGGGCACAGGAACATAGGAAGTGAATTCTAAGGGTCAGCCAAGGCTGAGTTTTGGTGCGCCTTACAGGGTGGGCAAGGGGAGGGGCGAGAATGTCTATAGCAGAGGAGAGTGTAGTTTTGTAAGAAGAAAGTGCTTCATCATCTGACTCAGGTAATGTAGTAGAGGAAAGGAGAGAGTAAGCAGTAGTGAAGAGCAGTCGTGAAGGAGGGTCGTCAGCCTGGAGATTCTGAAGGTGTTGGTGACGAGACAAGTTTGTGGGGAACGTTATCAGATGAAGAACTGAGGTGGAGAAATCTAAGACAGCAGTTGGGAAAGGAGTAGGTCAAAGCAGCAGAAAAGTCAAGTAGAATGAGTATAGTAAAGGAGCAGACGGGCAGCCATATGATGCTGAATGAACAAGGGAAGAGCAGATTCAGTAAATAAGCTATTCTGAAATCAGAATGAAAAGGATCCACTGGACCTGCGTTGGGGGACTGGAGGTTAGGCCTAAACTAATTGCTGCAGGAATTACTGGGCAGGCGAAAATGATTACTGATTACTGAACCTTTTTTTTTTTTTTTTTATTAGCTGTCAACCAGACTGAGAAAGACGTGGAAACCACAGCTATTTGATCGGGAATTACATAGTGAGATTCTCAATAAGAAATTCACTATTACAGTCACCATGAGGACGCTGGATCTCATTGACGCAGCTTATGGATTTGATTTCTACATCCTCAAGGCAAGATCTGTTTTCCTTTGGTACATGGATTTCCCCTTTTCCTCCTCACCCTGGGCTTCCCAGCATAATCAAGTCGATTTAAAAAAAAAAAAAAAAAAAAAACTTTAACAAAGTGAACATTTTTGATCTAGCAATCAGAGAGAATTTCCAGGGGCAATTAGTTTTACCAGCAGAAAGTGCTGCATAAATGAAAAGCTCTTTCAGCTGCGCAGGACAGCATGCGCTGACTGGTTGCAAGCTGTGGCAGAGAGAGAGATCTATAGTGGTGCTTCCCAACCTTTTCATGTTGCAGCATATGTGGCACAGAGACAGACAATCACTTTCCTTCCATCTCCCACCCCTTTGCCTCGCCATCGTGTGTTCCCTCTATCCTCCCCACCCACTGGCATTACCTTCTCTCCTACTCACTCCACTGACCTCACCATTTTCTTCAATACGTAAAAAAATAACCTGCATAGTAAAAAAGATCAACATCCACAAAAGATCTGTCTATAAAATCCTCAGCTAGACAAATTATAATCTGAATAAATGACCTTCATTAAGTGCCTTGAAGGACTGCACCAGTATTTCCTCCCTGTACGTACCCAGTTCAGTCCAGACTCCTGGGTTTTGTTCCCCTGCCGGCAGATGGAGACAGATAAAGTTTTATTGAAGCTGCTCTGTTACATAGTGTGTCACCTGCAGTTCATCAGTATTTTTCTCTCTCCGGCAGAGGGCAGATAGTGAAAAACCTGCAGTCTGAAACAAAAAAAAAAAAAAAAAGAAAATTGAAGGAGAAGAATTAGATTTCAAAGGGAGCCTCTCAGGGAGTTGTGAGGTCCTGGTAAGGCTATCCTCCCTGATCAAGGGGGCTGGTAACCCTTCCATTAACTTGCTGCAAATACCATGGAGCTGACACCTGGTGGTCCAGATCCCTCAGCTCACACGAGGCAGTGTTGTGACCTGCTGGTGTTCCTGTTCACTACACCACGGAGCAAGGAAGTATTTCAGTTATTTGTCTTCTCTTATTGTGATTAGTTTGGCAAAGTTTAAAAAAAAAAAAAAGGTAGTTCTTTATATCCTTTCTTTGCTGAATTGCTGTTTAGATTGGAAACCCTGGACAGGTGGCCGAGGAGTTGCAGTGCAATGGACAGGTCTCACGGCGCTGGTACTGGAGGGGAGACCTTCCTGCCCTAATCGCGCGTTCAGAGCCATGCCGTGTGCTTCGCTCTGCTGGGCCTGCGGGAAAGTCACGTTCGTGGTTCAACAAGCAAAATGTATGCACTGGTGGGGAGGTGCATCATCATGGCCTTCCCCTCGTGATAGCTTATCATCTTCAGTGCGCTGCACCAGAACTGCTCCCAGGGCCTCTCTCCCCGTCATGAGGGAGACAACAGCCATTTTGGATACTGTCAAGCGGTCGGTAACACACTCTCCTGTGGCTTCAGGGAGCCCAAGCTTTCTCCACTGTGCCTGTCCCCAGCTGCGACTGGTCCTAGGATAGATCAGGACAATTCTGATGGGGAAAATTTCCCTCTGGATGCACAACCCATGGGAGTTGGATCCTTTCAGGATCAGGATTCTGATGACTCTTGGGTTTTTTTCTTCTGAATTTGTTCTTCTGATGCACAAAGCCTTTCTGGCCAGGAAAACGTCAGGGGGCATGGTGACTCACAGCCTCGATCCCTGGGGGTATTCAAAGCACGGGTAAAATTTAGTCCTCCTAAGCGAAAGCACGCCGAGGGAATTCAGCATGTCTTGGGCCTGGCTTCAGGTTCTGGTGATCCACATGGTGATACGGATGATTCGGAGGATCTGCAGGAGGTCCCTAAGGAGGATCAGCTGCAGGACGCACCAGATTTGATTGAGAATCCACAGGAGGTTCCGGGGGATGATCCCAATGTGGTTTGTCTTTTTCTTAGTGAGGAGCTGTGGCCGTTGATTCCACAGGTTCTCCAGGATCTTGGAAGCAAGGTGCCGCAGGAAGAGTCAGACTTGGAGGGCATACATCTGCTTTTGGATGGACTAAGAGGGCCGGCTAAGGTGTTTCCCTTTCACAAATCAGTGAAGAAACTGGTGATCAGAGAGTGGGATACTCCTGAATTGTACTGAGAGTCAGAAGAGCTATGGCTAGCTCTATCCTTTACCAGAGGACACTTTGGAGTTGTTGCCTCTGCCCAAAGTGAATACTTCAGTGTTGGCCATAACCAAGAAAACTACTATTCCGCTAGCAGGCTCAGCCGCATTGAGGGATGTGCAGGATCAAAAGTTGGAGTTCCATCTCGAGGATATTTGAGGTTTGGGCTCTCGCCATAAGAGCTGCGGTGTGCAGCAGTCTGGTGGAGAGCGCAAGTCTCCAGTGGGTCCAGCAGTTGCAGGAGTCTCATCCTGTGGGGACAGCGGAGGCACAACTGGCAGACTGGAAGTGGCAATGGCTTAGGGAGCTGATGCCATTTATGATCTTATCAGGACTTCTTCACGGATTATGATGTCGGCAGAGTCCACTAGGCATCTGCTATTGTTGTGAAATTGCTCAGCGTATGTTTGGTCCAAGTTGCAGCTTGGGGCACTTCCTTTTAAAGGAAAACTGTATTTGGAGAAGACTTGGAACAAATAATGAATCATCTGGGTGAATCCAAGTTGCACAAGTTGCCGGAGGACATGCCTAAGGGTAGAAAGTTGGTACTAGCACAAGCTAGGTTTCAGGACAACAGAAGGTTTTGTCAGTCCAAGAGGTCTGGAAGTCCGCAGCAGCATCTGTCTGCTAGAGCTTTGTCCTGGGGGCAGTTCTTTTGAGGACATAGAAGGCCCACCCAGGATAATTATAGTACCAGTTCAGGAAGCACAAAGCTCTCGCAATGATGTGAGGCTGGCCCATTCTTTGGTTCCACTGTTGGAGGGTGTTTATCTCTTTTTTGAGGAGTAGGTCAAGATTACCATAGACCAGTGGGTCCTTGAGGTGGTAAGAGACAGCTATGCTTTATATTTTGCTCTTCCTATCAAGGATGACTTTGTCATTTCCCATTGCGGTCTACTCACAAAGCAGTTGGCAGTCTGAGAAACTGTGGATCAGTTGAAGCTTCTGGGGGCTGTAATGCCAGTTCTTGTAGAGAAACAGAGAACAGAGAGGTATTCCATCTATTTCTTGGTGTCAAAGAAGGAAGGCTCCTTCTGGCCCATCCTGGATTTAAAGAGAGTAAATTCAGCCCTCAGAGTTCCACAGTTTCGCATGGAAACTTTAAGGTCAGTTATCGCAGCGGTGTGTGGAGGAGAGTACTTGGCATCTGTAGACCTGACAGAGGCTTATTTGCAAAGAGACATCAGGCAGGGCAATCAAAGGTTTCTGCGGTTCATAATTCTTCAGTTTTGAGCACTTCCCTTTGGGCTGGCACTGCATACATTCACCAAGGTGATGGTGCTGGCGGTGACGGCGATGTTAAGAAGGGAAGGAGTGCTAGTGCATCCATATCTGGATGATTGCTTCATCAGGGCAAAGTTGGAGGACCTCTGTCAGCAGTCGGTGCAGAAGGTGCTAGATTGGTTGCAGCCACTAGGCTGGATGGTGAATGTTCCAAAGAGCCAGCCCGTTCCCTTTCAGTCCCTGAAGTATTTAAGGGCGCGGTTCAACACACAAGAGGGGAGAGTGTGCCTCACGGAGGAAAGGATCTGGAAGCTTCAGAAACAGATTCATCGTTTGCCGAGGCTTTAGACGCCCAGGGTTTGGGACTATTTGCAGGTCCTGGGTTCCATGGCTTCAACCTTAGAGTTGGTCCCTTGGGTATTTGCACATATGCATCCTCACCAGAGGGCTCTTCTTTCCCGATAGAAAGGCTGAAGAAAGAGACTTCTTGGTCTTTCAATCAGTTAGAGATGAGAGCGGTCAATTCACACTGTTTGCCTTTCTTCCAAGATTACGAGATTGGTGAGAGTCCTTTGGGACAACACAACAACGGTGGCTTATATCAACCGCCAGGGTGGCTCAGGGAGGCGCAAGAGTTGGTCCTCTGGGGACCTGCACGTGGAACAGGGAGCATATCAGAGAATGCTATCCTGGAGGTTCTGGATTTCTGCTTTCTACCTAAATTTGGCTTCCAGAACCTCCCTCCCACATTTTCCTATGTTGGTGGTCACATGTACCACAACAGCCGGCTCCTCCCCAGCACTGTCTAAAATCCTATCTAGGTGATGCGTGAGGTCCACCAACTTTGCACCTGGCAGGCAAGTTACCAGACAATCCTCATGTCCACCAGCCAACCAGCACCAACTATGACAGTCCACCTAACCCTTCCATCCTTGGTGCAAGAGGACAATGCATCACATGGAGAGCAGGTCCTTGCTACAGGACCTGCTCTCCATGTGATCCTTGCTGCACCAGGATGATGTTCCCTGACAAGGAGACCTTCCTCCTCCAAGGCAGCACCAGGCCTGCCAGATTAGAGTTGGGATTTGGCTACTATGTCCCTGAAGGTCTCATCTATATACCTGTTATTGACGTCAGTGAGTCAGTTTTCTCCATCTGCTGGTAGGAGTGCATAACCCACTGGTGTGGATTGGCCTGCTTTCCTTAGAGGAAAGGAAATTCAGGTAAGAGAGAATTTTCCCCTTGCACTGTAAAAATAAATACAGACTGCATTCTTAAAATAATCATAATTTTCAGGATCTGAGAAGTCCTAAAACATGTCTGATCATTCTAACCAGAAAGCACCACTTTGGGGTATGTTTAAAACTACAAGATGTGATTAAAATGTTATTTCATAATGCAGAGTTCTTGCAGCTTTATTAGTCCTGGAGTATCGTTTTAAAAGCATTCCAGACTACACAGGACCTATATATGGATGTGAGTGCGAGTCAGGATCTGTATGATCTTGAAAGCCCATATACTACAAAAACATTTTTCTGATGATGTGGGGATTCACATACGCTTGTGTGAAAGGAAAGAGTTGGGTGGGGGATTCAGATAAGACTGCGCAAGGGTAAGAAGGCATCTGGGATAAGGTTGTGCAGAGAGAAGTGGTCTGAGGAAGAATTCAGATAAAGCAGTGAGGGAGAGAAGGTATCTGGGGAAATACATGGATAAGACTGGGACTTCTGAAACATTTTCTGTTTTCTCATTTTAAAAAATTTCTGAAACATGAATAATAAGGGAGAGTAGTGTCTTGGTGTATCTCCTTGTATAAAAATTAATGTGCTGTTTAACTATTTATCAAATTGTATATTTAGACTCCTAAAGAGGATCTGAATTCCAAGTTGGGGATGGATCTAAAAAGAGCTATGCTTCTACGTCTTGCTTCCAGAGATCCTGATCTGCACCCCAATGATATAACAAAGACAGAGGCCATTTATGACAAATACAAAGTGGGTATTCCTAGTATTATGCATGTGTTTTGTATTTGTTTATATTTTGGTTTTGCAAATCCATTCTGATTAACATTTTTTAAAAATGTTCTAAATGCGAATATTGCTGGCTGTTTAGATTATTACAGAGCTTTATGGTTGGATGTGGGAGAGTTGGGTGCTAGGGAGGGAACTATGTGGGGATTTTGTATCTCTTCTATCCAGTATAGTAGAGTACAAAGAAGGAACTTGGAAAACAAAAAAAGACTGTTCTGGATAAGGTGTGATATCTTGCAAGCGGTCATGCTCTGTTGCTGTAGACTGGAATAACCGGGCAGACTGATGATCCTGTTGGTCTTTTTTTTTTTTTACCATAATCTAGTATGTTGTTTTCTTAATGTGGAACTTGGGAGCTATCAAAGGGCACAATATCATTCTCATCAAGAATTAGGACTGAATTAGCTATGACACGTGGATGATGTCATCCAACGGTGCCAAATGGACTCGTCTCTCTTAGCTCATAGAGCTTTCTGCGACCACTATTGTGGCTTAATAAATCTTCCTGTCGGTTTGTGAGCCCTGTGGGACAGAGAAGTACCTACAGTACCTGAATGTAATCTGCTTTTAAGTGGCTGTTCAGCCAATGATATTGGGCACCATAAACTGGCTGCTGGCTTACCCAACAGATTTTTCAAATTTGCACAAATTGTTGTAATGTTGGATAAAGCAAGTATTTTTCAAATTTTATACAAAGGAGGATTCACCACTGATCTCTGTATGGTTTACATACAAATTTGATTTGATGCAGTTGGAAAGACTTGATGCCAAATATAAGCAGCTGCTGCTTAATAAGGAATACCAAAAGCCTGAAATGTATTGTGTGATAGTCACATATAAAAAATAAGAATACATGATATCTGTATTATGATGGAAATGGTTTACAATATGCTTTAGGTGTGTATGGGAGTGAGAGCAACTCTTTTTATAACTGGTCAGCTGTTTATAACTGGTAACTCTTTATAACTGGTCAGCTGTTTTGAGGTTTAGAACAAAAAGATGTCTCTGGCATGGTTGGTTGTACATGTTTTATGGATTACTGCTGATTATATGCACTGAGCTGCATCATTTAAATAAAGGTTTGTGAAAAAATAGATTTGGTCATTCTTTTTTTCACTGCTCCTTTGCAGCTCCTTGGCGTTCTCGCTAGCAGCTTTTGTTCAGGACAGAGTTGCAGCCGACCTGACAGAAAGTGACCAATTCATGCCATGTTAGATTGTTTGTGGCTCATAAGTTCACATACCCCTGCCAGAATTTGTAAGATGGATAGCATTTTAAGTAAACATGAGTGATCAGACAAAACACATCTTGTTATTTTTAATTTTTCCAATTAAACTATTTTATGCATCACAGAATAGCACATTTTGAAACCCGGATCTATGTTTATACCGAAATGTAGGTAGATCAGCATGAGCTGAACCATTAGGTGTTTGCCAGGTATGAGGTCTCGCAGGTTTCTTTATGAATTAAAAAATATATTGTGGGTTTCGGATTGACTTGTAAGGTATTTTTGTTTGTAATTTTTCTCTGATTTGTGGACTGGTGTTGTGGTATTTACATAAGAGGCATATAAATGTCTGTTGTAATTGTAAAGGATGATTATTGTCAGTGAGGAGCTTGTGAGCTTCCATGTATTTCATGTGATGATATATCAAAAGAAAATACCATCCACCCCCTAGAACAGATATTTCCTAGTTAGTTTCTGGGAGAGCGTCGCCAGAAGCCCACAAGAGAGATGTATTACTGTTAATATAAACCATTTACAAAAGAGATTGGTTATTTTGTTTTCAGTAACTTAGAATGCCGTAATGATGACAGATTGCCAAAGCAAATTATACAAAACTAGCTAGTGGTCCTCATATGGGGGGAGCAGGGAATGTGGGATGGATCGGGCTTGGAGGGGAGGATAATTAAATGTTTGGTTTGACATAATGTAAAATATCCCTAAATTTTAACACTTTTTTATTTGGGGTAGGAAGTGAGGGAAATAAAAATCAAATAAAGGCAGTGTAACTTAAAAAGTTTGAGAACCACTGTCCTTAATCACTAATACTTAATGTTGGAGCTCTCTGAGTATGTTCTGCCTGATTTTCAGTTCTGAATATAGGGTGCCTCGTACCTCGCCTAGTGCAGCCAAAACAGGACTGTTCTGACCAAGCAACTGTGTGGGGAAAATGATTTCAGTTTCTTTTCTACAGACTTAATCGTGACCTGTCTCAGCCTTTTCATTAGAATGGAGAAGGTGAGGGGTGCTAAAATATTAGTCCTGGGGGAATTCTGCACTGCCATGGAATGCTGACAAATCTATTGATAAAATATGGGAGCAGAGTTTGATTGGGATATAAGTAACATTTGTAATGGGCCTTGGAACATATGTTGTTAGTTTTTGGGGGGGGGGGGGGGGGGGTTTCCTCTGAATCTTTTCCTTTTATGCTTCATTAGATGAGGACTTGTATTTGATGCATATAGTTCATTTATTTCTTTTCTTGCTTTACTTTATTGTACATTGTTTGCTGTATGCACAATATTTTTTATTTTTTCATGTACAAAGTGAAAATTCAATTAAAAAAAAAAATAGATGGGTTTTGTCTGATCACTCATGTTTTCTTAAAATGCTACCCATCTTACAAATTCCTCCAAGGGTATGTAAACTTATGAGCACAACTGAAGGTGCTGTGATCCAAACGGATCCAGTGGTGAAATCATTTGTTTAGTTTTAGATTTTATATTCTGCTTTTCGGCACGTCAAAGTACATCATTTGTTGTTTTGCTAGTATGGCTACTCGCAGAGATGTGGGGCAGCTGCTTACAGCCACCTTCTAAAATACAGCTGCAATGTTTGAAGACTAGAATTAGGCAGGAATATTTATGTGCCGAAGAAGTTTCCTGTTAATGTTTTGTAATATTTCTGCACCTGTCATATCTTCCTGCATAGCATGACCATATTTATTTCTTTGATCCCATGTTTGTGCTCTGTTTGCTTACCTAGGAGTTTGTGATCCCACGAGAGGAAGCCGAGTGGGTGGGGCTGAGTTTAGAAGAAGCTGTGGAGAAGCAGAGGCTCCTGGAGAAGAAGGTTAGTGCTGGACATCTTCAGCGTTCCCCGCCAATTACTGGATCCCTGGCAACCTTTATTTTGTTTCCATTTTGTTGTAGGAGCCACAATAACATATTTGTCTGCCCACCAAAGTGTTTAAGGTTGTAACTGCTGCAATGTGCAGATTACCTTATTTTTATTTTTTAAGTTATTTATTTGTATGCCGCCTAAACCATGGCCCTAGATGGTGGACAAGCAAACATGCACAAAGTGAAAAAATATAAAACAAGAGAAAACACAAACATAGAAGCTCACATAACCTGGAGTTCAGTCAAATGTTCTGGAAGCAGAATTCAGTAGTTTATACAAAAAAAAAAAAAAATGCCTTCCTAAAGAAAATGCTCTTTGCCATCTTTATGAATTTATTTGTGGCTCCTGGGGCAAAGTGTTCCAAAGAGTCAGGGCAGCAACTGAAAAGGCCCGCTCTCTAGTGTCTGCAGGTCTGGCCGTCATGCTGTCCAGGAGTCCTCTCTGTGAGGGGCATGGTGCTCTACTAGGATTATAAATCCAAAGCAAGGCATTAGTCCAGGGTAGAGCATCCAGAGCTATGAATTTTATACTCTATCCACCTCTGGACTGGTGAAACATGAGGGTAAAGAGGCCCCATCTCAGCCATGAAAGCAGGTGATAGCCAGACGTTCCCCTCCCAACTTTATTAATTCTTAATTCTTGGCGGTGCACAGAGGGTCTGCTCAGCTGTAGAAGCACAAAAGCCATCTGCCCTTGCCCTACTGCCATCATGAATGAACTTGATCAAACCTTGTTGAATGTAACGGCCAGATATTTAAACCATTGGTTAGCTGTCAGAGATGCTTAGATGACTGAGGCTGCTTGGGTGTATGGTGGAATTATTGAATGTTGCTGCATTTTTACATATTTGAACATTGTATCAATTTCCTAGCGTGTAGCAAATGGATTCAGGACCAATGGGTATAGTGTACTCCTGATAGCAGTTGGAGACGGATCAGATTTCAATCTGACGTCAGCCCTAGTACATATATCCCTGCAGGAAGTGCAGCTCTTCAGTATTTTCCGTCTCCATAGCAGTTAGGGACTACCTACACGCTCTCACAGCGTTAGAACAAATTCAACGGAGAAAACCCAAATTTAGAAGAGAACTTACCTCTACAGACGAGCCCCGCTTTCCTGCGGTGACACCCTCGGGTCCCTCCCCCAGTTGAGAATTCCAGAGGTGATTTCCGTGGTCCCTCGGAGGTAAGCCTTGGTCCAGCGGCTGATTCGTGGCGAGGACCTAGCCCCTGAATTCGGGCACGGCTGAGAGGCAGCGGGTGCATCCTCGAGCGCGGCGGTGAAGGTATTTGCCCTCTCCCCCCGCAGCCGTAGACCGCCCAGGACGAAACCGGGAAGCGACGAAGACAAGGTAAGGTAGAAATCTTCTTCAAAGACTCCGGTCTCCGAGGTTCGAGGAGTCACACAGGTCGCCGGCCGGGACCAGTGCCACCAGGTTGATCGCCCCTAACAGGGCTAGGCCCCAGTCAGATCCAAGGGTCCTCCCACGTGGAGACCCTCCGAGGTGGTCGCCATATTACCCGTGTGGTCGCTGTCGCCATTTTGTCCCTATTCGCCGCTCTGTTCGCTGTCTCGATCCGGGCGCACAAGGCTAGCCAGGCGCACAAAATTACATGTGCGCATAAATTTACACGCACAAGTACCGTGCGTACAAGATACGTGCATATCATGTGCTTACTGGGCCGGGCGCATAACTGCAACTTGTGTGCACACCTGCGCGCACACACAACCCGCACGCACATTTTAGACGCACCGGAGCGCATAAAAATTTACGCGCCTATATCCATGGCACCACCGGAAACGGAGCTCAAGGCTCAAGGCCTCTGCCCAGCATGCCACATCAGAGCCGCACAACACAAAGAGGCCGACGCCCTGTGTGTCCAGTGCGAGGAGGCCCTGGGAGATCCAGCCCAGGCCCAGTCCCACCCAGGACCGAGCACTAGCTCCTCAATGAGTACCCCGGATCTAGCAAATTCCAGCGGGACACTCACTCAAACGGAAACCCCCAGGGACACAGCGCCCCCTAGCATGGATCCAGCATCTATCTCATGGGTGGAATTCTTCAAAGGCCTACACACCTTCGTTCACATGCAGACGGAGCCACAGCCTCCACCAGAAGACCTTTACACCCTAGGCCCCTCTAGGCACAGACTAATGAATCCATCGCCCAGAAGTCCCACCTACGGGGACACGGACAACTCGGAGAAGGAATCAGAGCCCCTGGAGGAGGGGGAACTCCCCCTGGGGACACTCACTGGACCAAGAGACGCTTCTTCACCAAGGACAAGCTCCAAGACCTGGTCACCCACAGCCTGAAGGAGCTTGCTATCCCGGACACAAGTGCTTCGGGGGAGCCTAAGACGAATCCCCTGCTAGAGGGACTCCGCCAGACCTCCCGCCATTTCCCTCTGTTACAAGCCGTCCAGCATCTAATTGACCTGGAATGGAGTGCTCCAGAGTCTACATTCAAAGGGGGAAGGTCTATGGCAGCCATGTACCCTCTGGACCCGGCGACCAAAGACCTTCTGACATGCCCAAAAGTGGATGCCATGGTCTGCGCGGTCTCGAAGCACACTACTATCCCAGTGGAGGGAGGTGCAGCACTCAAAGATGCTCACGACAGACATCTGGAATCTATCCTTAAACAGTCCTTTGACGTTGCCGCTATGTCCCTACAAATAGCGGCCTCCTGCACTGTGGTGACACGTGCCTGCTTATCACAGACCAGGAGCAACACCTTTGGGGAAGCCATGGAACCAGCAGAATCATTCCTTGCGGATGCTGCTTCCGATCTGGTGCGCACAGCGGCCAGAGGTGTGTCATTAGCTGTGGCAGTCAGGAGGCAATCTGGCTCCAAAGCTGGTCGGCCGACGCATCTTCCAAAACGAGGCTCACAAGGATGCCCTTCAAAGGATCCCTCTGTTCGGCAGCGAACTAGAGAAACTGGCTAACAAATGGGGCGAGTCCCCATTGCTGCGGCTACTGGAGAACAGGAATAAAACTGAGTCTGATCACAAACACTATAGCCAAACCTTTAGCAGACATCATTAACTGCTCTCTCACCCAAGGACATGTCCCGAACCAACTCAAGTTAGCCATGCTCAAACCGCTCCTCAAAAAACCCAACTTACCTACATCAGACCCAGCTAACTTCAGACCCATAGCAAACCTCCCTATGATAGCCAAAGTTATGGAGAAAGTTGTCAACAAACAACTTACAGAATTTCTTGACGAAAATAATATCCTCACTTCAAACCAATTTGGCTTTCGTAAGACTATGAATACCGAATCGTTACTAACATCTTTATCAGACACTATCATCTTCAACCTTGAAAAGGGCCAACCTTGCCTCCTCGCTCTCCTGGATCTCTCATCAGCGTTTGATACCGTAAACCACACGTACCTCCTGCAATGATTAATAGACATCGGCAAGTCAGGAGCAGCTTTTAACTGGTTCAAATCGTTTTTGGAGAACAGATCATACAAGGTCAAGATAAATAACAAAGAGTCCCACACCATCGAATCCAAGAGGGGGGTACCGCAAGGATCATCCCTCTCTCCGACACTTTTCAATATTTATCTGCTCCCGCTATGTCAACTACTCACTAACCTTAAGCTAAGACATTACCTATACGCGGATGATATTCAAATCCTCATCCCTATAGAAGACTCCCTACACAAAGCCATATCATACTGGAATAAATGTCTGTCTGCTATCAACAATCTACTCACCAGCCTCAACTTGGTCCTAAACAAAAACAAAACCGAAATCCTCATTATAGCACCGGAAAACTATACCCCCCCTTCACATTCTAACACTAATCAACATCTGGACACCACCGGGCACTTCATCACGCAACAAAGTTAAAGACCTGGGGGGAGTCATAGACAGCAGACTCAATCTCAACAAATTCGTCAACAACACAACAAAAGAATGTTTCTTTAAACTTCAAACATTAAAGAAACTTAAACCACTCCTCCTATACAGGTACTTCCGCATGGTTTTACAAGCCATCATACTCCCAAAATTAGACTACTGTAACTCTCTCCTCCTAGGCCTTCCAGCATGCACCACCAAACCACTTCAGATGGTCCTGAACGCCTCAGCAAGAATTCTCTCAAATGCCAAGAAAAGAGATCATATCACCCCAATCCTCCACTACCTCCACTGGCTTCCAATTAAATACAGGATCCAATTCAAGTCTCTAACGATGATACATAAGGCCTTATACAACATCGCGCCTCTCAACTTAACATTTCAAATTCAACTACACACATCCGTAAAACCTACCAGAAGCGCTTATCAGAACAGACTAATCACACAACCGGCGAAATCCGCTCTAAGGAAACGTGCAGTCGACAGCGGGCCCTTCACTTTGGAACTCGCTCCCTCCAGACCTGCGTCTGGAACCATGCCACACTACATTTAAAAAGAAACTTAAGACTTGGTTGTTCAAACTAGCTTTCCCCTAGAACCAAGAACAGGAAAATAGTCTTTTCACTCCCACAATGATATTTTCAGATCTATCTTATTCTTCCTTATTCAATTAGAGATTCACATATTCATGCTGTCTACATACAGTCTACATACATATACTCATGTGGACTTACATATCTCCATGTTATTTATTGATTTATTAACCGCATGTTTATTAACGGTTTAATAGTATTTACTATTTGCTTACTTCTATTAATTTGTTTCAAAGTAAAAACTTGTTTACTTCGTTTGTTTCAATGTAAAAACTTGTTTACGTCTTTTGCTCAATGTAAAACTTCGTTGTTTAATCCTGTTCTATGTAAACCGCTAAATGTAGCGATTGTTACTGTTCTATGTAAACCGGGGTGATATGTATATTATACAGGAACCTCCGGTATATAAATTATTTAAATAAATAAATAAGAAAAACCAGCGACCCTTCCCCCAATCTTCCAGGGGCAGATGTTCACAGCGCTTCAATCCATATAGAAACACTTATCATTTTGGTAGCCCTTCTCTGTATCTTCTCCATCGCAATTATATCTTTTTTGAGATGCGGCGACCAGAATTGTACACAGTATTCAAGTTGCGGTCTCACCATGGAGCGATACAGAGGCATTATGACATTTTCCGTTTTATTCACCATTCCCTTTCTAATAATTCCCAACATTCTGTTTGCTTTTTTGGCTGCCGCAGCACACTGAACCAACGATTTCAATGTGTTATCCACTATGACGCCTAGATCTCTTTCTTGGGTTGCAGCACCTAATATGGAGCCCAACATTGTGTAATTATAGCATGGGTTATTTTTCCCTATATGCATCACCTTGCACTTATCCACATTAAATTTCATCTGCCATTTGGATGCCCAATTTTCCAGTCTCACAAGGTCTTCCTGCAATTTATCACAATCTGCTTGTGATTTAACTACTCTGAACAATTTTGTGTCAGCTGCAAATTTGATTCTCACTCGTCGTATTTCTTTCCAGATCATTTATAAATATATTGAAAAGTAAGGGTCCCAATACAGATCCCTGAGGTACTCCACAGTCCATGCCCTTCCACTGAGAAAATTGTCCATTTAATCCTACTCTGTTTCCTGTCTTTTAGCCAGTTTGCAATCCATGAAAGGACATCGCCACCTATCCCATGACTTTTTACTTTTCCTAGAAGCCTCTCATGAGGAACTTTGTCAAACGCCTTCTGAAAATCCAAGTATACTATATCTACCGGTTCACCTTTATCCACATGTTTATTAACGCCTTCAAAAAAGTGAAGCAGATTTGTGAGGCAAGACTTGCCCTGGGTAAAGCCATGCTGACTTTGTTCCATTAAACCATGTCTTTCTATATGTTCTGTGATTTTGATGTTTAGAACACTTTCCACTATTTTTCCTGGCACTGAAGTCAGGCTAACCGGTCTGTAGTTTCCCAGATCACCCCTGGAGCCCTTTTTAAATATTGGGGTTACATTTGCTATCCTCCAGTCTTCAAGTACAATGGAGGATTTTAATGATAGGTTACAAATTTTTACTAATAGGTCTGAAATTTCATTTTTTAGTTCCTTCAGTACTCTGGGGTGTATACCATCCGGTCCAAGTGATTTACTACTTTTCAGTTTGTCAATCAGGCCTACCACATCTTCTAGGTTCACCGTGATTTGATTCAGTCCATCTGAATCATTACCCATGAAAACCTTCCCCATTACTGGTACCTCCCCAACATCCTCTTCAGTAAACACTGAAGCAAAGAAATCATTTAATCTTTCCACGATGGCCTTATCTTCTCTAAGTGCCCCTTTAACCCCTCGATCATCTAACGGTCCAACCGACTCCCTCACAGGCTTTCTGCTTCCGATATATTTTTAAAAGTTTTTACTGTGAGTTTTTGCCTCTACAGCCAACTTCTTTTCAAATTCTCTCTTAGCCTGTCTTATCAATGTCTTACATTTAACTTGCCTATGTTTATGCTTTATCCTATTTTCTTCTGTTGGATCCTTCTTCCAATTTTTGAATGAAGATCTTTTGGCTAAAATAGCTTCTTTCACCTCCCCTTTTAACCATGCCGGTAATCGTTTTGCCTTCTTTCCACCTTTCTTAATGTGTGGAATACATCTGGACTGTGCTTCTAGAATGGTATTTTTTAACAATGACCACGCCTCTTGGACATTTTTTACTTTTGTAGCTGCTCCTTTCAGTTTTTTTCCAACAATTTTTCTCATTTTATCAAAGTTTCCCTTTTGAAAGTTTAGCACAAGAGCCTTGGATTTGCATGCTGTTCCTCTTCCAGTCATTACATCAAATTTGATCATATTATGATCACTATTGCCAAGCGGCCCCACCACCGTTACCTCTCTCACCAAGTCCTGTGCTCCACTGAGAATTAGATCTAAAATTGCTCCTTCTCTCGTTGGTTCCTGAACCAATTGCTCCATAAAGTTATAATTTATTCCATCCAGGAATGTTATCTCTCTAGCGTGTCCCGATGATACATTTAACCAGTCAATATTGGGGTAATTGAAGTCTCCCATTATTACCGCACTACCAATTTGGTTAGCTTCCCTATTTTCTCTTAGAATTTCACTGTCTGTCTCACCATCTTGACCAGGTGGAAAGTAGTATACCCCTATCACTATAGTCTTCCCCCGACACACAAGGGATTTCTACCCATAAAGATTCAATTTTGTATTTAGTCTCATGCAGGATGTTTATCCTGTTGGACTCTATGCCATCCCAGACATAAAGCGCCACAACTCCTCCCGGGTGCTCCTCTCTGTCATTGCGATATAATTTGTACTCCGGTATAGCACTGTCCCATTGATTATCCTCTTTCCACCATGTCTCTGAGATGCCAATTAAGTCTATGTCATCATTCACTGCTATACATTCTAATTCTCCCATCTTACTTCTTAGACTTCTGGCATTAGCATACAAACATTTCAAAGTTTGTTTTTTGTTTGTATTTTCATTCTGCTTTTTAATTGATAGGGATAAGTTAGAATGTTTTAGCTCAGGTGAATTTTTAGTTACAGGCACTTGGACTATTTTTCTAATTATTGGAATCTCACTGTCGGGATGCCCTAATTCTAATGCATCATTAGTATCCTTTGAAGATACCTCTCTCCGAACCATGCGCTGCTGAGCGACTTTCGGCTTTCCCCTTTGTTCCAGTTTAAAAGCTGCTCTATCTCCTTTTTAAAGGTTAGCGCCAGCAGTCTGGTTCCACCTTAGTTAAGGTGGAGCCCATCCCTTCGGAAGAGACTCCCCCTTCCCCAAAAGGTTCCCCAGTTCCTAACAAAACTGAATCCCTCTTCCTTGCACCATCGTCTCATCCACGCATTGAGACTCCGGAGCTCTGCCTGCCTCTGGTGACCTGCGCGTGGAACAGGGAGCATTTCAGAGACTGCTATCCTGGAGGTTCTGGATTTAAGCTTTCTACCTAAGAGCCTAAATTTGGCTTCCAGAACCTCCCTCCCACATTTTCCTATGTCTTTGGTGCCCACATGTACCACAACAGCCGGCTCCTCCCCAGCACGGTCTAAAATCCTATCTAGGTGACGCGTGAGGTCCGCCACCTTCGCACCAGGTAGGCATGTTACCAGGCGATCCTCACGTCCACCAGCCACCCAGCT